>NC_083345.1:25178851-25507328 GCF_019175385.1 Lycium barbarum | reverse complement strand
TTTCTAGATCCCGACTTGAAGAGAACCATGATGTGTCTGTCCAAGGTGACATGGACAAAATGTGTCAAGGTCTCAGCGAATTGTTCTATGAGGTAAATTGATTCAGATTGGTGAAGGCCCTAGCCATGCAGATGTGCAACCTATTGGCCCAAATGTTAAGCTTAGTAACTGGGAAGCCACTCCTCTCCCTACAAGGAAGAAGTCTTGGTAGAATATTTTTCTGCTTTTTCTGTATTTGGATTATTCTCAGGGTGGTAATCCAGATAGTTTAGGTTCTTTGCTTTGATGTTAACCCTTCTATCCTTTCTAATTCAATAAAATGAAGTTTCAGTTTCTTAGTAAATTCCTTCTTCTCTTTTTCCCTAATTTTGTTATTTAATTTTTATTTCAGTTTCGTTAATACCAGCTTTAATAACATGACATGCATGCGAAGTTCACGTCCAGATCTTAAAGAGCTGTCTAATCTCGAAACAATAAATCAAGAGGTTGATGATTATGATGAAGAAGAGGCTTTTGAGGAAATAAAAAAGGAACTGGATCAATTTGAGAATAAGCCTAAGACTAATCTAAATGAAACCGAGGCAATTAATTTGGGAACTTCTGAAGAAACTAGAGAAACAAAGATAAGCATTCATGCCGAACAAAAGACCATAGATGACATAATCTAGGCTTTGTTTGAATATAAAGATGTGTTCGCTTGGTCTTATGATGACATGCCGGGTTTGAGCATTGATCTGGTAGTGCACAAACTTCCCACATACCCTGATTTCCCACCAGTCCAACAAAAGTAAAAAAAAATAAGAATGACGTGAGTGATAAGATTAAAGAGGAAATCATGAAGCAATTGAGTGCAAATGTGATCAGGGTAGTCCGATTTACTACATGGCTAGTAAATTTTGTGCCCGTACAAAAGAAGGATGGGAAGACCAGAGTTTGTGTTGACTATAGAGATTTGAACAAAGCAAGTCCAAAGGACAACTTTCCCTGCCCAACATCCACATTCTTGTTGACAATTGTACCAAACACGAGATTCAATCTTTCATGGATTGTTTGCCGGGTATCGCCAAATTTTGATGGATGAAGAGGACGCAGAAAAGACCGCCTTCACCCTCCCGTGGGGGAACTTACTATTACAGGGTCATGCCGTTTGGTTTAAAAAATGCGGGGGAAACTTTCATGAGAGCTATGACTACTATCTTGCATGATATGATGCATAAAGAAATCGAGGTATATGTCCATGATGTGATCATTAAGTCAGAAACTCAAGCTGACTATGTGCGTGATCTAAGAAAGTTCTTTGAAAGATTGTACAAGTATAACCTCAAGCTCAATCCAGCCAATGTATGTTCGGAGTTCCATCTGGGAAACTTTTGGGCTTTATAGTTAGCTGGCAAGGAATTGAATTAGACCCCTCCAAGATAAAGGCCATTCGGGAATTACCGCCCCTGAAGAACAGAACTGAAGTCATGATCCTTCTTGGTAGGTTGACCTACATTAGTAGGTTCATTGCTCAACTCACCACTACATGTGAGCCCATGTTCAAGCTATTGAAGAAGGATGCCGCCGTCAAGTGGACAGACGAGTGTCAAGATAATTTTGATAAGATTAAGGAATATTTATCGAACCCTCTGATGCTGGTCCCGCCAAAACTTGGTAGGCCTTTTTTTTGTATCTATCAGTGATGGATAATTCCTTTGGTTTTGTTCTAGGACAGCATGACACCACAGGCAAGAAAGAACAAGAGATCTATTATTTGAGCAAGAAGTTCACAAGCTATGAGGTAAAATACACGTTTTGAGAAAGGACATGTTGTGCCCTAACTTGGGGCACCCAAAAACTGAAGCACTATCTTTCATCCTGTACGACTCACCTTATTTCTCGAATGGATCGTTTGAAGTACATCTTTCAGAAACCCATACCGAGTGGAAAGTTGCCAAAGTAGCAGATTTTACTTACGGAGTTCCATATTGTCTATGTCACGCGCACCGCGATGAAAGCACAAGCTTTGGCCGATCATTTGGCAGAAAACCCAGTTGATGATGTGTAACGACCAGTTCGGTCGTTATTGCATTTTTGACCATTTGGCCCCTTTAACCTATCCCCAAGCCATATTGGTACCATTTTGACCTGCAAGGATAGTTGGAATGGTTCCTTAGGCTTTGGAGTGAGTTTTAGTGTGACTTCTGGAAAATTTGGCTTTTAAGTGAAAATCGTTTGACTCATAGTTAACTTTTGGGTAAATGGACCTTTTTCGAATATCCGTCAATTCTGAGAGGATAGTCGTTTATAAATTGTATGTATATTCAGTTCGGTTCCCAATGCAATTGGGTGCATTTTTGGGCTTGGGTTAGAAAGTTGATTTTACGCCATTAGGGATTTGACTTGAACCACGAGACATCCATTAGGAATTTCGAGGACACAAGTGAATTTGTAGCATATTTTTATGTATATCTGCATATTTGGTTTGTATCCGGAAGCTTCCGGGGTGGTTCTGGGTGTCGATTTCAAGTTTGGAAGACACCAAAATTTTCTGGTGTCTGGTGGGCTCTATAGCGGTGGGGTGACCGCTATAGCGGCCTGTTGACAGCCAAAATGGCCGACGAGCAGTGACTAGGTATTTAATGATATAAAACCCCGAGTCTTTTCATCAATTTATTATTCCGAAAGAGGTTCATCTTGGGAGCTTTTCTAGAGGTTTCTTAGGGTAAACTCTTAGAGGTAACTCATCTATTATCTCTACCTAATCATGATTCTTAATTTCACCTAGTTATCATTAATCTATGCTAAAATCTTCCAAAAGTTATGAGAACTAAATGGGTCTTGGGTTATCTTCTTCTAATAAACTTGTGAGTATAAAACATTGTTTCGTTAATGAAGTTAGCATGGGTAGCATGGAGTTGATGGGTAATGAATTTAGTAACTTGAATCTTCCATCTCTAAGGCTTAATTTGTGCATTGAAGGCTAGGGTTTATGCCCAAATTTGGGGGTTTTCTATATAATTTGAATTTTGAGTAATTGTTAGCTAGATTAGCTGATTGTTGTTGGGAATTGAACATCTAGAAAACTAATTCCATGATGAGAGACTTAGATCATTATTTTAACTTTATTAGTTTATGAATCCTAGTTTATGGGTTAGACTTTGGGGATTTAATAAGAGTTAAGTTTATTAGATGCCTTCTTCGTGTTTCTAATTCCGCATTCAAATATGGTAGACTTTGATTATTTTAAGGCTCAATGTAAAGAAAGGGAGCAAGTTTGACTTGAGATTGCTGCTAGGCCTGCCAGATAGGTTACGATATATCCCTATGGTGAGAGTTCAACTAGCGAAGCGTATATTTAGATTATATTGTCGGAGATTTCATATAAACCTTCGGGTATGAAGTTGGGTTGGATGTTTCCTTAGGGTTTGGTATTGCTTGTGACTTGTTTGATCGGGCTAGTGGTCTGTAGACTCCATAGGACCTTGTTTGGTACGTTGTGTATAAATTGGTGGATTATTTATGATTTGGGATTAAATCGAAATTGTGAAGTTACTTGATATTGATATTGGTACTTAGTTTACGCCTCAATATTAGTATAGCCATTATGAGATACTTGGCTCTTATTGTTATGGAAATTGGAAATTCATTATGATTACTGTGTGGATTACTTGTTGATAATATTGGTGCGCTGTGTGTGGTACAACTTGAACTTGATATTCTTCATTGTCTGTAATTGCATCGTTCCATATTCATTTCATATCATATTATTATACTGTGTGACTGGCACTATTGATGGAAATGAGAAAAGACATTGATGATTATGGAACATGGTAAGTCACCTCTAGGCTGTGTGCAGAGGGGCTGATTATGGACCATGGTAAGTCGCCTCTGAGTTGTGTATGGAGGGGCTGATATGGAACATTGATACTGCGACACTGGTTGATAATAGAGTCCTCTGAGCTGTGTGAGAAGTGATGGTTCATGGACTTCGCGAGTCCCTCATGGTATGTGCTGTTGAGGCGTAGATGTATTCCTCTTTTGGAGTACAAGAGTACAGACATTGCATTCATATCTCATATTGCATTGCTTGACTATCCTTTGTGGTTGCTTATGATTTGGATACTGTGTTGGTCATATTCTTAGACTGTATTGACATAGGCTACGTGCTGATTTGACTTGATAAGACTTGGTTTTCAGTATACTTGGATATCTGTTTCACTTGGGGCTAGATGTTACATTGAGGCATTGATTTTGTGAGTCGATTTCTTGTGAGAATGACTTGTACTCTATGGTTTGCTTGTTTTATTTTACCTTATTATCTTTTTATATGACAACTAGTCGTAGTCGGCCAATTATACCCACCAGTACTTGTTGTTTGTACTGACCTATACTTGCTGCATTCTTTTATGATGCATAATTCCAGGTGTGATTAACCTCTGTTTCTCGTGACTGATAGTCGTTCCGAGAGTTGTTGTTTAGAGTCTACAGGGTGAGCTTGAGGACGCCCGCTGCCTTGAAGATTCTTCTTTAATTTATGTCTTAATTGCTATTCCGAGACATTTCCGACTTTGATGTATTATAGATAATTCTAGACCTATAGATTCTAGTTAGTAGCTCTTGTATGGATTAGACTAGACCCTGGGTGTATTTCCTTATTTTCGCACTTTTTCTAAATTATTACCGTCTGACTTTCGTGGTTTATTCTCTTCTACTTATTTGATTTATTTATTTAAGTCTTTACGATCATTGGTTTGAGAGTTCGCTTACCGAGGTGGGAAAGGTGAGTGCCCGCATGGCTTAGCCAAATTGGGTCGTGACAAGTTGGTATCAGAGCCCTAGGTTACCCGGTTTATAATACAAGAGCGTGTCTAGTAAAGTCTCGTGGATCGGTACGATGAGCTCCGTACTTGTCTGCGAGAGGCTATAGGACATTTAGGAAATCTCACTTTCTTTCCTTCTTCCGTGCTACATTATTCTAATTAGTATCTTGAATAATCGAATTGGTATCTGACGCTTATCCCTTCTCCCTCACAAATGGTGAGGACTCGAACAATGACAGCCCGAGACAAGGTGCAGAGCCCACAACTACCACTAGATCTAGAGGGCGACAGACAACCAGAGGACGCGATAGAGCTAGAGGTCGCGGGGCTGCCCTAGCTAGGGATAAGGCTCTTGCGGTAGGGCCCTGTTATGTGATGGGGGTTAGCCATCCCGTTGTGTTGTGACTTATCTTGTTCTATTGTTATTAGCTTGATGCCACGTGGAAATAGTAGATATTGGAGACTATTGATATATCTTGATCATGACATTGTAGTATCTTACTTGTTGACGTTTGATACGAGGATAGTGTTCTGTTATGGCTTTTATTGTGATATTCTTGTGATATATTTATGATATACAGGTTCGTACTGAGTAATTAAGACTTGACACAATTGAGTTTAGATGCTAAACATAGGTGATGATATATACTTGGATCCTGGCACTCGCCGTATTTCTATTCCACCATATCGGATGGCACCGACCGAGTTGAGGGAGCTTAAGGGATAGTTACAAGATTTATTGAGCAAGGGGTTCTTTAGACCGAGTGTCTCCCCTTGGGGCGCTCATGTGTTTTTTGTGAATAAAAATGATGGATCCATAAGGATACTAGTAATAATGTTGTGTGATACGCCGGATTTAGAGAGCGTTCAGTTCAAAGTGGTAAGCGTTAAGGAAACCGCTAATGTGCAGAGTGTGTGGTATGATCCTATCTCCACGACTAATTCAGCTAGTTTGCAAGATTAATGATTATGTGGTATTCGATGGAGTGGATACAAGGATTATGATATCGATGATCATAAAGTGATTAGAAATTAACGAGTCGAAAATGGTATAGTTCAATGTGAATCAACAAGAAAAAGGTACATCCTCGATATTTCTTGGGCCAGTATGGATTGTGGTGTCGTTTTCTTACACATTCCAGTTGAGATATGATTGTTGCGTGAGCGTAAGAAGGAAATCTACAGTGAATGAGTTAACGTGCTTTAAGAGAAAGGATTATGGAACTCCTATCATGTGAGCCTAGAGTTATATTTTCAGGGAGGAACCTTACTCATGGTAATACAGGATGATTGCAAGTAATATTGACTGGACAGTTTAGGTAAGCGCTTGGGAACAATTGCGTGAGATTTAGACCGACAGTTGTAAGATTGGATACTTTCGAAGAATTTATGGGTATATCGAGGTAATACAATGAGAGGCTCAATGTTATGTAATTATTATAGAAGACTTCAGGATTTGCATCAAAAGGTTCAGAGTTGTATCGGTTTTGCGCATCGGGTAAAGGTGGAGAAACATGGAGATTTAAATCATAAGGTATAGTTCGTCAGTTGGATAGGACTCAACTTGTGGAATCAAGGGTGACAGTCAATATTTGTTATGCGTGGTATGACTGTGATTGGTTTCAAAATTCGGAGTCAATCTAATAATTATTGGTGATATTCGAGAGTTGTGCATTCATTCAGGGTCAGCGTTGTTCGAGTTAACCTTAGAGGTCTATGATTATCCTTCTAGAAAGATATCTAAGGATCTGAAGTGTTTCGGCTCAGATTTGAGGTGTGACAGATTTACCGTGCTTTGTTATGGTTTTCTAGTGAATTTGATGATACTTTCTGAGAACAATTATTTGAACGGAATAATGGTATACAATGAGGTTAGTACGGATTTAAGGAGGAACGGTTGTTCGAGAGGTCTTTATAGTGATCAGTTGGGTTCCGATGGACTTTGCTCGGCGAGGTATTCAGTGGTATGGTTCCTGTATTGTGATTCAAAGGTTTAAGAAGACTTGGAACTAGCCAAGTTGGCTGTGAATAAGATCAGTTTTGATAGAATTGTGTAAAGAACTCAGATGAATCAAGGATTCTTCTGGCGAGAGTAAGTTATGGTATCAGGTCTGTGGTGTGTGTGTTCTGGTGTTCTAAGAAATCGCGGTGCAGGAAATGGCTTTAGCAAGTGCGAAAGAAAGGTTAACAGGATAAGAATATCTTCCCGGTTCAGAATGGGCTATGGTTTGTGGTCATGTTTCAAAGGACTGCGTTGGTTTAGGAAAGTGTTTGTGGGGCCTATTAATCGCATTCAGAGTAGTGATTTTATCAAATCAAAGGATTCGAGCAAAATCAATTCATTTGTTCGAGGATCAGTTGCGAGGGAAATTTGAATACAGAGATATGAAAATTGGAGCTTGAGCTAAGTTTAGAGAGTTGTGATTGGTAAAGTGAGTGGTCAGGCTTTTCTGAATGTTACACCCAACAAGGGTATAATGCGATGTGGGAAGGAGGGAAAGTGAGCTCGAGGTGTGTTGGCCTATTTGAGACTATCTGTTGTATCGATCCTATGTGCTATGAGTTAGTTTTTCACCAGATCGGTCAGGTGTTCATCCAGTCTTCCATGTCTCTATGTTGAAGAAATGTCATTTTGATGGTTTCTATATCATTCGTTGGGGATTCAATTTTGTTCGATGAGAATCTTTCCTAATAAGAGAAGACTGATATGTGTTCGAGATACCCCCAGTTGTTGCGGGCTCAGGTATCTTTCCTCATTCCCTTTCTTATCGCTCGAGGACGAGCAATTGTTTAATTAGTATCTGATGTAACGACCTGTCGTTATTGTGTTTTGGACTAGTTTTCCTCGTTAACTCGTCCCCCAGCTTTATTAGTACCATTTTGACCCGCGGGGACAGTTGGCATGGTTCCTTAGGCATTGGAGTGAGTTTTGATGTGACTTTTGAAAAATTTGGCTTTTAAGTGAAAATCGTTTGACTCATAGTTGACTTTTGGGTAAATGGACCTTTTTTGGATATCCGTCGATTTCGAGAGGTCCGGATAGTCGTTTAGAACTTGTAGGTATATTTGGTTTGGTTCCCAATGCGTTCGGGTGCATTTCGGGGCTTGGGTTGGAAAGTTGATTTTATGCCGCTGGGGAGTTGACTTGAAAAAGGAGACCTCCGTTGGGAATTTCGAGGCCACAAGTGCATTCGTAGCGCGTTTTTATGTATTTTTGCATATTTGGTTTGTGTCTAGAAGGTTCTGGGGTAGTTCCGGGTGTCGATTTCAAGTTTGGAAGACACTAGAATTTTCTGGTGTCTGGCGGGCGCTATAGTGGTGGGGTGACTGCTATAGCGTTTGGGTGACCGCTATAGTGGCCTGTTGACCGCCAAAGCGGCCGACAGGCAGTGACTAGGTATTTGATGATATAAAACCCCAAGTCTTTTCATTCATTTATTATTTCGAAAGAAGTTCATCTTAGGAACTTTTCTAGTGGTTTCTTGGGGCAAACTCTTAGGGTCGTTTGTGTATGGTATAAGCTGGGATATCCCAGCACTAATTTTTTGTACCATGTTTGGTAGAAGGTATAAATTTATCCTGGGATAAATTTATACCTTGTACCAAACAAGGTACAAAATGCATCTCATCCTAAAAGATGGGATATCCCTTCTTATCCCACTTATACTGGGAATATTTTATACCATCTTTTAGATGGTATAAAATAATCCCAATAGATGGGATAAATTAGTCCCGGGATTATAATCCCGGGATAATTTTGACTACCTACCAAACGACCCCTTAGAGGTAACTCATCTTTCATCTCTACCTAATCTTGATTCTTTATCTCACCTAGTTATCATTAATCCATGCTAGAATCTTCCTAAAGTTAAGAGAACTAAGTGGGTCTTGGGTTATCTTCCTCTAATAAACTTGTGAGTATAAAACCTTATTTTGTTAATAAAGTTAGCATGGGTAGCATGGAGTTGATGGGTAATGACTACAGTAACTTGAATCTTCCATCTCTAAGGCTTAATTTGTGAATTACAGGCTAGAGTTTATGTCCAAATTTGGGGGTTTTCTATATAATTCGAATTTTGAGTAATTGTTAGCTAAATTAGTTGATTGTTGATGGGAATTGAACATCTAGAACACTAATTCCATGATGAGAGCCTTAGATCGTTATTTTTACTTTATTAGTTTATGAACCCTAGTTTATGGGTTGGAATTTGGGGATTTGATAAGAGTTAAGTTTATTAAATGCCTTCTTCTTGTTTCTAATTCCGCATTCGAATATGGTAGACTTTGATTATCTTGAGGCTCAACATAAAGGAAGGGCGCAAGTTTGACTTGAGATTACTGCTCGGCCTACCAGGTAGGTTACGGTTTACCCCTGTGGTAAGACTTCGACTAGAGAAGTGTATATTTAGATGATATTGTCGTAGATTTCATGTAAACCTTCAAGTATGGAGTTGGGTTGGATGTTGCCCTAGGGTTTGGTATTGCTTGTGACTTGTTTGATCGGGCTAGTAGCCTGTAGACTCCTGTTTGGTACGTTGTGTATAAATTGGTGGATTGTTTGTGATTTGGGAGTAAATCGAAAATTTGAAATTACTTGATATTGATATTGGTACTTTGTTTACGCCTCGTTATTGGTATAGCCATTGTGAGATAGTTGGCTCTTATTGTTATGGAAATTGGTAATTCATTATGCTTACTGTGTGGATTACTTGTTGATGATATTAGTGCGATGTGTGTGGAACAACTTTAACTTGATATTCTTTATTGTATATACTTGCATCGTTTCATATTCATTTCATATCATCTTATTATACTGTGTGACTGGAACTATTGATGGAAATGAGAAGGGACATTGATGATTATGGAACATGGTAAGTCACCTCTGAGCTATGTGCGCAGGGGATGATTATGGAACATGGTAAGTCACCTCTGAGCTGTGTGCGGAGTGACGGTGCTTGGACTTCGTGGGTCCCTTATGGGTTGTCTGCCGAGGCGTGGAGGTATTCCGCTTTTGTAGTACAAGAGTACAGGAATTGCATTGCATTGCATTCATATCTCATATTGCATTGCTTGACTATCCTTTGTGGTTGCTTATGATTTGGATACTGTATTGGTCATATTCTTAGACTGTATTGATATGGGATACATGCGGATTTGACATGATGAGACTTGGTTTTCGTTATACTTGGATATCTTTTTCACTTGGGGCTAGATGCTGCATCGAGGCATTGACTTTATGAGTCGATTTCTTGTGAGCATGACTTGTACTCTATGGTTTGCTTTTTTTCTTTTACCTTATTGTCTTTTTATATGTCAACTAGTCTTAGTCGGCCTATGATACCTACCAGTACTTGTTGTTTGTACTGACTGCACTTGCTGCATTCTTTTATGAATGCAGAATTCCAGGTGTGATTGACCTTTGTTTCTCGTGGCTGATAGCCATTTCGAGAGTTGTTGTTTAGAGTCTACAGGGTGAGCTCAAGGACGCCCGCCGCTTTGAAGATCTTAATTGCTATTCCGAGACATATTCAGACTTTGATGTATTATGGATAATTCAGACTTATAGATTCTAGTAGGGGTGGGCGTTCGGTTCTTTGGTTTGGTTTTTTCAAACTTCGGTTCGGCTATTTCAGTTTCGGTGTTTTAAAGGTGGACACTGAACACTGAACCAAACTATTTCGGTTCGGTTCTTTCGGTTTTGATATTTTGAAGTTTGGTTCGGTTCGGTTTCGGTTTTTTCAATTTGGTTTTTTTATATGCATGACGGATCCTCAAGGTCTACCCGATCTTAGCTTAGTCCAGTTGATGAACATGCAAAAAAACCAACGGTATGTTTTACCCTTTCCTATGAACATTGAATCATAAACAAAAATTCAAGGACAATAGTGATGGCAAAAATCCACATAATATTCAAGGCCCTTGTGTCCACATTTTGTTACAGAGAGGGAAGAAAAAGAAGATGATGAAACTAAAGAATAATCTAAATGGAATGTGCAGGAGGTAATTTGGCCTATCCCTTTTAGGAAAAATCAAGGGAACTGGAATGACCCTCTAATTTCAGTAGCACCAGCAGGGGGGTTGATCGTAACCCACAGAAGCGAAATGGTAATGGCGATAATCCAGCCAGGACATTAGGCTCGAGCATGCTCAAAATTACATAAACCTGTAGCCATTTTTATGTTTGGTAGCACTAAACCAGTAGCCAAAACTAGCAGGTAGCACAAACAACATAAAACTGGCTGGATTACTACTAGCAAGTAGCACCAACAACATATAACTTGATCAACCATACATTTAATTAATTGAAAAAGATGCCTTCAAACACACAAAAGGAGATAAAAAGGACATACACTGTATTCTAATTCTCTAAAGATTTAGATTACAAAATCAAATGGTGAAGCAGCAAAATGATTTTTTCCACCTCATGAATCTTTCACAACCATTACATTCCATCATAAATAGATCTATTAGAAGGATAAGAGAAAAGAATAAGCAAAACTACAAGGTACATACTTTAAAAACCCATCTGCAAGTACAATGAAGACATTTGCTATAAAAAAAAAAGTACATAAAATCAGATCTTTTTATCACCAAAAGAATCTTTCAAACAAATTTCTATCAAGGGACAGTCAATTCTCAAATAGACACATAAAATGACTAATAGAACTGCAAAATCAAAACATTTCATCACCAAAATGTATCCCCAAATAAAAAGATTGGAAAGAGACATAACAGCACTAGCAGCACATCAAGATCCAAAACATTTTACAAAACATCATTAAGAAACTAGAAAAAAAATGAAGCTTTTTCACACATAAGGATTTACACACCAACACCTCGAAATTCACAGCAACTTAGCCATTTTTATGTTGCTGCTCAAATGAACACTAGCAGTTTAGCAGAGCAGGTATCAACAAAAACATAAAAACTTGTAGCATCCGCAAAAAAGAACCATTAATAGTAGCAAAATTTAAACCAGTAGAAGTAGCCAGCAGCAACAAACAACATACAAGACAAAAACGAGCAACACAAACAACATAAGGTTAAAATGACAGCAACCAAACGGCCAAACAACATAAATGTCCTAAATTTTAACTCCAAATACAAAACATAAGCTGTCACACTAAGTGTTAAATCCAGCGTCTCACATAACAATCATAATTAAGTCCGAAATTGACCAAATACAAAACATAAGCTTAAAGTTGAAGGCAAATCCGCCTCTCTTCAAGATATCTCTCAATATGCTTCATTAAGCAAGATGTGTCGTTTACTCTATGACAATTAAGTATCGCACCACATGTCAAGCACCTTGCTTTACGCCCTTCTTCATTGTCTTTAACCACTACAAAATGTTCCCAAAATTGTGAGCGAGCTCTAGAAGGCGTGGTTGTAATTGAAAATAACAAAAAACAGATAAAACCAAAAGTTAGAATATAACTTTCAAGATAAAAGAACAAAACTACAAAATAAAGTATTGAACTTACCACTAGTAACAAAGAAGCAAATTGCAATCATACATCAACATTGCAAGGATCTCTTCCACTATTTGCCATCTCTAAAGATAATTTAATCAAATCTGTCATACAACATAAAAAAGTATATTATTTTTTCACTAAAACACATAAAAAGTACAAAATCTATTAGTGTGGAAGAAATTTTGGATCATCTTGAGGAACTTGAATAAGAGATTGCACACATTTAGAATTAGGAGTCAATGAACTTCTAAACGAATCAAGTATACGACCACCAGTACCAAATGCACATTCCGATGCCACACTAGAAATCGAAATAGCCAATATATCACGAGCCAACTCTGAAAGAACAGGAAATCTAGGAGCATTAACTTTCCACCAACCTAAGATACTAAACTCAACGACGGTTTCACTTTCATCTATTGGCTCTTGTTCTTCAACAATGTATTTATCCAACTCAGATTTAGCACACCCACTTCCAAAATCTTCCTTTTGTTTCTTCAAGTGAAGCTTAGTTCTCAAAGCATTTGATTTCACACTTGAAGAGGATCTAGAACTAGAAGTTACATCAGATGTATCATGAGATGAAGTAGATACAAAAGGAGATGATTGATGATGAGATGCTATTGAATAATTTTTTAGATACTCTCCAAACAAATATTTCATATAATCGTACACTCCTTCACTTACTTTCTTTCCAACTTTTTCCCTAAATAGCTCTTCAAGCGCAAAGCTAACATACACAAACTTATTGCGAGGATCGAATACGGAAGAAATAAAAATCATTTTATTCATCTTTTCAGGATCACCCTAATACTTCCTAAACTTTCTCTCATCCGCTCAGCCATTTTACTCAAATTAAGATCTTCACTTGCTACACACACTTTCAAATATACATCAAGCTCACATATATCTTCAAAATGAACATTAGAAGTAACATAATGTGAACCTGAAGCCTTTAGCTCGTAAAATCTTTCAAGAAACTTTATC
Organism: Lycium barbarum; assembly: GCF_019175385.1. NCBI lineage: Eukaryota > Viridiplantae > Streptophyta > Magnoliopsida > Solanales > Solanaceae > Lycium > Lycium barbarum. Next base: position 25,494,064 of record NC_083345.1, on the reverse strand, counting down.
ACCTTCCTTACATTCACCCAATCATCACATTCAAGTGTGCCTGCAACACTTCTATCTTCACAAACATGAGTAGCAAGTTTTAAAATTCTCATCAAAAAAATCAAACCTATCAAATGCCTTCTCAAAATTTTGTGTCTTATTCAACATCGCGTAGGTGGAATTCCACCAAGTAGGCACATCTAGAAGTAATGTTTTAGCATATCCCACCTTTGAACTTCACAACATTTCTTAAAGCTTCTTGTTCTTGCCGAAGATCCTCTAACATACCTTACCATTTGCCTAACACGTTTGACAGAAGCATCAATTTCCTTCAAACCTTCTTGTATAATTAGATTAAGTATGTGAGCCATACACCTCACGTAAAGATTCTTACCATCTATTATATTAGTTCCCCACATATTTAACTGTTTAGACAATTCTCTAACTGTAACATCATTTGAAGAAGCATTATCAACATAACAGTAAATACCTTGTCCAAGTTCCAATGAAGCAAGCAATTACTAATACTCTCTGCCATGTGCTCACCCTTATGACTAGTGATAAGGCAAAATTTCAGTATTCTTTTATGCAACTTCCAATCTCTATCAATAAAGTGAGCTGTCAAACACATATAATTAATTTTTTGCAATGTGGTCCATGTGTCTGTGGTAAGGTAAACTTTTGAATGTGCTTCTCTAAAAGACTTCTTCAAATTTTGTCTCAGTTCATTGTAACATTCATAACAATCCCTTGTTATTGTTCTATGGGAAGGAATTTAAAACAGAGGTTGTGTTTGACTCATAAACATCTTGAAGCCTTCCTTTTCTACAAAGCTAAATGGTAGTTCATCAATAATTATCATCTCAGCTAAAGCCCTCCTAATTACTTGTTGATCAAATTCCCAATGCTCCTCTAGCTCATGCTTATCCTTAGATGGAAAATGTATCTTTTTATGAGTGGGAGGTTTAATAAGGGATTTATATGCAACACACCTCCCTAAATGTTGTCTCAATCCCGTTGTCCCATTTGCAATTGCAGCAGCAAGATCTTTTTTACAATACTTACACTTCGCTTTGTCAATACCCTGTACAACAACCTTCACATAATGATCCCAAACAACATATCTAGATTGCATTTCTTTTCTATTCTTTGTTACCTAGGTGTCAAGTGAGTTATCATTGCTATCAGTATCATCTGTATTAGGTATGCTATCAGTTGAATCGACAATACTTAATTTAGTTTCATCCGCCGTCTACGAAAAATTAAAGAGAAAATATAAGGCATTGTAGGGCAGCTCGTTAAAAACCAAAAGCTCAATGAAAAACAATAGCACAACCACCAATTATGATAAAAGTCTTTTTCTTTTTTCCGAATACATAGAGATCAAAGAACTACCATTTAATTACAATGAATTCACAACCACCAGATAATTATCATGTTACAGCAATCAAAACAGTAGCAAGAAACTCACATCAACAAGTTAATAACACAAAACAGTGAAACACAATAAATTCACCATAGACGACATAACAAGCAACACAAAAGATACCAAAAAACACCATAAATTCACAACTAAAAGAGGAAAATAATAACGACCTAATTGACAACAAGCAGAGACTTAAAAAGCACCACCAAAAGATATAGCTTGCTAATACATCAAAACCAAAACACAACAGCACAACAAGAAAGAACAGATGAAGTCGAACTCGAACTCGAACTCGATAAAGTCGATTAGGAGAAGAGTGAGAGAGAGAGAGAGAAGTTGCTGCCAAAAGTGAGGACTGAGGATTGGGAGAAGTAAGAGAGAGAAATACTTAATATGTTACCGGAAGTGAGGATTAAGAGATGAAGTCACCGCCGGAACTCGGAAGAGATGAAATCGTCGCTATGAAGTGTGAAGTTTGAACTCTCTAAAGTCTGAAAATTAGGGATACGTTTATACAAAAGACTGAAAGAGGGCTTGGGTTCCTTTTTTTTTGGGCTAAAATTTAATGGGAATGGGCCTAGACTATTTAATATTTTTTGGCTAATATATAAAACTTTGGTTTAAATTGAAAACCCAAAAAACCAAACACTAAACCCTGAACACCAAACCAAACATCGAAATTTCTGAAAACCAAAATCGAAAACGAACCGAAAACCTAAAAACCCGAAAAATCGAAGAAAAATTGAATTAATTCGGTTCGGTCTGATTTTTTCAGTTTTCGATATTTATGTCCAGCTCTAGATTCTAGTTAGATGCTCTTGTATGGATTAAACCAGACCCTGGGTATATTTCCTTATTTTCGCACTTTTTCTAAATTGTTACCGTCTGACTTACGTGATTTATTCTCTTCCTCTTATTTGATTTATTAATTTACCTCTTTACGATCGTTGGGTTGAGGGTTAACTTATCGAGGTGGAAAAGGTAAGTACCCACACGGCTTAGCCAAATTGGGCCGTGACATGATGAGTGTGAGCCTTTAAACATTTATTTCCCTGACAAAGAGATTAATTCGGTTGACAAGAAGTTCGGGACGACAGTCACGTTTGGAAATTATACTTTGATGGGGTGGTCAACATTAAAGGTGTTGAGATTGAGGAAACTCTCATTTCACCAATCGGGCATAATTATCTCGCCACAGTACAACTTCATTTCTTTTGTACCAATAGTATAGCGGAATGTGAAGCTTGCACTATGGGTTTAAACGTGGCAATATGTTTGGATGTACATGAGTTAATAGTTTTGGGAGATTCTGACTTACTCATTAGACAGGCTCAGGGTGAATGGGAAACTCGAGACATTAAGCTCATTCTATACAAATATTGTTTGGAGGACCTTAGCAAAAGGTTCAAGTCAATCGAGTTCAGATACATTCCAATATTTCATAATGAGATGGCTAATGCTCTGGCCACCTTAGCCTTAATGCTTCCATACCCAGGAAATGCTTACATTGACCCGTTGGAAATTCATATTAGGGATCAACACGTTTATTGCAATACAATCGAATTAGATCCAGATAGTGAGCCATGGTATCATGATATCAAAAGATTCCTAAAAATAAAAGAATATCCAATAAGTGTCGATAGAGACCAAAAGAGAACTATTAGGCGACTTGCCAATGGTTTCTTTTTGAGTGGGGAGATCTTATACAAAAAGACCCCAGATTTGATGTGTGAATACCCGAGAAGCTGAAATGATCATGAATGAAGTGCATTTGGTAGTATCTGGCCCGCACATGAATGGTTATATTCTAGCAAAGAATATTCTTCGGGCAGGATACTATTGGTTTACCATAGAGCGAGATTGTTTCCGCTTTGTTCATAAGTGTCATCAGTGCCAAATTCACAGTGACCTGATTCATTTGCCCCCTTCAGAATTGCACCCTATGTCTTCTACTTGGCCTTTCATTTCTTGGGGGATAGGCGTTATTAGGCCAATTGAGCCAAGGGCTTCTAATGGGCACAGATTCATTCTAGTTGCCATTGACTACTTCACCAAATGGGTAAAAGTTGTTACGTTCAAATCAGTTACCAAGAAAGTAATGGCAAACTTTGTTCATTCCAACATCATATGTCGTTTTAGTATATCGAAGACCATTATTACAGAAAATGCAGCCAATCTTAATAGTCATCTCATGAATGAGGTATGTGAGCAATTTAAAATTGTGCATCACAATTCTACCCCTTATCGGCCGAAATCCAATGGAGCTGTTGAAGTTGCAACAAAAATATCAAAAAGATTCTCAGGAAGATGGTACAAGGATCAAGGCAGTGGCACGAGAAATTGCCTTTTGCTCATTTAGGGTACCGCACAACTATCCGCACGTCTGTTGGCACAACTCCTTACTTATTGGTTTATGAAACTGAGGCGGTCATACCAGCAGAAGTAGAGATCCCCTCTTTTTGAATCATTGTTGAAGCAGAGATTGATGACACTAAATTGGTCAAGTATAGACTAGAACAATTGTCGTTAATCGGTGAAAAGCGGTTAACAGCGGGTTGCTTTAGCCAATTATACCAGCAAAGGATGGCTCGCACTTACAACAAGAAGGTGTGTCCAAGACATTTTGAGGTTGGCCAACTTGTTGTGAAACGCATCCTTCCTCACCAAGAAGAGGCGAGGGTAAAATTCGCCCAAAATTGGCAAGGCCCTGATGTCATCAAACAAGTGTTATCAAAGGGAGCTTTACAGTTGTCCGATATAGAAGGAAAGGTGGCTAACATAGCCATTAATGCAGACTCAGTCAAAATATATTATGTGTCACGACCCAAACCGATGGGTCATGACCAGTGCCCGAACCGGATACACGTGTACGAACCTGCTCGATATTATTAGACCGAAATTGGAAACAATATGGCAATCTATAACAGCACGTTGTGGCCTTTGTTGTGATTTGTATATGTATGGCACAGTTGACAGGGGGTGACGCTATGGCCTTCGTTGTAATATTTCTATGGATATATGTGTTTCTTTGATATAGATGTACTGATGCATTTATTTTGCCCATTCATTGACATGTCTCAAATGTTTTCTAGGATTTTATGTACATGTTGATTTCATGCCTTACATACTCAATACACTATTTGTACTGACCCCCTTTATTCAGGGGCTGCGTTTCATGCCCGCAAGTATAGACACTCAGTTTGGTGATCCTCCGGTTTAGGACTTCAGCTCAGCTGCTTGGAGGGCTCTAGTGTTCCGGAACTCGAGTCGTTTGGTATAGATCCTTTGACATAGGATTTGTTATACTCTTAGAGGTCTGTAGACATATGTGGGTTGCGTATATACGGTTTGATCAACTAAGCATGGATATTCCCGTGCATAGTGGCATCCTTATTGTCTTGCATATTTTGTTATGTTTGGTTAGCTGTGGCTTCTCAGGAGACAGGTTCTTTTTTATGTATGATATGATGAGTTTACAGCGTGCTGTTACAAATTGCCATATTATTTCAAGTTTCGATCTGTTCATATCGAGCAGGTTTGTGCATGGGTGTCCAGTTCGGGCACTGGTCATGGCCCGTCGGTTTGGGTCGAGACAAAGTGGTATCAGAGCAGTTTGTCCAAGGGATTGTCTACAGACCATGTCTGGTAGAGTCCTGTTTATGGGTGTGAAGCCGGCCACACTTATAAACAGAAGGCTGTAGGGCATTTAGGAATCATTAACCTTTCTTTCTATATTAGATTGTGCGATAGAGCCAGAGTCTAGGAAAGATCGCTTCTGATCCTTTTTTTCTGAAGGTAAATGTAGACTGACGAGAGATGAAGAGATCAGCTTCAGATAGTGGGGGTGCTAAGAAGGCCCCTAGAGTAGATCCAGAACCCCAGGCTCCAAGACCGAGTCGAAAGAGCCTCAGTTATTCCATTGAGACGGATCCCTCGGGTGACCCAGCGATGATTCCTCTAGAGTTTTTGACATCCAGAGAGGAGGACCCCCCCAGGGGACAGTTATGACACAGATCCGTCTGAGTATTCGTCTGGGACACTAGAGGAGGAGATCCCCGAGGTCGTACCAGCTGCTCCTATGGCAGAGTATGACGTCAGACCAGCTACCCCGATGAGCGTTACGGATTACTCTAGCCCGCTATCTTGGCCGTCGGTAAACCAGGAGTTGCCCGATTATCCATATCCCTCAGACTCGGAGGAAAGAGATGACGAAGGACAAATGAGCGGATGGTGGGTAGACGATGACGAGGAGCACACTTCACCTTATAGATCACCAGATCAGACTAGAGACCGATCTACTACAGGTATATGAGACTTTATTGGAATTTCCTATGTATGTTCATTTGCTGTAGATTATTACCTAACAGCAGCGAGCGGAACTCAAAAGGGGCTGACAACCAAGTATTTATAAGTAACGGCGACCAAGGTGTTTTCGTCACCAGGGGGAATCTTGAAATCTAGGATGGAAAGTAATCATACCTACAGGTGAAAGTTGGATATTGAGGATTAAAAAGGCTAAGGTAGTAATTGTGTAGTCGGAAGAATAAGAGATTCTTTCGAATTCGGAGGGAGATGTGTTACAAGAATGTTTTGAATCTGTTAAGACCTCAACTTGCCCGAGATTAGGTGATGAAGGTCATGCAGTAAGGTGGGTGCAATTATATCAGCACTAACACACCAGATTTTATCAGAGTTTCAAGGTTAAGCGTGCTAGGGTAAGAGAAATACTAGGATGGGTGACCCCTTGGGAAGCGTACTAAAAGTTCTATAAATTCAGACATAAGAGACAAATGAGAAACTAGAGTAGCCTAAGGGAAAATGGAGTATGCGGAGTGGTTGGAAAATAGAGTATGGGCTGTTTTATGGTACATATTGGTGTTGGAAATATGTTATTGATGTTAGTATTGTTGTTGTTGTTGTTGGTTGTTGAATTGAGATTCCAGGCTAGGTATATAAACAAGGCATATGCTGCCCGATTTTCAGCAGGATATAAAATAGTTTGACTTGAAAGCTTAGCACAAATATACTACGATGAGTCTAACGATTGTGTGAATCCTCTTAAATGTAGACTTGCGAGCTCGAACGAAAAAGTGTAGATAATTGGAGGCTGAACAGGTATGTTAAGGCTCGTCCCTTTCTTTCAAAGGCATGATTCCTATGGTATGAGTCCATAAGTGTTTCCATAACCTCCTTGATTTCAAAAGCTAGAAATTTATGACTCTTAAAGTTTTTTATGATGTTAAAAATGAGAATGTTTATGAGGATTACGTTGAGGATGATTTTATGCTTAAAGGTCTGAAATATGATTTCAAAGATGATGTAAAAATGTTAAGCTATTTCATAATTTTCTCGATTAATTTCATTATTGTTGATCTCACCTTATAAATTGTTCCTTCAAAGTGGGATAGAGGGATAGTTTTTAGTTGAAATCCTATGCATGGCATGAGTATAATATATGTATATAGATATTTTGTGACATTACAGAGTTCTATTATTTCATTTTGATTATGCACTGCAGTCATTTTCATTCTTCATGTATACGTAAGGCACAGTTGACAGGGGGTGACGCTGTGACCTTTGTTGTATATATATGGCACAGTTGACAGGGGGTGACGCTGTGACCTTTGTTGTGTGTATATATGGCACAGTTGATAGGGGGTGACTCTATTGCCTTTGTTGTGATGTGTATATGTATGGCACAGTTGACAGCGGGTGACGTTGTGGCCTTTGTTGTGATGTGTATATGTATGGCACAGTTGACAAGGGGTGATGTTGTGGCCTTTGTTGTGATGTGTACATTTATCGCACAGTTGACAGGGGGTGACGCTGTGACCTTTGTTGTGGTGTGTATATACATGGCACAGTTGACAGGGGATGACGTTATGGCCTTCATTGTGATATTTATATGGATACATGTGTTTCTTTGATATAGTTGTACTGATGCATTTAATTTTCCCATTCATTGACATGTCTCAAATGTTTTCTAGGATTTTATGTACATGTTGATTTCATGTCTTACATACTCAGTACACTATTCATACTAACCCCTTTTCTTCGGGGGCTGCGTTTCATGCCCGCAGGTATATACACTCAGTTTGGTGATCCTCCGGTTTAGGACTTCAGCTCAGCTTCTTGGAGGGCTCTAGTGTTCCGGAGCTCAAGTCGTTTGGTATAGATCCTTCGACATAGGCTTTGTTATACTCTTAGAGGTCTGTAGACATATGTGGGTTGCGTATATACGATTTGATCAACTAAGCATATGTAGTTCGTTTTGGATATTCCCGTGCATAATGGCAACCTTATCGACTTGCATATTTTGTTATGTTTGGTTAGCTGTGGCTTCTCTAGAGACAGATTCTTTTTGATGTATGATATGATGAGTTTATAGCGTGTTGTTACAGATTACCATATTGTTTCCAGTTTCGGTCGGATCATATCGAGCAGGTTCGTACACGGGTGTCCAATTCGGGCACTGGTCATGGCCCATCGGTTTGGGTCGTGACATTATGTTTGACATGCTTTCGCTTCGGCGCTACCATACTTGGCATTTTCAGGTTGGGGAAACACCAGTCACCCCTTTCTGAGCTTTGTTTACGGTTTTTTTTGTTTTTCCCTCTTTGGAACTAATGTAGTAAAAAAAACAAAAAAAAAAATCAAATGTGTTTTTATTGAACTACGTTCGACCTGATTCCTAAAAGGATACGTAGACATCCATATTTCGGGTTTGGTCCCACCACTCAAAAGGAAAAAAATCATATTTCTCTAGTATTCGAAGAAACTGGGGCTTTTTTTAATTTTTTTGTTTTTTGGACAGATATTTCATAAAAAGGTTCCAAAGTTATAATTCAATATATGATTTTTTTTGCCTTTCCCCTTTAAGACCTTCTGATCGATCTTTGAGAATGCCAAGTTCAGCGTGCCCCGACTATAGTGCTATATACAACGCTTTATTTGAATGCAAAAGAGGAAAGAAAGATGAGAGAGTCTTATAGGTGAAAACCCTCACAGGCACTATAAGACGATTGTAAGTTGAGAGAAACAAAATGAGAGAGTCTTACTGGTCAAAACCCTTTTATGGGCACTATAAGGCGATAGTAAGTCAAGAGAAACAAAATGAGAGAGTCTCCTTGGTGAAAACCCTCACGGGCACTATAAGACGATTGTAAGTTGGGAGAAATAAAATAAGAGAGTCTTATTGGTGAAGACCCTCAAGGTCACTATAAGACTATTGTAAGTTGAGAGAAATAAAATGAGAGAGGTCAGTTGGTGAAGACCCGGAAAGGGAACCACTGATCGAATGGCTTTCTTCTATTCCGGCATGAACACGATCAAGATAGAAAGCTCGTTTTGGATTGAAGGGTACTATATTTAGACAGCTCAGACGGATCAAGCGTCCAGTCCAAAATGCATGTCATGATTCATCGAAGTTGGCATATACCTTCAGATGAGCTTCTTCCCTCTTTTCCCGAAAGGGGCACCTTTTGTTTAAACATAACCCCTTTTATTTTTATCACTTTCCTTTCCTTGTCTCTATTATATTCTTTGAGTCCCTTTCAGTATAATCTTGCTTCAAATGCAAAAGCAAAGAAAAGGCTGCAAAATTGACTACGGTTTTCTAGTAGTACAGAGCAAAGACTATTAGGTGCACAACATTGGCAAAGGCATAAAGCTATCTGTGATTTACCTTGCTAAGTGATATGACTGGAAACCAAACCATTATTTTGAGGTACCATGGGGAAGGATCAGCAAGGCGAGGATATGATTTTAGAATAAGATTGACCAGACCGTAGATATAAAATGGTACTGGGTACAAAATAGCCAAGGTGGGCATTGAAAGACAAATGCCTCTCGCAAGCAAAGACAGTCTTTAAGAAATTTGGTCAATCACTATCAGACTCGATTTTCTTGAAGTGGGGTGGACTCCAAGTCAATTTCCACAGCTAATCAAGGCCACAAACCGACCACCATTTTATAACTAACAAGTTTTCTTTGTTGAAAACAGGGGCAAAGAAATTTGAGAAAATAGTTCGTAAAAGGACGAACGCCATAAAGTGAAGTTCTCAAATTTTTGTTTTTCCTTTGATATGCATATAATCATATTATTATTGGTTCACATTTAGGGAACAAAAAATCCTACCTTTTTCATGACTTCACAGGGTATGACATTCCCTGGTTGCATTTTAGGGAACAAAAATCCCTGTGTTTTTTCATGCCTTCACAAGGTATGACAATCCCTGATTGCATTTGAGGAAACAAAAATCCCTACTTCTTTTCATGCCTTCACAGGGTACGGCAATCCCTAGTTGCATTTTAGGGAACAAATATCCCTATTTCTTTTCATGCCTTCACAGGGTACAGCAATCCTTGGCTGCATTTGAGGGCACAAAGATCCCTACTTCTTATTTCATGACTTCACAGGGTACGACATTCCTTGGTTGCATTTTAGGGAACAAAAACCCCTACTTTATTTTCATGCCTTCACAGGGTACTACATTCCCTTGTTGCATTTTAGGGAACAAAAAACCCTATTTCTTTTCATGCCTTTATAGGGTACGACAATCCCGAGTTGCATTTTAGGGCACAAAAACCCCTACTTCTTATTTCATGACTTCACAAGGTACGACATTCCATGGTTGCATTTTAGGGAAAAAAATCCCTACTTCTTTTCATGCCTTCACAGGGTACGACATTCCCTTGTTGCATTTTAGGGAACAAAAAATCCCTAAATCTTATTTTATGATTTCACAGGGTACGACAATCTCTGGTTACATTTTAAGGAACAAAAATCCCTATTTCTTTTCATTCCTTCACAGAGTGCAACAATCCTTGGTTGCATTTTAGGGCACAAAAATCCCTATTTCTTTTCATGCCTTCACCGGATACAACAATCCCTGGTTGCATTTTAGGGCACACTTCTTATTCCATGCCTTCACAGGGTACAGTAATCCCTGATTGAATTTTAGGGCACAAAATCCCTACTTTCTATTTCATGACTTCACAGGGTACAACGATCCCTGGTTACGTTATAAGGAACAAAAATCCCTACCTTTTTTCATGCTTTCACAGGGTACGACAACCCCTGGTTGCATTATAAGAAACAAAACCCCTACTTCTTTTCTTGCCTTCACAGGGTACAATATTCCCTGGTTGCATTTGATTTTATTTTTGTACTTTACTTATATTCTTACCATTGTTTTCTTTTAGTAGGTAGGTTCTAGTTTTTACTAATAACTCACAAAGTTTTCCTAGTGCAAACTGGGGCAGAAAAATTTTGTTCATTTTGTTCGTCTTTGATGGCTTGCAGGTTCCCCGCAAAGCATGGATTTGATGACAAATGGAGTTCCATCTCTTATCGGAGAAAAGAAGAATGTTCAATCTCGAAGAGAGCTAGAGTCAGCTTTGACACAAAAGGCGGCCCAACGTCTAAAGATACATCTTCTCATCTTCTAATCAAGAAACAAGAATCCAAGAATATTCTACGAACTATTATTTGAAAGAGCATCAACAACTCATTCCAAGTTGCAAGTTGAAGTCTCAAATTCTAACTTCAAGATCAAGGTACCCACTAAAAGAAGGCGAGGTGATAACTGAAGATCCAAGTGAAAGATTAAAGGAAGACTCAAGACAAGTAGAAGAGATAGGATATTGTATTTCCTTTCCTCTTTTGTTGTATTTTTCATTTTTTTTACGTAATAACAGGAACCACGGACCGAAACCTCGACGGAACCTCATTCGACTCTCCAACTCGTCATTTCATCCCTCAGTCTACTTGAACTGCACGTGACCCTATTCCCTTATAACTTGGGATATGTTGGATGTCCAAAACCAGGACTCGATCACATCTTTTTCTTTTTATTTCTTTCGCCTTTCAAATAATAGTCAGGTCAAAAATTAGACACAGTGTTCACTTCTTTGCCTAAAAACTCTTCATGTTTCCAAGCAAAGAGGGGCATTCTGTGAACACCTATTTTTTGACCGAATTTAAGTTTTTACAACAATTTAATGTTTAAATATTTATTTTAGGTCTAGATTAGATATTTTAATTTTTATTTCATTTTTCTTAAGTTTTACTTGAAAATTTTGAATAAACTACAAAAACTAGAGTCACATTTTAAGATAAATCTTGTCTTCATTTTCGACAAAAAGAAAAGAAAATTTACAAAAATATATTTTCTTTTAATTTAGGTTTTAGTAAATAAGCTAGTGTTTTAAGTATTTTCTTAGTTACATTTTATTTTGGACTAGTTGATTAATTTGATTTCTATTAAAGTGTAACAAGATGACAAGAATGATAAATTAAATCTTAAGAGAAATATGAATTAAGGCATAATATAAAGCATTATAGTAGATTAAAGAAGAAAATATTGGACCTTTGTAGTTTTATATTATTGCCTAACTCTAAATATCATCCTGTTCCAAATTACCAGAAATTTTGTATATTAATTAATTATAATCATGCATATTATAAAGTACTGCATGTTTATATTGTACTTATACCATTAGACTACAATTAGAATTTTATTTTTATGGTGTCCTCAAAATCCATACGTAATTCAGATTCCTAATTGAACTTACGAAGAGAGATTAGCATGGAACTCCTAATCTAGTAGTGCAGACGTGTAGTGGCGTTTTAACTTGGATATGCTATTGTATTGTTTGAAATTAAATGCTATATTTGTTACAAAAGCTGTTATTTTTACAACAATTAAGAAGTTTGTGCTCTTTTGTACATAAGTTACTAACAAATGTTCAACCAGGTAAAATTCTCCTTGATTAGTACATGAAATATGGTGTTATGCTATTTTGTAAATTAATTGAAATTTGAACGAGATCTTAATTTAAATGGTTATGATAGTGCTTATGATTATCATGTTTATCTTGGATACTATGTTAAACAATGACTGATAAGCTGTGGATTTCTCATTTTGGCATAAAGTAATTAACTTGATGAGTTTTTTAATTTAGCAAAAGCTAATAAAAAATGAGATAGTTTTTTTTAATAATTTTAAAATAAATAAAGATTTTTTTAATAATTTTAAAATAAATAAAGAGGCGGTAATTAGCATTCTTAAGCTCATAAGCATAATGTATCCCAAAATTAGGTTAGCCAAATATAAGTTGATAAAGCGACCGTGCTAGAACCACGGGACTCGAGGGGTGCCTCACACCTTCCCCTCAGTCAATAAAATTCATTACCCGGACTTTTGTTTTCACAGGCCAATAATAAATAGAGTCATTTCCTTTTGATTAGGGATTCAATAAGGTGACTTGGAACACTAAAACTCAATTCTAAGTGGTGTCTCTGAATAAATAAAATAATCTCTTCTCAAAACGTCACTTTAATTGGGAAACCCCCTTTTAAAATAAATTCAAACTAAATTTAAAATTTATTTTATGGTAAAAAAAGGGGTGTGACAGGTATAAGTGTATGTATATGTCTGTATATATTTGTATATTTTGGGCTATTTTTTGCAATGTAAGTTTTCAACTATTTTTTTGCAATGTAAGTGACCAACTTGTATATTTCTGAAATTTCCCCTTTTTAATTCTAGATTCGCCTAGGTTTACTTTAAACTTCGCCTAGGTTTACTTTAAACATTTAAAATTAAATTAGTAATATGCACGAATAGATTAAGTATTCTCAGTGCCCTATATATTGTACAATCTATACAAGTAATTTCTTAAAAGAATATAGCTGGAATTTCTGAGGAAAGTACAAATATAGCGGCTTGCTCAGCACTCTGTAGACAAACCAAGACAATACTTACGTACATCTTTCACCAATATAGCACTACCTGCTCGAGCCCACGACTTTTTAAGTATGGAAAAAAAAAAAAAACTAACACACACAAAAAAAAAAATGCATAACTAGGTTTCACGCACAGATTATGTGCATGAAAGGCTACTTTTTAAAATTAAAAAAAAAAACTATCAAAATCACGTTTTTTCCATACTTTAGGCAAAGATTAGTCATGTTTCAAAACCCCGAAATATAAATATTTTATATAGGACTTAATATCTTTTTTTGCGTACAATAATGTCGGCTCATTACATCAAGTATAACTAAACGTTTGGATCGTAGTTTTAGGGGTTCTAAAGTATCTCGAAGTAAGTTTTGTTTGTTTGAAAACTTATCTTCTTTAAGTTTAAGTGTCATATTTTATATGGTTTTGATCTAAGTGTTTTGTTATTTAGTCAAATCGAATGTACAAATAAAAATATTTTACTTAATAATAATTCATCCAATACAAGAGGTATATATTGATTCAAAAATAATTCATTCCATTAAATTATAGTACTAAATTACAGTAACAATACAATCTTCAAATTCTAGAGACTCTATTACTTCGAGACGTGCTTGTACCACCATAGCCTTATTGCCCACACGAACGCTTGTCATGGCGATATTACTTATATGAAGAGCACTTGCGAGAGTAAGTTCTTTCACTAACATCGATTTGATTGGGTCTACGACTCCATGAGTTAATGCCCAATTTCCTGATGTAATCCTTATTAGCAACCATCGAAAATGGCTCATTTGACCAATAAGCTTCATTACTGTCACAACCCAACCCGCCATGACTGGAACTCAACTAAATCCTAGTGGGCGAACCAACACAAAAGATCTCTATTCATTCAAGTCTGATTTTATGTTAAACAAGTCAAACGATTATACTCATTCACGCATCAAATAAACTGGGTAAGTCATGCCATAAAATACTAAAACAAGTGCGGAAGTCTAACTATTACAAATTCCCCAAAATCCGAAAGTCATCGTACAGGACACTAAGCCAAAAACACGTCTAAGAACTGAAATCTATCTAATAAATACCCATAATGTCCAGAATAAGAAAAGACATCATAAGGAGAAGATCTCCGGGAGGCCTGGCATGAGAAGGAGCTCACCCAAAATCTGTCAACAAATATCCTCCACGCTAGATGTGAGGACGAGTAGGGATCTCTATATCAAAATCTGCACTCAAGGAATGCAGCAAGGTAGTATCAGTACAAACACTATGTACCAATAAGCATCATAGGCCGACTAAGATTAGTATCATGAATATCATATGAAATCAATAAAATAAACAAGCCAGTCAATCATACACGAATATCAATTCATCACAACAAGTCAGCTACAGACATACACAACGGATCACCGAATTTCCAAGAATCACAAACACGTTAACTACAACGAAGATTTACACTATACCCCCACTCCCTGTACACATATGCTATCTGATGTCATAGCTCAGTAGTCATGACTTGCAGGGGACCCATGGTGTCCATGTACCACTCGTGCCAGAACATTCCTCGAACTCGAGCATAACCTCTGCTCCGGAGTGAATCTTGGACCACGAGCCCATAATCTAGGCCACATATGTGCCTTGTCATTCCTTTTACAGTACAATGTTTCTTACCTTCTCAATATCCATATTCACCTCATCATTTCATGTCACAATACCCTCGAGAAGACTATAGTAACTTCTCCTCACAATACAACCACTGCAGATTAAATCACACAGGAGTAATGGCATGAAGCCTACACGACATTCAATCACAACATACAAGAGCCCAACCATACAATATCATATAATGAACACTAAACACGTTTTCTCCTAATGAAATCACAAACATACGTTCAACTAACCAAAGTCTAACTCAAATAAACCGTAACCTACCTCAAAGCAGAGCTGGAACAATGCAAGTCACTCTGCTACAGCCTTTTCTTTCCTCAAAGCCTCAGAACGCTCAAAGTCTAGAAATAGAAGGCTCAATGAGTCATAATACTCAATCACAAGTTCCAACGCAAGAATACGCTTCCCGTACTCCATTCCAAGGGGTGGATGATTTTCTAGGTGATAAACAACCTATCTAGACCCTTAGTAATCATTACTCATCACTTTATAACAACATTCTATCAATATTCCCATTACAAGCGGTTTTCCATGGCAAGACACCATTTTTATAGAACCCTAGGTCTCCAATCACTTAGTTTATGTCTCTAAATGTTCAATTTATGACAATTAGCAACTAGCCAACGCATTTAGATGATAACTAAGCGATAATAACCATAACCCATCAAGTTTAGAAGTTTCATTAATATTCTAGGGTTTCTAATTCAATTTCACCATTAAAGACCCATAGGGATGATTACAATAATGAAGAGGAAAGGAATGATAGAATGAAAGCATTGGAACTTACCTCACAAGATTGTCTTGCCCTAGCTTGAAAATTATCTCTAAGTGTTTGGTGGGAAGTGTGTTGGGGTGTTATGAATGAGAAAATAAAACTAAGGCATTCAAAACCCGGTTACTGCCTCCCATCGACCGCTGCAGCGGTCGCTACGGCGCTGCAACGGTCCCTTTTTGCCTAACCGCTATGGCGGTCGGTTCACCGCTTGCAGCGGTTGAGTCACCGCTATAGTTGTACCGCTGCAGCGGTGGTCCAATTTGGGCAATAAGGTCGGTTTCTGTCCAGTTTTTTCCCCTATCACCCCATATTTCATCCAAGGCCTCAAAGCACAATACGAAACATGCATACATACAAAACGACGCCCTATGAATCCACCCGCGGCCTCGGAATTCCCAATGGAGTCCTAAATTTCCATAACGACCGGAAGGGTCGTTACACCAGATACCAATTAAGACATTGTTCGTCCCCGAACGGACAAAGATGAGAAACTAGAGAGGAGTTACCTGATTCGGCGAAAAGCTGAGGGTATTTACTACACATATCTGCCTCTGTTTCCCAAGTGGCTTCTTCCACTGGTTGATTCTTCCACTGAACTTTTACAGAGGCTATTTCCTTGGACCTCAACTTGCGGACATCCCTATCTAAGATAGCAATGGGCTCTTCTTCATATGACAGATTTTCATCTAACAATACCGAATCCCAATGCATGATATAGGAACCATCACCGTAGTACCTCTTCAACATCGACACATGGAACACCGAATGAATGCCCGATAACCCCAGAGGTAAAGCCAACTTGTAAGCCACCTCCCCCACACATTTGAGAATTTCAAACGGACCAATGAACCTCGGGCTAAGCTTGCCCTTTTTCCCAAACCTCATCACACCCTTCATGGGTGAGACCTTCAATAGCACTTGATCCCCTTCCTCAAACTCAAGACCCCGGACCTTGCGGTCTGCATACTCTTTCTGCCTATTCTGCGCTGCCAATAGCTTGGCTTGAATCACCTTCACCTTCTCTAGGGACTCTCTCAGAAGAACAGTGCCCCAATGCCTCACCGCAAGCGCATCGAACCATCCCATAGGCGACCTACCCTTCCTCTTATACAACGCCTCAAACAGAGCCATATCAATACTCGAGTGATAGCTATTATTGTAGGCAAATTCGGTTAAGGGCAAGAACTGATCCCAATGCCCACCGAAATCTATCACGCACGCACGAAGCATATCCTCTAGAACCTGAATAGTCCGATCAGACTGCCTGTCAGTCTGAGGATGGAAGGCGGTGCTAAGATCTAACCTCGTACCCAACTCTTTATGCAAGCACTCCCAAAACCTGGATGTGAACGTAGTGCCCCTGTCGGACACGATGGAGATAGGAACCCCGTGGAGTCTAAGTACATCCCGAATGTAAACCTTAGCCAACTTCTCTACATCATAAGTTATCTTCACCGGAATAAAGTAGGCAGACTTAGTCAACCTATCAACAATAACCCAGACGGAGTCAAACTTCCCTAACGTCTTCGGAAGACCCACTACGAAATCCATGGCTATTCTTTCCAGTCTCATAACACTGTTAGCCAAAGTCTGCACCTCTCTAGCCAAAGGACGCTCAGAAGAAATTAAACAAGCCAGACTTCCCATACTAGCCAACTTCCGGCTCAATGCATCAGCTACCACATTCGCCTTACCAGGGTGATACAAAATGGTGATGTCATAGTCCTTCAACAGTTCCATCCACCTCCGCTGCCTAGAGTTCAGATCTTTCTGAGTGAACACATGCTGCAAACTGTGATGGTCTGTGTACACTTCGCAATGGAAACCATACAAGTAGTGCCTCCAGATTTTTAATGCAAACACCACCGCTGCCAACTCTAGATCATGAGTAGGATAGTTCTTCTCATGCACCTTCAACTGCCGAGAAGCATAAGCAATCACCTTTTTTTCCTGCATTAAAACAGCACCCAAACCAGAACGTGAAGCATCACAATAAATAACAAAATCTTTGCCCTCAACGGGCAATGCTAGAATCGGTGCGATAGTCAACAATGTTTTGACCTTTTGAAAGCTCTCCTCACACTCATCGGACCACTGAAACGGTACCTCCTTCTGAGTTAAACGGGTCATATGAGAAGCAATAGCAACAAACCCTTTCACAAACCGACGATAGTAGCTAGCTAGACCCACAAAACTACCGATCTCAGTCACTGATGTAGGCCTAGCACATTCCTTAACTTCCTGCATTTTTTTAGGATCCAGCCTAATACCCTCCTTCGAAATCACATGCCCCAAGAAAGTCATAAAAGACAACCAAAATTCACACTTGGAGAATTTAGCATACAATTCCTTCTCCCGCAATACTCTAAGAGCAATTCTTAAATGTTTCTCATGCTCTTCCTTACTCCTAGAGAACACCAGGATATCATCAATGAACACTATAACGAATAAGTCTATGTAGGGTATGAACACACTGTTCATCAAATCCATGAACGCAACTGGGGCATTTGTAAGCCCAAAAGACATAACCAAGAATTCGTAGTGCCTATACCTGGTCCGAAAATCATTTTTTGGAACATCCTCTGCCCGAATCTTCAACTGATGGTACCCTGACCTTAGGTCGATTTTCTAGAATACCGAAGCTCCTTGTAATTGATCAAGCAAGTCATGAATACGGGGGATGGGATACTTGTTTCGGACAGTAACCTTATTCCGCTATCGGTAATCAATACACATAAGCATAAACCCATCCTTCTTCTTAACAAAAAACAGGGGAGCACCCCACGAAGAGGCACTCGGGCAAATAAAACAATCTTGCAACTGCTCTTTTAGTTCCCTGAGTTCTGCTGGTGTCATCCTATGAGGTGGAATAGAGATAGGACGAGTCCCTGGGTCTAAGTCAATCCTGAAGTCAATATCACGATCTGGTGGCATACCAGGCAAGTCCGCGAGGAACACATCCACAAACTCACGTACCATTGGAACCGAATCAAGGGATGGAGTATCTGCACTGGTATCACATATATGTGCCAGATAAGCTAAACACCCCTTCTATACCAGCTTCCTAGCACAAACAAAGGATATTACTTTCTTATGGAGGGGACTAAGGTTATCCTTCCACTCGAGTCTAGGGGCCCCGGACATGGCTAGTGTAACAGTCTTAGAGTAGCAATCAAGTATAGAATAATGTGGAGACAACCGACTCATACCCAAAATAACATCGAAATCTACCATGTCTAAAATCATCAAATCCGCCCAAGTACTATACCCTATAAAATAAATTACACACACAGGGTAGATGTTATCCACTACCACAGAATCCCCAACAGGAGTAGACACAAAAATAGAGGTATTAAGAGTATTACACATCATATCTAGACCCATAGCAAAATAGGTAGATACATAGGAAAAGGTAGAACCAGGATCAAACAAAACAGAAGTTATACGGTCATAAACGGAGATAGTACCTGTGATAAATACATTGGAGGCCTCAGCCTCGGGTCTACCTGGGAAGGCGTACAAATGGTCGCTCCCTCTTGTCACCTGCGTACCCCTGCGATTACCGCTACCAATCCGAGCCCCGCCCCTATCGGGTTGTTGTCCGCCTCTACCTGCTTGAGAATCGGCTCGGTTAGGCTGGGTACCATCCCTACCCATGGTGTGGCCGCCTCGCCCTGTCGGTGCGCGATCCTTACCCACTCGATTTGGTGCATATGGAGCTCGAGGAGCCTAATACTGAGTCATCTGCCCACTCTGTCTAAGTCTAGGGCAATATCTCTTAATATGCCCTATCTCACCACACTCGAAGCATTCACGATCCAGTGTAGGCCACTGAACAGATGCCGATGAAGCAATGTAGCCCCCATGCTGACCGGAATCAAGTAGCACGAAAGAAGAAAGAAAAGAGAGTTTTCCTAGTGTCCGGCAACCTCTCGAAGATAAGTACAGACATCTCCGTACCGATCTACAAGCCTCTGCTAGACATGTCCTGGTACGATGAGATCGACGAACCTAAAGCTCTGATACCAACTTTCTCACGACCCAACCCGCCATGACTGGCACCCAACTAAATCCTAGTGGGCGAACCAGCAAACAAGTTCTCTATTCATTCAAGTCTGATTTTATATTAAACAAGTCAAACGATTATACTCATTCACGCATCAAATAAATTGGGTAAGTCATGCCATAAAATACTAAAACAAGTGCGGAAGTCTAACTATTACAAATTCCCCAAAATCCAAAAGTCATCGTACAGGACTCTAAGCCAAAAACACGTCTAAGAACTAAAATCTATCTAATAAATATCCATAATGTCCATAATAAGAAAAGACATCATAAGTAGAAGATCTTCGGGCGGCCTGGCATGAGAAGCAGCTCACCCCAAAATCTATCAGCAAATATCCTCCACGCTAGATGTGAGGACGAGTAGCGATCTCTATATCAAAATCTGCTCTCAAGAAATGCAACGCAACAAGATAGTATCAGTACAAATACTATGTACCGGTAAGCATCATAGGCCGACTAAGATTAGTATTATGCATATCATATAAAATAACTAAACTAAACAAGCCGGTCAATCATACACGAATATCAATTCATCACAACAAGTCAGCCACAGATAAACACAACAGATCATCGAATTTCCAAGAATTACAAACAAGTTAACTACAACGAAGATAAAAGTACACTATACCCCCACTTCCTGTACACACATGCTATGTGATGTCATAGCTCAGTAGTCATGACCTGCATAGGACCTATGGTGTCCATGTATCACTCGTTTCGGAACACTCGTCGGACCCGAGCACAACCTCCGCTCCGGAATGAACATCGGAATCAGGATATAACAATAAACCTCTCATTTTCGGAACAAACCTCGGACCATGAGCCCATAATCTAGGCCACATATGTCCCTTGTCATTCCTTTTACAGAACAGTTTTTCTTACCTTCTCAATATCCATATTCACCTCATCATTTCATGTCACAATACCCTCAAGAAGACTATAGTAACTTCTCCTCACAATACAACCACTGTAGATTAAATCACACAGGAGTAATGGCATGAAGCCTACACGGCATTCAATCACAACATATAGGAGCTCAACCATACAATATCATATAATGCATACTAAACATGTTTTCTCTTAATGAAATCACAAACATACATTCAACTAACAAAAGTCTAACTCAACTAAACCATAATCTACCTCAAAGCAGAGCTGGAACATGATTGACAATTTCTAGAAGCATTCACATTAAAACGAGTTATCATGTCATTCTACACCCAATTTGGTAATCTTGATTCTATTACATGTTTTACCCCAGGAAACATTTTCAAAGCAATGGGTAGGACATGGGAACTAGATGATGATTTTCAATACTCAAATAACCTTAACAGCAATTTCAATCGAGAATACAATAATAAAATTAGAGTGGAGTGCGATTGGCGTGTTAGAGAGGGTGCAGCACTAGAGCAAACGTTAAGAATCAATAGGACTTAAACACCCAAAAAAATGTGCTATGTCAATGCCTCGTGGAACTCCACAAGAGTTTAATTTTGCTCTTAACTGTTTTCGCGAAGAGAACAATCGGATGCAAATACGTTACCTTAGGGTAGAATACGGTGTACATGGTAGCACAAGATTTAGATCCAAGTGGAATTCGGACTGTGAGATGTCCGATGAAGATTAATATTTTCTTATATAAAGTAAGTAGGTAGGGTCATAAAGACCACCCCCTTCCCAACTAGGGGTACATGGGGGTTTGCAACTATATAAGTAGCCCTTTCTTTTGTTATTAGACTACAACGGAGTAAATATTCAAAATACCCCCCAACGTTTGACCAAAATCCCAACTACACACCTAACCTTTGCGGGGGTCCTATTACCCCCCTGGACAAAAAATTTCAATAGCAAAATGACCCTTTTTTGCTGATGTGGCAGAGAGCGTGAATGCACCGCCCAGTGGCGCGTGATAGCCTTTAAAAAGCATCATCAGAGGTGTTTTTGAGCGCCAACTCAGCTACCACATAGATGCCACATAGATTAATTTTGAACTCCCTCCATTTTTAGGCTACTTCATCTTCTTCTTCACCCTATTTAATACTCACCTCCATTTTTTTGTCAAAATAATACCCATTATAAATTCATAAAACATAAAAAATAATACCCACCCCCCCCCCCCCCCCCCACGAAAATCTAATCTTGTTAAACAAAAAACGAAAATCTGAAGGAAAAAAAAAACGAAAAATCTGAAGAAAAAAAAAATGAAAAATCTAGAAAAAAAAAACAAGGTTGAAAAATCTAATCTGTTAAAGAAAATCTGATTGGAAGTTACTTGTTTGGAGTTGCTACTTGTTGCTTGGTTGGAGTTGTTTAAGCACTAATTCTTTGAGTTGATTTGGGGAGAAAATTAAACTCCATTGCTAGGAATTTGGAGAAAGCTATGAAGAACACCAAATGGGTTTCTTTAAATTCTTGATTGTTTGATCAAATTAATGGATGAACTTTGTTCTATTTGGTGTTAGGAAGCTTCCTTTCACATTTGGGTTTGTTTGGATTAGATTTGAGGAAGTTGGTGTGATTTTTTTTTCAACTCATAATGAAGATGATGATAATGTTGATGATGATGAAGGAGAATTGGGTATGGATTTTCGGATCCTTACTAAAAATGGAGTATGGAAAATTGAGAGATTTTTTTTTTGAGTTGATTTGGTGTGATTTTTTTTTTCAACTCCTAATGAAGACGATGATGACGTGGCACGTCGGCCAGGCGCTTGTAGACAAGCGCCTGTAAATAATTGGGAGTTGTCATATTGGACTGCCACATCAGCAAAAAAGGGTCATTTTGATACTGAAAAAAATTATCCAGGGGGGTAATGGGACCGCAAAGGTTAGGTGTGTAGTTGGGATTTTGGTCAAACGTTGGGGGGTATTTTGAGTATTTTCTCGACTACAACGTATTCAATGTTGAGTAGTAGAAACGCAGCTTGGTCTTTACTCCTTCCAAAAGAACCAAATAGCAGTGATGATAAGAGTTCAAATCATAGCAATTTTATGAGTGATAACAGTGATTTCAAACTAGACAAGCTAAATCTCCGCTTTCTTATAGAGCGTAATGATGATTTCTGCAGTGTGAAATATTCAGATCCGCGAGAATACTATTGCGGTTTACACCGGGAATGGTTACATCTCCTTGCCGAATCAAAACGTCTTGTTCGTGAGTTAGAAAATCTCGACGCTCCAATCCCAACAAGGTACTCAATAACCATTCCTCGAGTAGGTCCAGAAACTTGTGAGCTTGTAGTACAAAGGATTAGAATAGAAAACAACAGAATGCTGGTAAGACGTTGTAGATTTTACATGCTAAAGTTTGCCAAAGAACAAGCATCATCAATCGGTAGAGAACTAACATCTACTGAAAAAAGATGTGTCTTAAGAAACCGCCAATATTTTTCTGAGGACGATATTGAGGACTTCTATTCTGATGAAGATTAGGGGTTATTTAAGTTCTTTTAAATTTCTGACTCATGTGGTTAATTTGTATTGTTAGTTTATGATGAAGTCATCAATAAGAAAAAAATTAGTAAGTTTTTAATTTGCTTTGATTGTTTAAGTCTATTATTAATTTCTAGAGTTAATAATCCATAAAAAATTCAACAATAATAACCGCATTCACAAACATCGGATTATATAGCAAAGTGTGTTGAAGGGGTGAAAACGAAGGAAATGAAGGAGAAGAGTTTGCTGAGAAATGGCAAAGTGGGGAAGAGAAGGCACTCCATTTTTTTACATGGAAGTTGGTTTGAACTCTTCAGCCTCTTGGTTAAGTGGTTTTTAGCTAAAATTGTTGTTGTCATTGCTAAAATAAGAACAAGAAGAGAAAAAGAAAGAGAAAGGGTGTTGTATGGTATCAAAGGTTTAATTAATATTAATGGTTTTGTTAACTCGTGCTCGAATTTTCTATGTGACACGGATGAATATCTTTCGGTTGTTTTCTCTCCTCCGAGGAACGGTGCATCTAGCTTGGCAAAGCCAATACCTATTAGCAAACTGACTCTACGTCATCCGGTTCCTCCGTCCCCTCCTTCGCCCAATGATGATTAATTAGAATCTTTGTTGCTATATAAGTTGAACCAAAATAACAATAACAAGTTTCCAAACAAAGAAAACTTACTTTGGGGCACTTTAGAACCCCTAAAACGATGATCCAAACGTTTAGGTGTACTTAATGTAATGAGCCGACATTATTGTACGCAAAAAAAGACATTAAGTTTTATATAAAATATTGATATTCTGACATTTTGAAACATAACTAAATTTCAGTCAAAGTACGAAAAAAAGGTCAATTTTTAAAAAAATTGGCCAAAGAACAAAGGGGGTAGATTTTGTTGCCCTCTTTCATGCACGAAATTCGTGCGTGAAACCTAATTATGTATTTTATTTTATTTTTGTGTTAGTTTTTTTTTTCATACTAAAAAAGTCGTGGACTCCTACCTGCTCACGGAAACCAAAAAAAGGACTGCAATACGATCCACTGCAACACTCTCAAGAAAAAAACAAACACAGTCAACGAACTAAAAGAATCTTGAACATATAGTATGTTGGTCTCCGAGGAATAAATTACTTAACATTCTTTGCATTTCCCTAATCTTCACCACCTTCTTATTTTTTCCAACATGATGGAGATAGCTAGAATAGAAAAAAAGTCAAACCACGTGTTTGATAGGAAACATAGTTTCAGACAAAATTGTTGATAGAAGATACGTCGAGTGCATCACTCAAAAAATGTGGCACTGTAAAGTCAGAGTAACAGAAATCAAAGGTAACATTTTCGTATTTTATTTTAACAAAGGAGATGATTGTTACAGAGTTCTTCAAAATACTCCATGG
Organism: Lycium barbarum; assembly: GCF_019175385.1. Taxonomy (NCBI): domain Eukaryota; kingdom Viridiplantae; phylum Streptophyta; class Magnoliopsida; order Solanales; family Solanaceae; genus Lycium; species Lycium barbarum. Next base: position 25,469,577 of record NC_083345.1, on the reverse strand, counting down.
ACATTTCAAACTGGAAGTCTTCTCATTCTTTCTCCATTGTTTTCTAGTAACATAATGCATTCTGAGCTACCCTTTTGTTAATCATCTTTTTGGGTTCAGGCTTATGGATTACCAAATTACTCTTTAACAGAACTTAATGCTTTCAAGATTGGTCAATATTTAGGGGAGTATTTGTATGTTGACAAAAGTACTGTTTGGAACAAGTTTTTGAGGATTCGGGTGAGGTTGGATATTAGAAATCCATGGGTTAGTGGATTTTGGGTTAGTCTTCATATCTGGATTGGTTTCAAGTATGAAAAATTGGGATTTTTTTGCTACAAATGTGGACGTATTGTAAATCACCAAAAAACATGTAAATTCCCACCTGGAAATGAAAGATTTGGTCCTTGGTTACGTGTTGAATGCTCCAGTAATAGGCTTACAGGGTCCATTAGAATGGAGAACTCTATGGTCAAGAAACATTCAGAAAAATTCACACTGATTCCTTCACCAATTCTCCTGGCATGGCCAAAAATGGAAGCTGATCAACACTTAGACAATCTTGAAAATACCCCACAAACGTATGCTTTTAACTTGTTCTGTTTTTCTAAGCTAGCGTTTGGACATAGATTTAGTCGAAACTTGAAAAAAAGAGTTTTTGTAGTTGTGTCGAAAATAGTTTTTAGAAGTTGAAGTTCTGCTTTTACTTGAAAAAGTTGAAGTTTTGTTAGTGGAAGAAAAGATTTTCACCCACAAAACTGGCCCAAACTAGTTTTTGGAACTTGAGAATTTTTCTTCAAAAACTGACCAAATTCTATGGATAAACACTGTTTACAAATTGTTGTTTGGAAAAAAAAAATCTATGTCCAAAAGGGAGCTAAGTCAATTTAAAATTATACTTAGTTATGTTTAAGGTAGCAATATACTTAGTTATGTTTAAGGTAATGATTTTGTGTAAGTGGGTAAGGTTGATGATCAACGGGGTAGATTTGATGATCATGATGGTGAACTGTGCAATTTTAACGTGCCAAGTAGCAGAGGCTAATGAAGTTAAAGGATATGAGTGGTTGATTCTCATGATGGTTGCTTATTTCTTCTACTTGGTGATCAAATTCAACGTTGTAGTCCGGCAATCTTGCTTCTTCTAGAAATTTAATGCAGGAAACTCCATGACAGAGTATAGTCCAGTTGCTCACCTGAAGGACGTGCTTTTCTTACTCATGTTTTGTGTTATGTTTCTTCTGTCTTGTTGATTAGGAGCTTAGTGTAGTGCTCTTTTGGCAAACTTAAAGGGCCTAAATTGTTCAATGCTTACTTAAGGACTACTTTGAACCTAGCCGCAAACGGAAGGGACCATTTTTGTCACTTTCTCCTGCAATAGCCTTGAGTAGATGTTTTGCCAGATAATTGATTAGACAAGTAGGCTGCTTGGATGGTTATGTCCTGTTTGAATAATCCTTGAAAGACTCCTTTTTTCGTTAAGGACTAGGTATAATTCTACTGTTGTTATCTTCTTTTGGTTTTTAATAGAAGTATGTATTGTTGATTTCATATTTCTCTAGACAGTTTTTATCGGTCTTCTACTTAGTACTACATGAAAATAAATTAAGGGAGCATGAATAGTGAACCAAACTTTGAAATAAAAGAAAATTAAAGAGACTAAAGTGTCCTCTGTATATCTATGGAAAATATAGCACTTGAATTTCTACTGTAAGCTTTACGTGTAGCACAAAACGACATAAACTAGGAATCTTTTATTATTGCTTTCAATGGAAAGTACTAAACAGAAGTCTTAAATCTACAAGGAGAATAAACTTCATATTCTTAAGCATATAGTCCCGAATCAGCACATCTTCTTTATGTTTGAGCCCTTCGATCGGATGCCAGGAATCCTTTATTACGAATTGGATAATAGGAAAGACGAGGGAATTTGGATACAACTTTATTCTCATAAGTTGAACTATAGATATACGATTCATTCCTAGCATTAGGCAAGAACACAGGGCAAAGGAATCAAGAACAAATTATTTTTCCTTTCAAGAGCATTTCCAAATTTCTCAGTCATGTCCAATTCATGAGGGTTCATTCCATTTGGAAGCTTCCAATCAAAATGGTATAGCAACAGTGCAATACTAAGCTCAACAGTAGCCATTGAAAATGATAATCCTGGACAAATTCTTCTTCCTGTGCCAAACGGCGTAAACTCGAAATGAGCTCCAGTAAAATCAAGGTGACTTTCATTAAATCTCTCAGGATCAAATGTTTCAGGATTTTGCCAATAATTTGGATCCCTTGAAATTGCCCAAAAGTTCACAAGGGCCATTGTGCCTTTGGGTATAACATAGCCATTAATCTCACACTCTTCCCTGGATTCTCTTGGAGCTAATAATGGAGCTAAAGGATGAAACCTTACAGTCTCCTTAACTACCATTTTTAGGTATTTGAGTTTTTGAATATCAGTTTGATCAATTCCATTTTCCTTTCCTTTGAATACTTCTCTCACTTCATCCTGTGCTTTCTTCATTATTTTGGGATTTTTCATTAGTTCAGAGAAAACCCATTCCATTGTTGATGCTGAAGTTGTAGATCCTCCTGCAAACAAGTCCTGCATATCAACCTTAACTAATTAAGAACTATAGAGATTTTACTAGACTACATTTCATTAGAAAATTTAGGAACTATAAGGCTCAACGGTCAACAAAGTGGGTAAAAACTATGTAAGACTAAAGTTTAAATTTCAGCTGAGTCAAAAAATGCTAGGTGATCCCATCCCTTCTGTCAAAGTTGTGTGTTGGTTGAATATAACAAGTATCTAGTGAAATAATTGAGGTGTGTGTAAGATTGTCATACACCACCGTCTTAAATACACATATATATAAGAGAACTATAAGGCTCAACTTCTTGATCTCTTTTACTTTTTTCTTTATGATTTTGGTTTCTTGTGAAAAATCTAAACTAGGCTTTAAAAAACTTAAGTAAGCAAAAATAAGTAGAAAAATTACAAAGCAAACGGAAAGAAGTTAAAGAGATAAAAGAGCTGCTACTTACAATGATTATAGCTTTGATATTATCCCTTGTGATAGGAATTGAAAAATCTTGGCTCTTTTGAAGCCTTAGGAGAACATCAACTATATCTTCTTTGTCAGGCTCACTAATTTGGAATTCATGTTCATTGATAATTTCTTCTAAAAGAACATCAACCTCGTCGTGCATTTTACGCAGTTTGTATTTTAATCCACTCATCAAATGAATTATCTTCACCGAGGGAAAAAGATCCGCAAGATCAAACACTCCAGCTGCACCTGCCACTGTTCTCATGATTTCAATTAAAGACCCCTGATTTTTACAAGCCCTACCTACACTTGCTTTGCAAATAACCGAATTCGTGTACAAAGATAACGTTTCGGTCATGTTGATTGGACCTCCCTCAGAAGCAGAATTTTTAATTGAGCTAACAAGATAGGTTATCTCATTTAGCATCTTGGGATAAAACGACAAGATATTTTTATGACTAAGGAGTTCTTGAACACAAATTTTACGCATTTGTCTCCAGAAATCACCGTAGTTACAAAATCCCATGTCGGCATGGTCATAAAACATTTCCATCCCAACCAAAAGCACCGGTCGATTAGAGAAATTAAGATCATGTTTTCTCATTACTTCTCTAACCATTAGAGGTGACGACACAACAATGGCTGAACGTTCGCCGAGTTTCATGTGCATCAAAGGTCCATGTTTTGAGGCTAATTTAGCAAGAGTACGATGGGGCAGCAACTCAGATGATTGCGCGTCAACAAGTTGGTGTAAATTTCCTATGAATGGGAGTTTCCAAGGGCCTGGAGGCAATTTTTTGTTACTATTACACTCTTTGTACCACTTAGGGACAAGTAAGGACAAAAGAAGAAATAGAGTGCCAAGAAGAAAAGATAGCTCCATTTCCATTGTGTATTGAAAGAATCTTAGCTGAACTTGGGTGTGTTTATAGGATATAATTTGTCACCTATTTATACAAGTGTAATCTATCGTGATTGAATGGAACTCTTAAAGGATCTTCAAATAAATCATTCAGCATGGATATTTTTTCTAATTTGATACTGTAGAAGCCCGTCACATTGGACATTATGCCCCGGTATGCGGCCAACCTGGTAGTTGTTGGTCAAGTTCATTGTTAGATTTGAAACTAGATGATGAAAGCACGACCCAACACAAAAAATAGTATTACGCATTTCTTTTTAGTTTGTCTAAAAAAAAATGATATATTTTTATGTTTAGAAATCATTTAATTTGAAATTTTCCCTTTTACCTTTAATGAAATGATTTAAATCCACATAAATATCTATGACTTGTTTTAGACCACAAGTTTCAAAGATCTTTTTTTTTAAAACTTCGTGCCGAGTCAAATTATGTCACATAAATTAGGACAGAGAGAGTACCTTTTAGTAATATAATTCTGAAATTTTTATTATAGAAAGTATTATAATTCAATTAATTGAAAATATCAATAAATTATTTTACTTAGTCTGCTTCTCCCATATATGACTTTCTTGGTTTGGTTCTCCAATTGAAAGATTTGAAATACACCATCTCCTACCGAGTTTCATGTCATCATCTCTTTCTACTCAACAACACTGAAAAGCGCTTTCATGTGTTAGGATCTGTTGTAGCCTTAAATTTTTAAGCATAGACCAACTTCATCATTTTAAGAAAATATGTGTATACGTTTCTTGACTGTTTATATTTCGTCTTCTTGATGTTATTTCTCATTATTTGTGTGAGACGTATGTGTCTAAAATTAGTGCATTTTTATCCTTACCCAAAGGTTTAAGTTTTAAATCTTTTAGTTTTATGACTTCTTTAGCGTTTTTTGCGTTCAATTGAAATCGTTATTTCTTTTTTCCTGAATTTTACTTCTTTAAATTTTCTCTAAGTGTACCTTTACCATTTTCTAAACTTATTATCATTATTTAAATGTCCTTTTTTTCTTTTTCTTTTTTTTTTTGCAATTGTCTCCTACTTCTTCACGTGGACCCCACTTTAATTTTTTTTCCAATTGTCTCCTAATTCTTCATGTGGACCCACCTTAATTTTTTTTATTATTATTTTAATTAACTATATTAGAAGAGTGGGTGGTTGATGACCAAACCCACTCTTCTAATATAGTAGAAATATACTAGAATTAAGTAGGCTGCTTAAGTGTCCAATCAAAGCAAACGATATGCTTACTATTAGTTTGGCGATTCAATATTTGCAAATATTTACGGTCAGGGGCGGAGCCAGGTAAAAGCAAGGGGGTTCATTCGAACCTTCTTTCGGCGGAAAATTATACCGTATATACAAGATTAAAATTATTTTTATGTATATATTGTTTAATTATTTTTTATGTATATATTGATTACCCTTAAAATGGATAACAATTAAATTTGTATGCGGTGCGAAGGATATACGGTTTGATTTAATACGAATGACTATTAAACAATAAATGGTAAAGCAAGTGCGAGTAAAAACAAGCAGCAAACCACTGCAAAATAACGATGGGTCTTCAAAGCGTTCGATCTAAGGGCTCGGATCTAGGGAACCGAGCTCGTACTACAGTGAATAGATGATGAACAATGATTGAACACTTGGGAAGATGGATGAACACTTAGAATAAAATAATTGTATCGCTTTGTATGTTGTGCGTGTATGAAAAACTGGGCAAAAATAAAGGGGTCCTCCTCTTTATATAGTAGAGGAGTCCTAACCCTAATACAAGTCTAAATGAGGTACAACATATTCAGTTAATGACGAGCGAGATTGGTGCCGCCATATCCAGTTGATGGCGGATATTTCGGACTCTTCCTTATTGTGGTTTACCGCCTTCACATCATACCTCGGTATTTAGTCCCAACCGGACTTCAACGACCCGGGACCAAGTGCGCTTGGTCTAGCTATGACCCAACATTTGACTTTCACTTTTACCTCATCCGTATCTCGTCCATTCCAATCAATGATCACCATAAACTTAACCTCTATGTTGGGAAATCGAGGATACCCTTATCCTCGATTTTACTCGTATACAGATAGTCCCCTAGTACTGGAGGCCGAGGTATAAGGGTTCGAGCACTATTAGCCCGATCCGGTTCCTTCCTTTGTAAGCTTCAGGCAAGTTGATAAGTCCAAACGTCGCGTCAGTCACATCGTTCTGACACGGGACACCGTCAAGCCTTGATAGGCTACCTTGACGGTTTCAGAATGTGAACCATCTCGGATCCACTATATAAAAGTGCAAAATTTTTCACTTTCATTTTCACTTTTTTACTATTGTTTTCAAGCTTTTTTTGTTTTATCATCGTAGTGCAATCCCTTACCAAAAATCTTCAAATCTTCATACATTCATCCTTTCAGCCCAGGTTTTCTTTGCATCTTCATTAAGCCTCCCTCATATCTTCATATCTTCATCTTCCAACCTCCAATTCTTGTTATTTTCTACAAAAATGGCGAAGACTTCAAAAACTGACCCTCAAGATGTAGCTATGGCCTCGATTACCGAGGGAACCTTCTCGATTGCTAAACTGGAACCGCCCATGTTGGATTTTATTCCCGGCTCCTACTTATCGGACAATGACTTTAAAGTTGAAAACCCTCGACACAAGGAGATCGGGGTGAAGAGGCGTGGAAATATCTCTGCACCGTTACCCCAGACAAGCTCGAAAGGGTCCAGGAAGACTATGGCTGGAAAGGGAAAGATGTCGTCATTCCCGGCCCCGAGAAGGATATCACTATGTATGTGGAAGGGTATCTAAGTGTTTACACTTATCCTTTCACGTTTGTCCCCCTCGATTCGGTGGTCGTAGATTTTGCAAGAGGTATGACCTATGCCTTGGTCAAATTCACCTTTTTGTTTTTGGAGAATCGTGATACTTCTGCACTATTTCACGGTCGAGGCGAAATAACCTTTCACCGTTAACCATCTTATCTGATTATATAGTCCCTGAGTGTTTCGAGGCGGGTTAATTAAGCTCACCTGGTAATCCAAGAAGGCCCCCTTCTTGTGCATCGACAAAGATAGGGATCGAGAGTGGCAAGGCAGGTTCGTCCGTGTGAGGACCGAGGATCTCATCCCCTCCGATCAACTTCCATTTCCCGAGAGGTGGAACCCAAAGCGTAAGTGTAACTTCCTCCAAGTAAATGCAAACCTTTCTAGCATTGTGCTTCTAAGACCGTGAATCTTGCTTTTATTTGCAGCCGTTCCTCAAGTTCTTAATGTAGTTCCAAAATGGAACCTTTGGATCGAGAGCTTATATAGCCAGCTTACTTATGCCGAGTGCAAGTAGTGGATAGTTTCAAAAATCGATGGGAGGCTCTTCATCACGGTGAGTACATTAGGCCGATATTCCTCTTACTTCTTTGTTCGATGTATCGTTACTAATCGGGCACCTCTTCCTTCTTTTTTCTCTCAAATTCTTCTTTATTTTTTTTTGGCAGGCCTACCAAAAACCACTGTACTTCGGAGAAGAGCCGATACTGAGGCATTGGGCTTATCTTCCGAGGGAGAAGCTGCTACCGAAGAGCAAAAACTTACAAAGAGGAGAAGATGGTCTCCCGGTCCTTCCGACGATCCTGCTGAGGGCACAAAGAGAAGGAAGATGGTGGTTAAGGTCAAAAGAAGCACCCTTCAAAAGACCACTAAGAGCAAGCTCAAGGACGAGGATATTCCGTTATCTTCTGTGGTCCTACCACTGCGATCCTCGAAAGATGTCAATCCGGGCCTCCAAGATTTGGAAAACACCAACCAAGAGCTGAAAGGCTCGAAGGACCCTACTCCATTGTCTGTAATTATGGAAACTGCTAACCAAGAAATGGGAGTCTCCGAGGACCCTGTTACCATTCTCTTCCCCACTCGGGGCTTCGGGGAAGGTTCTACTGTTGTTATTCTGGAGGATGCCCTTCATACCCTGGCCCAATTCTCGTACGAGGAAGATTTACTACAACCCTCCGGGGATGTACCCATATCAGCCCAGGCAACGACGCGCAAATTGGAGTTGTCAGCCCGCCAAACGCCTGCCCATTCTGAAGAGGTAGGTGCAGAAGTGAGACCGACGCATCTGTCCCAGTCTTTCAACCAAACCCTCGACCACCTATTCAGCATCGAGGAAACCGGTGCTGTAGAGGACTATTCTGGGTTCGGGCAGTTGACAATCCTAAGGAGGGCCGCTCCATTCGGGGTCACCCCTGGACCTCTGCTAGAGAGGCAGTTCCCTTCCCCAAGTGTAGATCCTAACCATGTGAAGAAGGTTACGTTTCTAGTGCCGGCAGATGTGAACATGCTGTCCGGTCCAGTCGGAGTGGCCAGTTATCTACGTGTTTTGGCGTCCGAGGCAGATCAGCATAAGATGAAAGAGGTCGATGAGTCGTGCCTCTTTAACGAGGCTCGGCAGGCTATTAACCGGGTATGTCTCATCTCATTTCTATTTTCACGCTACGTTTTCTTATCATATTTTTTTTATCTTGACTTCTTCTCTTACTCTAGGCCTCCGTGCTTCATCATGAAATCTTCCTTCGATTCAGGATAGATGTGGATCGTCTCGAGGCCAAACTCCGGGAGTAGACCCAACAGGCGGAGTTGTTCAAACGACTCTACGAGCAACGGAAAGAGTATATTAGTGACATGCTTGACCCTTCCATCCTTCAATCAGATTTGGAGAAAGCTCGAGAAGAGCGTAACCTCTTGGCCGAGAAGGTAAGGATTTTCGACGCTTACAACAATCAGTTAATAGCTGAAACTAATGCCATTACTTCTCAGGCCCAGGAGAGAGTAAACATGATCGACTAGCTCCGGTCCGAGCTTGACATCCTCAAGGCTGAACGTGAAGCCTTCAAAAGCAAGACGGACAAACTTGCCTTGGAGAGAGATGCCCTTAAGGAGGATTTGGCCTCGAATAAAGAGAAGCTTCGGGTGGCAGAGGATAAGGACTGTAAATGGTATACACTTAATAGTGAACTTCGTTCGCAGCTTGCTTCGGCCGAGGTAGATCGTGACACTCTTAACCGTGAAAATGTCAAGTTGAAGCTCAAGCTTGACCCAGACTCCGAAAAACTCTCCGATGTTGATGAGATGTTGGCTCAGTATAAGGCCGATGTCGAATTGACCGAGGCTCGGAGCAGTGCCCGTGCTGAATATATGCGAAGCTTATCTCGGAGGGAGACACTGGAAGAAGTTCAAGCCGGGGAGCAGACATGACAACCATGATCGAGGAGGCTAAGATGCTTGAGAAAGAGGAGAAGCCTAAGTACCAGCCCGAGAAGTCGAGCAGTGATACTGACCCGATCGGAGGTTCCGGTGGATCGGACGGAGAACAGGCTTAAAAGCCTTAAGCTCCTCCCTTTTTTTTATTTTTCCTATATGTAGTTGTTTGGGCCCCTTTAAGCTCGAGGCCATTTTTCGAGCCTTTGTAAATATTTTGGATGTATATACAAAAGTTTTGTTTCGGCTTTATTCGACATCTTTCCTTGTTTGATATCCATTTATCCCATCTACTTAGGATTTAGAATAATCAATCATTTGGTTTCGATTCAGACTGATGCAAAATGTTGCCTAGGCAAAAGGTTTTAGAAATAACTCTGAGATCGGTGGTTTCTTGGTTTTGACCGGTGACAGTTTGTTGAATATGTACGAGCTTTTATTTTCGTGTTTGCATTCTCGGACGTCTCCGAGTTGCATTGTATGTTTAAATCGTAAAGTCTCTAAGGCCTCGGATCTTGTTCGGCCATAGTCTGTGGCATTTTATGCCGCAACTTTTACTAATTTTTCCCCTAATCTTTAATGATTTGGATCGTAGTCTTTAATAATTTAGACTGTAGTCTTCAAGACTTTTAGACCGTAGCCTTCAATACTTTTAGACCATAATCTTTAAGTTTTTTAGGTTGTAGCCGTTAATGATTAACCTTTGGTTTCACTACATCGGTTTAGACCGTAGTCTTCAAGACTTTTAGACCGTAATCTTTAAGTCTTTTAGGTTGTAGCTATTATTTATTAACCATTGGTTTCACTACATCAGCGTCTTGGGGGGTCCGATAAAATGTAATTTAGTTCAAAAGGAATAGTAACAACTACTTTGAGAAATTTCCTTTATTGATTGAATAGTAGACAAGGTTACAATAGTAGCCGCGGCGAGAACAAACTAATCGGGCACGATTCGATCGATCATTTGGCCCTTACAAAAGGAATCCTATCGCTCAAGCCTTGGCTTTGAACAGGTGTCGATTTTCCCAACTTGCCCAGGGTATGATGGTCCCCTAGTATATGATGGTCCCCTAGTACTGGGGCCCGAGTCTGAGGGGTTAAGTACTATTGATCCGGCGTGGCCAGTCCTAAGTCCCCAGTTCTTGTCTTCTTAGTTTTAGTAGCACGCTATACGGCGCTGCCTCATTAAAACCCTTGCCGGAAAACCCATTCGAGACAAAATCGGTCGAAGGAAAAAAGAGTGCAGCACGTGCTTTCAGTCCCAAGTTTATGACTTCCCGACTTCCATTATGCTGCTTCCGATGTTTACTTCGACGTATACCTGCATAGTTAATTTAAAAGAATGGAAAGGCAAAGATTGTTCATACCTTAGAAATAGTATCGCTTTAGGTGCACCACATTCCAGTTGTTTGGAAATTATTTTCATTTTCAGATTCGAGCTGATAGGAGCCTTTCCCGGTTATGCCAGTGACTCTATATTGTCCTTCCCAATTAGGGCCTAATTTTCCGTCATTGGGGTTCTTAGTGTGGAGTGTGACCTTTCGCAGGACCAAGTCTCCAACTTGAAAATGCCTAAGATTGGTCCTCCAGTATAGTATCTTTGCATCCTTTTCTTTTGAGCTGCTAATCAGACATAGGCAGCTTCTCTTTTTTCATCTACAAGGTTCAGACTCGTGGCCATCGCTTCGTGGTTTGATGCTTCTGTAGTGTGCTGAAATCATAAGGTTGGTCCACCGACCTCGACAGGTATTAGTGCCTCGACTCCATATACTAGGGAGAACGGTGTTCCCCAGTGCTGGATCTCACCGTTGTACGATATGCCCGTAAGACCTCGGGTAGAATATCCTTCTAGCTGTGCTTGGACCCGGTCAATCTTTTCTTCAGGTTCTATAATACGGTTTTGTTTGTTGACTCAGCCTGACCATTTTCACTTGGATGATACGGGGTCGACAAGATCTTTTTGATCTTGTATTCTTCAAAGAACTTGCTGACTTTACTCCCTCTGAATTGCTTCCCGTTATCGCATGCAATTTCTACTAGTATTCCGAATCGACAGATTATATGGTCATATATGAAGTCAATGACTTCCTTTTCCTTAACTTTCTCGAATGCATGTGCTTTGACCCGTTTAGAGAAATAATCAGTCATAAGTAAAATATAGTGCGCCTTACTCGGAGCCCAGGGCAAAGGTCCTACTATGTCTATTCCCCATTTCATGAAAATCCATAGAGAAAGAATCGGATGAAGTTTCTCTCCCGATTGATGTATCGAAGGAGGGTAACTTTGGCACTCGTTACATTTTTGGACGAAGGCTTTTGCGTCTTTCTCCATCTCGTTCCAATAGTAACCGGCCCTGATCAGCTTGCGTATTAGTGAATCGGCTCCCTAGTGATTTCCACAAGTCCCCTCGTGAACCTCTCTCATGACGTAGTCGGTCTCTCCAAGCCCCAAACACCTTGCCATAGGACCGTGAAATGACCTTCGGTATAACTAGCTATTGACCAAGATAAATCTAGTTGCCTTGGTTCGAACGACCCTTGATTCTTTAGGATCGGACGGCAGCTTCCCCGTCTCAAGATAATCTATATACTTGTTTCTCCAATCCTAAGTTAAGCCTGTTGAATTTATTTTGGCGTGATCGGTTTCTATCACCGAACTCATCACCTGCACCACCTCTCCTGAATTGAATCCTTCAGATTCTATCGACGAGCCTAGGTTTGCCAAGGCATCAGCCTCATTATTCTGTTCCCAAGGTATATGCTCCAACGTCCACTCTTTGAATCGATGTAGTACCACCTATAATTTTTCTAAGTATCTCCGTATCCGGTCGTCCTTGACTTCGAACATTCCGTTTACTTGATTGATCACTAGGAGGGAATCACATTTGGCTTTAATGACTTCGGCTCCCAAGCTTTTAGCTAGTTCCAGACCTGCAATCATATCCTCATACTCGGCGTTGTTGTTAGTCAAATTAACAGATCTAATAGATTGTCTTATTATATCACTAGTGGGTGGTTTAAGGACGATCCCTAATCCAGACCCCTTCACATTGGAAGCTCCGTTTGTGAATAAGGTCCAGACCCCCAAACTAGTCTCGTAGGTAAGGAGTAACTCTTTATCGACCTCGGGGATCATGGTCGGTGTAAAGTCGGCCACGAAGTCTGCTAGTATTTGGGATTTGATAGCAGTTCGAGGTTTATATTCAATATCATACCCACTAATTTCGATAGCCCATTTCGCTAATCGGCCTGATAGTTCGGGCTTATGCATAACATTCCTTAAGGGGTATGATGTTATGATGCATATGAGATGACAGTGAAAGTAAGGTTTTAATTTCCTAGATGCACTCAATAAAGCGAGCACTAATTTTTCTAAGTGTAGGTACCTGGTTTTAGTGTCACCCAAAGTTCTGCTCACATAATAAACCGGGTATTGCGTACCTTCCTCTTCTCGAATTAGGACACCGCTTACCGCTATTTCGGACACTGCCAAGTATAGTTACAACTGCTCGTTTGCCTTTGGTGTGTGTATCAAAGGCGGGCTCGATAAATACCTTTTGAGCTCTCCCAAAGCCTTTTGACATTCAGGGGTCCAGGCAAAAACGTTTTTTTTCTTCAGCAATAAGAAGATCTAATGGCTTTTATCCGAGTACCTAGAGATGAAACGGCTTAGTGCAGCTATTCGCCCGATCAACCTTTGCAACCCCTTGATGTCGTCTATTATGATGATATCTTTTATTGCCTTTATCTTGTCCGGGTTGATCTCGATCCCTCGACTCAACACTATGAATCCAAGAAACTTACCTGATCCGACGCCGAAGGCACATTTTTTTGGGTTCTGCTTCATGTTGTATTTCTTTAATACGTCGAAAGTTTCCTGCAAATACTTTAAATGGTCCTCTAGTCGCAGGGACTTAACAACCATGTCATCTATATAAACTTCCATTGATTTTCCTATTTGGTGTTCAAACATGCGGTTGACTAGGCGTTGATAAGTGGCACCGATATTTTTTCTAAGCCAAAGGCATTATATTATAACAATATGTGCCAAACCTACTTACAAAGGAAGTTTTTTCTCGGTCCTCCGGGTCCATCTGTATCTGGTTATACCTGGAGCAGGCATCGAGAAAACGTAGCATCTCATGCCCTGCCGTGGCGTTAATCATTCGATCGATGCTGGGCAAAGGAAATGAATTCTTCGGACATGCCTTATTTAAATCTTTATAATCTACGCACATTCTAAACTTGTCTCTTTTTTTAGGTACGACCACTACATTAGCTAACCAGTCTGGGTATTTAATTTCCCTAATGGTTCCTATTTTAAGGAGTTTAGTTACCTCGTCTTTGATGAATGCATGCTTTACCTCGGGTTGTGGCCTTTTTTTTTTGTTTAACTGGAGGAAAATTTGTGTCCAGACTCAACTTATGAGTTATCACCTCCGGTGGGATACCTGTCATATCCGATTGGGACCAAGAAAAGCAATCAGCGTTAATTCTAAGAAACTCAATAAAAAATTTCCTGAGCTCGGAGGTTAACCCCGTGCTCAGGTATACCTTCCTGTCTGGTGGATGAACGAACAGTATAACTTGCTTAAGTTCTTCGACCGTTGACTTAGTAGCGTCTGAATCATCAGGTACCACGAATGATCTCGGGACTCCATAGTCGGTGTCTTCATCTGGTGCATTCCTTCCCTGATCCTCCATGAACAGGGGGATCGGAACCTGTGATTGCTATTTGGTATCTTCCCCTTTGCTCAACTTCTCATATATCGGCTCCCCATCTTTCAGTATTAGAAGTTTAGAGACAGGGGGCATTTTCTCAACCGCAAACATCTCTTTCGCAGCCTGTTGCTCACCGCAGACCGTCTTAATTCCCTCTGCTGTCAGGAATTCCAACACTTGGTGCACATTTGAGGGTACGACTCTCACGTTATATATCTACAGTCTCCCGAACAAGGCGTTGTACCTCATGTCACCCTCGATCACTTAGAATTTATCTGTTGCGTGGTTCCCGAAGTGTTGATCGACAGGGTGATTACACCCTTCGTTGTTTCACATGCCATGTTGAACCGTTAAGAACTTGGGCTGCCCGCACGATCTGGTCTACTAATCCCAGTTGTTCAACAACTCTCCATCGAATGATATTGGCCGAGCTACCTGGATCAACTAACACACGTTTAATTCAAATTTTATTGATGAGTACAGATATTACCAGTGTGTCATTGTGAAGTTGAACAATGGTTTCTATGCCCTCGTCGTTGAATGAGATAAAATTCTCAGGGTCGTAATTTCTAGTTCGTTTCTCTCTTGTGATGGAGACTCTGGTATGCTTCAACATCGATCCCTGAGGAATATCCACTCCCCCAATGATCATGTTGATCACATATTGAGGTTCTTCATGTTCGGCTTGCTTGTTAGCATCCTTGTTTTTGAAGTGAGACTTAGCTCGCTCACTTAGGAATTCCCGAAGATGCCTTAAATTAAACAACTGGGAAAATTCCTCCCTTAATTGCCGACAATCTTCGGTTCTGTGCCCGTGAGTACCATGGGACTTGCAAATCAAGCTTTTGTCCCTTCGATCCGGGTCGGTCTGGAGAGGCTTCGACCATCTTGTTTCGCCGATGTGGCTGAGAGCCGCTGTTATGTTTGCTACATATACATTGAAATTGTATTCTGATATTTTTGTGGCCTTCTTATTTCCCGAGGACTTATCGAAACCATTCTTATTTACCAGTCCCCGATTGCTCGACCTCGGTCATTCCTTTTATTGTTTCTGGTGAAGTCGCTATCCTGACCGTTACCTTTTCGATCGGCTGGACAAGGCTTATACCTATCACGAGATTGTCTTGATTCTCGGTCTATAGCTCTCCTCGATTGATCATTTTCTTTGTATGGTCGTAATGATCTAGCTGCGTTCCTCATAAACTGATCATGCTCGTCCCTGATTTTCGATTGATACTTGTTGTGTACATCTGCCCATATGATTGCTGGGTACTCCACCAGGTTTTGTTTCAATTCTAATGATGGGATCCAACTCCTTAGGTTGAGCCCCTAAGCGAACGCTTGAATGGCCCAATCATCTTGTACCGGTGGTAGATCCATACGCTCCATCTGAAACTAGGCCACGAACTCTCGGAGTGTCTCACTCTCCTGCTGCTTGACACTGAACATGTCCGATTTCCTCGTCTCCACTTTTATAGCTCTAGCATGAGCTTTGACAAAGGCATCTGCAAGCATAGCAAAAGAATCAACAGAATGTTCAGGTAGATTGTGATACCACACCATTTCTCCTTTCGACAATGTCTCCCTAATTTCTTGAGCAGCACTGATTCTATTTCATCCTTTTCGAGGTCATTTCCTTTGACAGCGCATGTGTATGCGGTCACATGCTCGTTTGGATAGTGGTCCCATTGTATTTGGGAATATTAGGCATTCAAAACCTCTTCGGGATCGATTTCCGTGTAGCACTTGGAGGGAAAGGCATCTGAATAAACTTTTTGGAGTTCGGTCCCTTCCATACTAGAGGTGCTCCTGGAATTTGATCGACCCTGAAGTTATAAGTTTCCACTTTCTTATCATTTTCCTCTACTCGCTTTGTTAGTTCTTCAAGTCATCAGTTCAAGGGTTTGCCCGGGATGGTTCCCGTTGTTCTCAGCGATGGCCATCTCCTCCCTCGGGGCGATCTCCTTGGTCTGTTCGGACTGTACGGCGTTGGACGCTCGATTCTGGTTTTGTAATTGAGCTATGACCGCTTGTTGGGCCTGCAATTGTGCCATAGCCATCTCTAGTTGATTCCTGAGTTGTTGCAGTGTGGCTGCATTGCCTCCACCTGCATGCGCGTCACCCACCGACGTCTGATCGGTATTCACAGCGTTTTGAGAATGAGGATCAGCTTCGTTTGGATCAACTGGGGGTATGTTGTTGTTAGGTACCCCATTGTCATTTTCCTCATGGTGGTTTGATTCAGCATGAAAGTTAACGGGGTGGGAATCTGACATGTTGAATAGTCCTGAAAACAAATCTCAAAGAGCAAGCGTAAAATAACGTACGTTATCGAAATTCGTATAAAATCACCACTATAATCCTGGGCCCCACGGTGGGCACCAAACTGTTTACCCTTAAAATTGATAACAATTAAATTTGTACGCAGTGCGAAGGATATGCGGTTTGATTTAATACGAATGACTATTAAACAATAAATGGTAAAGCAAGTGCAAGTAAAAACAAGCAAACCACAATAATATAACGATGGATCTTCAAAGCGTTCGATCTAAGGGCTCGGATCCAGGGAACCGAGCTCGTGCTACAGTGAATAGATGATGAACAATGATTGAACACTTGGGAAGATGGATGAATACTTAGAATAAAATGATTGTATTGCTCTGTATGTTGTGCATGTTTGAAGAACTAGACAAAATAACGGGGTCCTCCTCTTTATATAGTAGAGGAGTTCTAACCCTAGTACAAGTCTAAATAAGGTACAACATATTCAGTTAATGATGAGCGAGATCGGCACCGCCATATCCGGTTGATGGCGGATATTTCGGACCCTTCCTTATTGTGGTTAACCGCCTTCACGTCATACCTCGGTATTTAGTCCCAACCGGAATTCAACGACCCGAGACCAAGTGCACTCGGTATAGCTATGACCCAACGTTTGACTTTGACCTTGTCTGGGTCTCGTCCATTCCAGTCAATGATCACCATAAACTTAACCTCCATGTCGGGAAACCGAGGATACCCTTATCCTCGATTTTACCCATATACATATATAATATATTGAATCCTTTTGACTTTTTGTGTGTTTACTTCTTCATCTTTTGAACCGTCTTAGTAAGGCTCCTCCACTATCTACTGTGTATTGAAAAACTTATTTGAGAAGTATTTTAAGTGAAATAGTGATTTTCAGTGGCAGATCTTTAACTTATTTTCCTGGTGATATTCATTTTTAAACACAAAGTTTAATATATTCATTTCAACTTGAACTTCAACTTTTTCTTACTAATTCTAAAACTTCCATTAAATATTTTCTGACCGGCAACAGCCTACTATATGTATGTCCGAAACAAGTTAATCGTCAAATGATTCGACAGGTTTAATGTCAACAAAATACTACGATAGTAATTGGAGATAATGACTAGTTATGACTTATGACCGTGGTAAATGATCATTGGAAGAGTAGATATTTAATAGGACAAATGTAATTTTCTGGCTTATGTTTACATCTTCTAAATAAAGGGTGTGTTTACCCCAAATTTAGATAATCAATTAAATTTATGAGTGAGGTATAGGATATGCGGTTGAACTTTAATCTATTCTTGATTGAGAGAAAATGGTTTAAGATGAGCTATGAGTAATCTGAATTGTGATTGATGGCTTGTAATAATGCGTGTATTAAATAATATATGATATTGCTTTATTGAACAAATCTAAGAAGAACACAATAAATTCGGACCAAAATCAGATTATAAGTAGGAGAATGTTGTATATTTTGCTATTACGATATGTTCTAGATCTGAGAAGCCAACCCCTAAAAGTAGGTAATGACCCCTATTTATAGTTTTGCCTCATGGGCTTCATACAACATAAGACCCTAAAGAATAAAGAAGGCCAAAGTCATAAGCGGCCTCCTAAACTTGTCCACATATTCCTCATGGCCATCTAAACTGACTGTTGTTCCAATTGGGCCCCTAAACCAGTACGAATTTGAACCATTTAGATACTTTTTTGATAATCATAAAAAAATCTAAGGTCTGTGTGATGCACTCGCGATCATGTGGCAAAAAGACTAATTAAAAAGTGACATGTGGCATTGGGATCCAAAATAATTATTAAAAATAATAAATATAACTAAAAAAAAATTAAACCTAAAAACGTTGTTGTCCATGGTGATAGCCGGCCGCCAGTGGTCAACTCCGACGGCGGCAAAGATAGTTGTTACTATACCCCAAACCCGCCGTCATCACCTTGGTTTCTCCGTCACCGTCGCCTGAAAGCTCGCTGGAGTAATTTCCACCGGTATGTAAATCATTAGTATCCACTCAAGCTCACTCATCCTATACAAATCAATTTGTGTATATCATTTTTGTGTAGTGCCCAAACAAATCTACTTTGTATAATCCAATTTCATGAATATTCCTAGAGGACATCCTCAAGAACTAATAAGACACACAAAAAAATCCATTTTTGAGCAAAAAAATCAAAATTTAACACAAAGATCAAAACTTTGCACTGGAAATTCGTCAGCAATCGAACATGATCAAAATTTCACGACAAAGAGAGTTAACACCCCGAAAAACAAGAGAAAATACTCAAAATACCCCCCCAACGTTTGACCAAAATCTCAACTACACACCTAGCCTTTGAGGGGGTCCTATTACCCCCCCCCCCCCCCCGGACAAATTTTTTCAGTAGCAAAATGACCCTTTTTTGCTGATGTGGCAGAGAGCGTGAATACACCGCCCAGTGGCGCGTGACGGCCTTCAAAAATCTGCATCTGACGTGTTTTGGACGCCAACTAAGCTGCCACATATGATGCCACGTAGATAAAATTTGAACTCCCTCCATTTTTAGGCTACTTCATCTTCTTCTTCACCCTATATCCATCTCCATTTTTTTTGGTCAAAATAATATCCATTATAAACGAAAATCTGAACTGAAGAAAATCCACATACGATTCCGAACAACTTGTTAAAGAACAACTTTCCACCATAAACGAAAATCTGAAGGAAAAAAAAGGAAAAATCTGGAAAAAAAAAAACAAGGTTGAAAAATCCAATCTTGTTAAAGAAAATCTGATTGGAAGTTGCTTGTTTGGAGTTGCTACTTGTTGCTTGGTTGGAGTTGTTTAAGCACTAATTCTTTGAGTTGATTTGGGGAGAAAATTAAACTCCATTGCTAGGAATTTGGAGAAAGCTATGAGAACACCAAATTCTTGATTGTTTGATCAAATTAATGGATGAACTTTGTTCTATTTGGTGTTAGGAAGCTTCCTTTCACATTTGGGTTTGTTTGGATTAGATTTGAGGAAGTTGGTGTCATTTTTTTTTTCAACTCCTAATGAAGATGATGATGATGATGATGATGATGATAATGTTGATGAAGATGAATGAGAATTAGGTATGGGTTTTCGGATCCTTACTAAAAATGGAGTATGGAAAATTGAGAGATTTTTTTTTTTTTTGAAGAAGAGTAGATGGATGGAGGAAGGGGGGAAATTAATTATAAAATGGGGCAAAATTAAACACGTGGCACGTGTGGACAACCTCCATTTAATATTTGGGGGTTGGCAGATTGGACTGCCACATCAGCAAAAAAGGGCCATTTGCTACTGAAAAAATTTGTCCAGGGGGGTAATAGGACCCCCCGCAAAGGTTAGGTGTGTAGTTGGGAATTTGGTCAAATGTTGGGAGGTATTTTGAGTATTTTCTCAAAAAACAACAAGGATAAGCAAAAATAAAATTGAAAAGAACTTGAAACATAAAATGATGAACAAGATGCGGTAAAAATGCAGCAAAGCTGGTGTGAGGGCCAAAGAACTTGAGCGCATCTGTGGAGCCACTGTTACGTCCCCCATAAAAATCGCCAGCATGATCTTGTGGCAGCGGTGGCGTGAGCTGTGAAGCAAACGAAGAAGAAGAAGAAGAAGAAGAAGAAGAAGAAGAAGAAGAAGAAGAAGAAGAAGAAGAAGAAGAAGAAGAAGAAGAAGAAGAAGAAGAAGAAGAAGAAGAAGAAGAAGAAGAAGAAATTCAATTTTTCATTGATACAAGGAACATGAATGGAGTCTCGCCAGAAAAAAATCAGTGAATTCCTATCGAATTCGCCTGAAGAAATGGAGTTACGTCGAAAATTTATTAGATCTAATTTCTTTTTGCCGATCAATTTTGCTTTATGGTGATTCACTATTGTTAGATTATAGGCACACCTTGGGATTGAACTTTGTCGGAAAAAAATATGGTTGTGGTTGTACGTTTGAAAGGCTAAGGAGATAGATATGGAGGAAAATGAGGTGGTGTGGAGAAGATGATGACCAGAGAAAGAAGGGGAAGGAGCAGTGCCGGTGGTGGCGACAGATCTGGAGGAAAAATGACGTGTTGTGGAGAAGGTGAATGGATGGAGATCGATAAGAAGGGTAAATGAGCTAAGGATGGTGGTGACATCGGCCATGGCGGTGGTGGAATGGTAGTGGAGTGGCGGTAAGGAGATGCACAATGAAGAAGAAACAAGTTTTTTTTTTGGAGGGAGCGGGGGCTAAATAACGCCCTTTCACGTGCCTCACTTGTGTGCATAACACACATTTTGCCATGTCAGCAAAAAGTATGTAAGTGGTACAAATTCGGAATGATTTAGGTATCAAATTGAAACAAACGTCAGTTTAGATGGCCACGAGGAATATGTGAAAAAGTTTAGGGGGCTATCTATGACTTTGGCCAATAAAGAATAACCCTTAAAAGGATAAGGTTGGTCATACGGTCTGACATCCATACGATTGGCAGCACAATATGGCAGAACGGTATTGACTCGTGGCAAATGTGTAAGGATCACCCGGACCAACGGCCACGATCAAACGGACCAACGGCCACGACCTACTCAACTATGGAGAAGCCGGACCAAATGATGTTCTTCCCCTTCTTCGGTTCAAGCACTCCTCCGGTCCAGAAAGAAAGTCTTCGTGCACGTGCTTGTCCTTTTCTTCTCTCAGTCTCCGGTCTTACCGGTTTAACATTTATCCGATTTTTACCGTATACAGGGTGCTCGATTGAAAATAAAAAAAAAAGGTTTCTAGAATTTGTTTTTTTTAAACGTACCATAATTTATTTGATTATAAAATCTCTAGCATTAAATTGCCAAACAATGACTCTTTCCTTCATTTCTTTTGAAACAGACTATACCTTTATTTATAAATATTTTTAAAAGATTTAGGTTGCAAGGCCGCAATTAGCCCAATAGAAGAAAATCATAAGCTTGAAGAAAAGAGAAAAGAACCCTTGGATGATTTATTAAGGTAAAATGAGAAATTAAATTAATTGTTTATAAATATAATAATATATCATTTTATTTTTGACAGGCTAAAAGTGTGTCGCATGAAATTGGAAAGGACATGGGCATGTTTAGACAATAGAAGTTAAAACTTCTACCGAGCCTCGAGTTTTCCTGCATGTTGAGCTTTACGGGCGAACTTGGTTAGTCTAACAAGCAAATTGATTCGTCATACTCTTTTTATAATTTTGGGGACAAAAAAGATACTCTCTCCGTTTCAATTTATGTGAACTCATTTGATTGGGCACGATATTTAAAAAAGGGTGAAGACTTTTGAAACTTGTGGTTCAAAATAAGTCTTGAATGTTTGTGTGACTGTAAATCATTTCATAAAGTGAATTTGTTTTCAAATTAGGAAAGAGATCATTCATTTTGACACGGACTAAAAAGGAAATAGGTTCACATAAATTGAAACAGAGGGAGTACGTGTTTACACCAAAATTTATAAAAATAATATACGGTCAAACCTCATTGTAACAGTCATTCCTTATAACAGCATTTCAGTATAATGGTCTAATTTTCTACAGAATTAAATTTTTCATGTTATATTTTACTTCTCTATAATAACATTTTACTTATAATAGCAGTGACATTCATTTTAGTGTACATTCTTTGTAAAATTATTTCTCTATATAGTCATACTCAAATATTGTGTAACATATTTTGTAAGAAATACATTAAGTATAAAAATAAATATTAAAATATTAACAGTAATCATCATGAATGTCATGCACATTGTAAATTTTAAGTACAAATATCTAAAAGGAAAAAATTGTATTTAAATGGTGCCCATCAGTTATGGTCATAACTTCACCAGTAAAGGCTACTAGTGTTTGCCTTTTTACATCATACTCTTTTTATAATTTTGGTTAAATTGGTTAACAAATACATTTCTTCTTCTTTGTACACAAAATCATTAAACTACACATGAGATGACATTAAACTGATTACAAAATCATTCAATTTTTTTTTCTTGTAAGTGATCATTCATTCTTTTGAAAACTCTTTTGCTGAAAGTTTAGACAAAAATCTTCGCTAATTCAAGCGTTATATTGTCACTAAGAGACTGAAATTTACGAAACAACCTATAATTGTAGAATTCTTACGTCAAACTTGAAATTTTTAAATATTCAATTAATTTTAAATGCATATGTTCCTTTTAATTCTTTGTCGTTACGGTACAATTAGTTATGTATCTATTAGTAATGTATTAGCCTTTTCAATTTTTAATTAATGAAATATGAAAATCAATTGAAATTTTATATTTTGCTTTCGTTTATAACATAAAAAAAAACAGAAAAATAATTTTTGGCGTACTTTTTGTTTATAACAGTTAAATGAGATCTAAATGTCAAATGCCAGCATCCTATATAAAAACACCTTACTATAGCAGCTACGAAATTTCCAATGTGACGAGGTTTGATTGTAGTTAACTGATAAATTGAAGTGATCCCAATAGGTATTAATTAACTATAATAAAATAATGGAAGTATACGTATAAACATAAATGTCATGCCTTCATTAACATTTCATTTTTAACCACGGACAACATTTTCATTGTCATATTGGTTTGACAGATGCAAGTGTGAGGTAAAATATTTACGGAACACGGGTCAAGGCATAAGCTCTAAAAAGCAGAATATTAGCCCCATGATATTTAATTTTTAATATTTTATATATTAATAAATAAATACATAAATTACCAAAAAGTAAAATTGCATAAGAATTGTAGAAAAATGATGAAATTTACAAAATTATTGAAGACAAGTATATAAATTTGCTAATATGTACACGAACATTACAAAAAATATGTCTTCATACTTGAAAAGGTGATAGAAGAAAAATGCATTATACCTAATGTAACATATTTTTTTATGAAGAGCATAGCCATCTATTCCTTCATTAAGGACATAATATGTCCAGAAAAAGAAAATAACATCATCACACTTCAACTTGAGAACATATTTTCTCAAGAAATTCATCTTGAACCAAAGCAACAGAAAATTCAGCTAAGTTATGAGTAATAAAACTAAAATTTCTAGAAGTATGTACAAAATCTACATGATCAGAGCCAAAAACATATTCCAAATACTTACGCAAGCAACATCCACATTCCACATAGCCTTCTTTTACTTTCCTAGAAAAGATACATCCAGGCCATCAACACATTTTGCATCAGAAAATATCACCATTTTCCTCCATTCATGGCAACCTCCCCCCACCCTTTTTTTTAACTGTTTTTCTAATTGCAAATACTTCAGCAGTCATGACTTTGACAACAAACTGCATTGCGAACCCATGGGCATTAAGCAAGGTACCATTGTTGTCCAGATCAATCATCCCGATGATTGCCTTCTTTATTTTAGCGTGAAAACTTGCATCTACCAAAAAATAACATATCCCATCTTCGAGTGAAGTTTTCATATTCATCATGTAAACTTTCATTTGGACTAGTAGTTCTCACTAATTGAATGAATAGAAAAGACAATTGATATAAACAGAGTCGGACCCAGGATTTTAAGACGCCGGAGCACTATTATCTTAACATAAACGCCAACAAAATTTTTAATGATGATTGAGGAATAATACTGTGTCGGACCGGTCACTAATAGCGTAGCAGTGACGAAAATACAAGTATACAGGTCAAATATGTGTAATGATAAAATTTAACACAGTGAAGCAAATGAAAGAGACAGTGCAGTGGCTAAGGCTGTGCAACATGTGGTGACAGTGCAGGTTCGAATCTGGGCAAGTTCATTTAAAGCTTGTTGTTTTCCTAAAAATAGGCTAAAAAAATAATTAAAAGTGACATTCGGGTTCGATCCGGGGTGATATATAAGGGAAGCAGCAGTTGCAACCAACGTGCCCCAAAGACACTTTCGTTTGTTAGAGTGCATAATTAAATATATACTAATTTCTCAAGATATATACACATATATATACATAATTTTTTCCAAAGCGTGGGAGTGCACTTTCATGTAGGAGGTCCGGATATAAAGTATTATTTGAAGATCCATAATCAGAAATCAGTCACAAATACTCATTACAACACAAAAAGAATATTGTTTTGGAATAAAATCTCTACAACAATATCTAAACTAGAAATTTCAAAACAGAAAAGAACTAGTTTGAAAAGAATTAATAAAAAGACAGCAAAAATACTTGAAGAGCGTGAAAGATGAAGAAGGAACCTCAAGCGAGAAGCTTGGAAGAAGAGCAAGAGAGCATTGGAGGACAAAACATTTATTTTGCTGTTTGCACTTTGAGGACAAAAAAGCTAAAGAGTATTTGGTTAATTACTTAGAGTTCGTTTGGGTTAGCTGAATGTTAATAGTTGACAAGCTTTAAATGCTGAAAAATACTTTAAGTACTGAAATTAATTTTATAAATAAGCAATTACGTATTTGAATAGAAGTGTTAAATCTGCTAATGAGCAGTTGTTGTGCTTGGTATAAAAGTGTTGATAAGTGTTTTTTTTTTTGACTAAAATAGCCTTCAGAATTATACATTTAAAAGTATCCTTGTAGAAAAAAGATGAACGGCGAATATAGAGTGAAAAGGAAGTTAAGAATTTGTAATGGGAATGATTTTTGGAGAATTCAAAAAATTATTAAGAATAAAATACTCCCTCCATCCCAATTTAAGTGATAGCTTTCGGATTTCGAGATTCAAAAAATAAGTATTTTGTTTACAGTAAATTTTTCATATATCTTTTAAATATTTTGAATTATTAGTTATTGTGACTTATAGTACTTCTTACGTAGTTTCCAAATAAGTTAATATTTATTTCAAAAAACTTAAAGATTTTATGCCCGAATTCACAGTCAAAATTAAACTGTTTGACTCTCAAAATTTGAACTATGTCACATATTGGGACAAAGGGAGTAGTAAAATACTTGGTTAAACCAAAAGTGCTTATAAGCTGAAAAGTCATAAGTTGAGAATGATGAGCTTATGTGTCATGACCCAAGCCGATGAGTCATGACGAGTGCCTGACCCCTAATGACCAAGCACCCCTACACTTGCTTAACTATCACATAACAACAGCGGGACCCATATCTGACTCATATATATGTATGTATATATATATATATATATATATGCATGCAAAATACCGAAATAACAGTGCAAGCCGACTAGGCTGCTATATATGCTGTACGCAAAAAGAATGAGAGCCGACAAGGCTACATCATGTACTAACTACATACAACTGTCTACAGACCTCTAATGGAACAGAAAGTTGTAGAAAGGATGGGACAGGGCCCCGCCATACCCATACACATGTATATACATCTCAAAATAACATACCAAAATGGACCGCAGCTCCGGATCAAGTGGAGCGCACCAACTACAGTTGAGGGAAAGTCCTACTGAGTTGGATCGTCTCCCTGTCTACTTGAACCTGCGGACATGAATGCAGCCCCCCGAGCAATAGAGGAGTCAGTACGGATAATGTACCGAGTATGTAAGGCACAAGAATAACAAGTACATAGAAGTCATGAGAGACATCTGAATCATGAAAGCAAATCCCAATATCTGAATGCATCTATAGCCAGCAGCTGAGAAGATCTACAACTTTGTATAACTGAAACTACCTCTAAGGGTGTATGATATGCATAGGACATAATATAACTGATAGTGATGTGGAACGTATGGCCCAATCCATATACATCATATAATAGTGCCGAGGAACGTACGACCCGATTCATATATAATATAATAGTGTCGAGGAACGTACGACCCGATCCATATATAATATAATAGTGCCGATAAATGTACGGCCTGATCCATATATAATATAATATTCACGTATATAACGCCTTCAGGTCACGGGTCAATGTGCATATGAATATGGATGCAATGCATAAATGAAATGAATACATAGAACTCTCGGAGTGACATGAGATCGTACTATCTTCGTTGAACATTCTTTGAGCTAACATCATCAATATAAGAAATCTCAAGACCCATGAACAGAAGGAACAATCATAGACGGGGTATAGGAACGTCAAAGACTGAAGTACTCCTAGTGCTTCTAACAGTAGAGTAATATGGAAGCTCATTTACTTGCTTCTTGGGTCGTATCATAAGATCATGCCAAAAATGAAAAAAGATTAGCCTTAACATACCTTGGAGTCTACCTAATGTCCGATGCGTACTTCCCGAGCTTGTAACGCTACAACCAAGATAATATAAATTACAATTAGGCCACATACATCCCTTACTACCCATTTCAAGTATGTGTGAAACTTAACGAAATTCGGACAACATTTCCCCTATAATTCTTACTCCAATCCAACTCCCCAAACGGTGCACAACACACAAAACATCATCAACAACAACAGTAACAATATACAGCAACATAAACAAGTAGAAATCTCCCCAAAAGTCCAATCGAAACAGCCTTCAAGGCAACCACATCAACAAGCTAGTTTAGGCCTTTCATATCATGTTTTCCTTCACTTTAAACTAAGGAATTCCTCCACAAACAAATTATGTCAATACTTTCATATCAAAATATAATCAAATCCATGACAAAACATCTCCTAAAATAGCCCCAAATCTAAGTTTGGCTCAATTAACTCATCGCTTCCATAGCTATGTGTTATACCCCATTTAAACGGGTTAAATTAGAGTACAACATATTGGTGATCCCTATTTTGTTTTATTTTAAGGAGTCGCCACCTAATTAATTTAATGGTAAATTAGGACACCTAATTTATTAACTAAGGTAAAGCTAACTAAACCTCTGTTAGTGGTCTGCTTAATTAGCGTGATTCTAGAAAAGGGTTCTATATTATCCTAAAGAGAAGGGGTTAGGCATCCTTTAGAATCCATTAACTACGGTTTACCGGTCAAACTTAGGTTAATTAATGCTAAAGATGCAAAATATAGCTTGTAAATGTTGCTAAGGCTTTAAAGGAAAATATAATAATGCTACTTAAATAATACTTATAAATATTGCTAAGGCTTTAAATAAAAATGCTATTTAGAATAAGACTTGTAGAAAATATAATAATTTTGCATAAAAGGAGACTTCAAATGCCATTTGACATAAAATTTATAAATGTTGCTAAGGCTTTAAATAATAATGCTATTTAAAATAATATTTGCATAAAATATAATAATTTGCATATAAGTAGAAGAAAATGTGAGATTGCACAGCGTTTTAATAAATATTTGAGATATCTCAAGTGGCGAAGTATTAATTGATTTTTGCGATTTAGGAGTATAAACAAAATACAAAAATAGCTAATGTAAATTTTCTTTATCCTTTTGTTATTTTTTATTAACTATGCTTAATTAAAAATATGCGTGATTGATTCAAACTTGAAGAGTTTTTTATAAAATATACTTGAGTCCATTACTAAAACTAAACCCCACTAATTTTGCTAAGGTTCATTCTAGCTAAGGAAATAAACAAAGTAAAGTATTAGTTGCACAAATAAAAATCAAATGCATAAAATGAAATAAAGAAGCAAATGATATTAAATGGGCTCAGCCCATTTTAGGACTGTAGATCTGCTGCTATTGGGCTTTTAGCCCAGTAATTTCTTTATATAGACTGCTGCGGCTGTTTCTGTCTATTGGACTTTGGCCCAGAATTTATTTTCTATTTTTTCTTTGTTGCGGACAGA
Organism: Lycium barbarum; assembly: GCF_019175385.1. Classification (NCBI taxonomy): domain Eukaryota; kingdom Viridiplantae; phylum Streptophyta; class Magnoliopsida; order Solanales; family Solanaceae; genus Lycium; species Lycium barbarum. The sequence continues at coordinate 25,441,699 of NC_083345.1, read as the reverse complement.
ACTGATGGGGATGACCCGAGAAGATTGCGTTGGGCTTTTAGCCCATCACCGAATGCGGAAGAAGAACGAGTCCCTTGGACCCGTATGCGATGATCATGCATAAAATGAAAAAGATAAGGATTAGTATACAATCAAGGAATAAGGTCAAGCATATAAAATGTAAACTCAAAATAAATCAGTAGGTTGTGTATATACTATGTATATCTAAGTATACCCCATGTATACACATTCCAGACACATTGGATCAAAATAACAAAGAGAAAAAAAAAAGACTTGAACATAACAACCAACCATGAAGAAGTCAAACAGGGGACAACAAGTTCAGGAATAACTATTTTGAAGGCTCAAACTAGTAATACTTTACTTTTAAAGCTTAAGGATATGAACCGATTATACCATTATAAACCAAGGTAAACTAGGCAAAATACAAAGGAAAATCAATTCAGACAAAATTCTCTTTTAAAAAAAAAGGCTCTGCCAACATTGCAGTTCGTATTTAGGACCGATCATTTGGAATGCAACTAATATATTTATCATCCAAGCTCATCACATAATTTGTTAGTTTTAACAGGGTATGGATAAATTTTCAGATATTAGAAACTGGCTTTAAAATCCTTTAAAAACCTTCAAAACATATTCTGGAGGTTATAATATCGAATTAGCACAACCAAGTGATACCGGCCTTATATCAGGAAACAGGACACCATATATTAACAGCAGGACTCGTTTTCATATAAATAGAAAAGGGCAAACTAGTTCCCTAATTCAAATCAGCTTTAGCTAATCTATACCAAGTAAAAAATACACAGAACTGAGAATAGGGTCATGTTTCACCTAATAAATCTAAATTAAGGCAAGGGGCAGAAATGAACCACACATTATCTTGCAAAAATAAATCTAATGAAAAACAGAGAAGAAAAACAGAATCTAAAGAGCATGAGGATTACCTAACCTAAATCTACCAGCCATGAAATTAGCAACTAAACCCACTACATTGAAACAATAGTGAGTAAAAAGAAGAAATATCATAGCAGGCATGTAGTATCCGAAACTACAAATGGCTTAGAAATATCAAAACAGGCATGTAATGGATAGAAATTCTTTATATATTTCAACCAACTTGTGATTTATCAATAAATCATGGACTAAATCACATTAGAGTTACCTCATATGCTAATAACTTGACTAGATTTGGATTACAACAATGGCAACAGGAGACAAGCTAATGCTTAACTTAAACTAACATACACTTAGTCAAATAGCAACTGCCTAATCCAAACTAAAACAGTTGAACCCATAAGCAACCAACAATGTCCAATCAGTCCCATACTTAAATCATTCATCCAGTTGTCCAAGCATGAAACCAAAACAAGTTCTAAAAAAAATAGGATTAAGCATGAATAGACTTAAACTAAAACAGGCATGCTAGAAGTATAAGACAAATTAAACACTAATCAGAAGCATTCGACACGTCTTAAACTGAACTAAAATAGAACGAAGGTAAACTAACAACAAACAACCGGATGAAACAGCAAACTACATCATATAAGCATTTTAAGCATACCCTAACGACAATTAAACTAAACAGCAGACTAAGCACATAAACACATTACATGCAAGAACTGAAAAATAAATGAAGGGAATGAAGTTCACTGACCTTCTTCGGGTGCAGCGAAGTGGGTGCGAGGGGTTTTCATGTCCACTCAAACACTACGAACTCTGAGTTCGTATAGATTCGAACCAATACCCAGGGCAAAAGCAGACAGAAATGATTTAGTATATTTTTTATTGATAACCAGAAATATATGACTACTGCAAACTGATATATATATTTTTAGGGGATTTTTGCGGGCAACTAAAGCTTCTATTTTCATGGGGTTTGAAACGGCTCCAAAAACTCTAATTTCAGGGATTTTCCTGGCGGCTCCCCAAAAGACCTCATTCCTACTCCATAAAAACGATTATTTATAGGGGACATTTAGGGTTTTCTAGGGTTCAAAAATATCTGGGCGGGATTTGAAAACAAAGATTCAAAATCGAGTCAAAGCTCGTGCTAAATCTGAACGTTGGAGAGCTTTTTCTGTCACCAATCCGAAAAAGGAGCATGAGACAAAATACATTTAAAAATCTGTACTCGAAAATCAAAAGGAACGTATAAAGGAGATGGATTTTGAATTCACAAAGATCCAAAATCCATTAAAATCGCTCAGATCTACCACGGACAACGAAGGAAAATGACGAACTTACCAAGGTTGAACACTGACGGGGAAAGGGACAAGCATTAAATTGATTCCCGAATTTGGCCATGCATGACCTGGGGGAGTGAAAAGGGGTCTGTAGAATCGCCATTTTTAGCCGAGGAGAGAGAGATATGAAGGAGGAGAGGAGGAAGAGGAAAGAGAAAGGGGGGGGGGGGGGGTTGCAGCGCTTGAAGGAAAAGATGAAAACCTAATGTTTTTTTTTGTTAACAGGCGGGTCGGGTCGGTGCATTAAACGGGTCGCGAACTGGATAAGGCGTGGGCTGGTCGGGTAGGTTTAAAACGGGTAATGGGCCGATTGAATTAAAATGTGGGCTGGGTCGATTTAGGCGGGTATGGGCTGTTTTCAAATGGTTTGTGGATTAATTGGAACAGATAAGCCCAAAATTGAGCTGATGGATTTAAAATATGGGCTTTCTAAATTTGAATAAAAGACCTCCAATTAATGATATAGTAACGCGTGCTAAAATATTTTAAAAAATACGTAATTATTAGTGTTCAGATAAAAAATAAAATTATACGACGTCGTGATAGTCGTGCGATAATATCAGTAAATGAATGTTGTGGGTAATAATAATAATAACCAAAATAATAATAATAATAATAATAATAATAATAATAATATTAATAATAATAATAATAATGATAATGATTATAATAATAAGGATAAGGATAAATAACAAAAATAATAACAGCTAATGACTGCAATAGAATAATAAAATGCCGGTATTAATAAAAGCTAATAATTGTAGTATAACTAATTATTTTTTAAGTTGCCAAAAATACTATAAGCGTAAATAGATATTTCGGAGGAAAGGTGGGACAAAATTGGGTGTCAACAACTTGTCCCTCTTTGACAGGTAATGATGAAAGAATTTTCGGGCAAAGACGTTGACTCACTAGCCTATTTTGTCCCAGCTAAAGGATTTTGGAGGACTAAGGGTAAAGAAATTTCGAGAGGATTATGGCCGAACTCCGGTCTCCGAGTTTCCTACATATCTCGGGTTGCATGAGAATCAGGCCGCGTGTAGTTCTGGGATAACTACGACTCCTACGAATAACGTATCCCGATTGGTGAGAATCTTTGTAAAATATTGTCCTAGTGTCGAATTATGATGACACTGGATATTATGATAGAACTCGAAAATTCTGAAAATGAACGTGCTAGAATGCAAGCGGAATATTTAGAGTTGGAGATGAGTGTTTGAGGTAGATCTTTGACCCTTGTCGGGAAGTCTGATTATCCTTCCCAACAAATTGCCCCAGTTCGCTGCCGAAGAAATAGTTTCACGCTGCACTAAAGCTCATGCGAAACTTAAACTAGATAAAATATTCAGTAAAAATAAATATCGAAAGTAAAGCGATGTAAAATAAACCCATAAAACGATGTAATGATTTAAATAAATGATAGACTTTGCTGAGGCTAATGCAAATGAGGTTCTAGGCCGATGATTCATGAGAATGATGCCTTTTGGCGATGATAAATGAAAATGAGGCCTCAAACCGGATATGAATATGGGCTATTTAAGCCGAATGATTTATGATAAATGAGGCTTTCTAAGTCGGCATGATGCGATGCGTTTGCAGGGCATTTGAAAGTAATAATGCAATAGATGTGCAGTGCGTTTGCGAGCATTGATGCAGTGCGCTTGCAGGGCATCTGAAAGTAATAATGCAATGCATGTGCGGTGCGTTTGCGAGCATTCGCGAGGCATTTGAAAGTAATAATGCAATGCATGTGCGGTGCATTTGCGAGCATTCGCAGGGAATTTGAAAGAAATAAAGCAATGCATGTGCAGTGCGTTTGCGAGCAATGATGCAGTGCCTTTGCAGGGCACTTGAATGCAATGTATGTGCAGTGCATTTGCGAGCATTCGCAAGGCATTTGAAAGTAATAATGCAATGCATGTGCGGTGCGTTTGCGAGCAATGATGCAGTGCCTTTGCACGGCACTTGAATGCAATGTATGTGCGGTGCATTTGAGAGCATTCGCAAGGCATTTGAATGTAATAATACAATGAATGTGTGGTGCGTTTGCGAGCATTCTCAAGGCAATTGAAAGTATAACGCAATGCATGCGCAGTGCGTTTGTGAGCATTCGCAAGGCCTTTGAAAGTAATAATGCAATGCATGTGCGGTGCGTTTGCGAGCATTCGCAAGACATTTGAAAGTAATAATGCAATGCATGTGCAGTGCGTTTGTGAGCATTCGCAAGGCATTTGAAAGTAATAATGCAATACATGTGCGGTGCGTTTGCGAGCATTCGGAAGGTATTTGAAAGTAATAATGCAATGCATGTGTGGTGCGTTTGCGAGCATTCGCGAGGCATTTGAAAGTAATAATGCAATGCATGTGTGGTGCGTTTGCGAGCATTCGCGAGGCATTTGAAAGTAATAATGCAATTCATGTGCGGAGCTTTTGCGAGCATTCGCAGGGCATTTGAAAGAAATAAAGCAATGCATGTGCAGTGCGTTTGCGAGCAATGATGCAGTGCCTTTGCAGGGCACTTGAATGCAATGTATGTGCAGTGCATTTGTGAGCATTCGCAAGGCATATGAAAGTAATAATGCAATGCATGTGCGGTGCGTTTGTGAGCAATAATGCAGTGCCTTTGCACGGCACTTGAATGCAATGTATGTGCGGTGCATTTGCGAGCATTCGCAAGGCATTTGAATGTAATAATGCAATGCATGTGCGGTGCGTTTGCGAGCATTCGCAAGGCATTTGAAAGTAATAATGCAATGCATGTGCGGTGCGTTTGCAAGCATTCGCAAGGCATTTGGAAGTAATAATGCGATAGATGTGCGGTGCATTTGCGAGCATTCGCAGGGCATTTGAAAGTAATAATGCAATGAATGTGCGGTGCGTTTGCGAGCATTCGCAAGACATTTGAAAGTAATAATGCAATGCATGTGCGGTGCGTTTGCGAGCATTCACAAGACATTTGAAAGTAATAATGCAATGCATGTGCGGTGCGTTTGCGAGCATTCGCAAGGCATTTAAAAGCAATAATGCAATGCATGTGCGGTGCGTTTGCGAGCATTCGCAAGACATTTGAAAGTAATAATGCGATAGATGTACGGTGCATTTGCGAGCATTCGCGGTGCATTTGAAAGTAATAATGCAATGTATGTGCGGTGCGTTTGCGAGCATTCACAAGGTATTTGAAAGTAATAATGCAATGTGTGTGCAGTGCCTTTGAAAGCATTTATGCAAGGCATTTGGCAGCAATACTGCATGTGCGAGATTTGTACAAAATATTTGAGATAAAAGTTGTGCAAATGTGAGGTTAGTACAAAATATTTGAGATAAAAGTTGTGCAAGTGCGAGATCAGTTCAAAATATTTGAGATAAAGTAGTACTAGTGCGAGATTAGTACAAAATATTATTCGAGGTAAAAATAGTGCAAGTACAAGTACAACATCCGTGCGCTTTTGTAAAACTTAATATGTCCAATTTTAAGGCGGACATGCCCCAAATAAATTAATCAAGTCCTATTATAAGACGGACGAACCCAAATAAAATGATTAAGTCCTATTGTAAGGCGGACAAGCCTAATAATGTTGCGTCCAATTTTATGGTGGACAAACCTAAATAGATAATGAAGCCTATTATAAGGTGGACAAACCTAAATAAATAATGAAGTCTTATTATATGGTGGACAAACCTAAATGAATAATGAAGTCCTATTATAAGGTGGATAAACCTAAATAAAATGATGAAGTCATATTATAAGGTGGACAAACCTAAATAAATAATGAAGTCCTATTATAAGGTGGACAAACCTAAATGTTCAATTAAAGGCGAACAAGCCTAATATGTCCAATTAAAGGCGGACGAGCCTACAATGTCCAATTAAAGACGGACGAGTCTAAAACGTCCTATTAAAGGCGGACGAGCCTAAAATGTCCTATTAAAGGCGGACTAGCCTATATGCGGTGCTTGATTTAAAACAATTGGTGCAGAAAAAAGAGCTTGATGCGATGCTTGATTTGCAGTAGCGAACATTCATGGTACAATGAGGAAAGCTTGTGCATTGCCTAGTTTGATAGTAGAAATATTTCACGGTGCAATGCCAATAAATTGGAGATCTCCCAACTTGTTGCAATTTGGTTGCTAAAAAAAAATCCTGCACTTAAAGAAAATTGTGAGCTGTGAAATTTAATTAGTATTAAGTTGGCTTTGCCCTTTGCTTTGTCTGAATCTTGCAATTGCCGACTTGATATTGTGCAATATCATTCAAGAATAGCTAAATTATGCCCCTGCGTTACTCAAAGAAAATTTGTTAGTATAAAATAAAGTGATCGCCTTGCATTGAACATTGAAGCTTTGGCGTTGAATCTGCATTTCTCGTGGTGATGTCATTGCAACAATCTGGTGACGCTAATATATTGCTCGGGATTTCGATTCATGCTTTTGTCGAATAATGATAGGCCATTTGCAAAGCTGCCCCAGTGCTTAATGATTCAAATCTCTTTGCCATTTTAGTCCTTTCCTTAAGGCAGATTCCCTGCCAAAACAGTGTTCAATGCTAGGCAACCTCTAAAGAATACAATAAAACTAAACAAACGCAAATTAATGTGTTAGTGCATGAGAATATGCATATGAAGCAAATGCACAAAATAATACAATATGTGATAAATTAGATTATTTTGTGATTTAGTTATACAAGAATAGATGACCTAAGTCGTAGCACGAGTGGAGGGGAACGACTTATTAACTAGCAGGCTTTAACGCTAGAGAATTAACGAAAGGAAAGCAAACTACATTGGAGTAGAATATCACGTTTTTTTTTTAAAAAGGCTGACTTATTCGAACATTAAAACTTGATTTTTATCCTTTGCTAACTCCGGCATATTCCAAAAAAAATTTCCCCAGTCTCTAGGACATTTTTGAAAAAGATGTCTTAGTTGCATGCCAAGAAATTGCCCCGGTTTCATGCTCCTTCTTTGGGGGGGGGGGGGTGAGGGGGGGGGGGGGGAATTAAAATTTTGTAATAATAGGGCTGAGCCTTATATAGGCTTCCTATATATCCTGTATCCGACAGGAAGTCAGGTCAAACGTAGTTTCAGTCGCATGCAAATGGGAATTAAAAATTCTACCCTAATATGACCGAGTCCCTATGTGGGCTGCCTACGTATCCACCAAGGAATCAGGTCAAGCGTAGTTCGCCTTGCATAACAAGGGACTTGCAAAATATTAAGCTTACAAAAGATCATGATCGATCGAGCGCTTGTATGGATATGATAGACAAACTCGGGATAGAAAGATCATGATTGATCGAGCGCACGACAGTTGCATTTAATATACCCGAGAGTTGTGAAGCATTGGCGGGTTGCAAAATGGCAAGGATGAAAAACCTATGAGATTGTCCCTCGACTTGCATGCAAAAACTTGACATTAATGGGTGCGCGAAGATAAATCTCGGCGACCCAAAATAAGGATGACGCGATTGAATGAGTGAAGACTCCGCAGAAGTGAGGTAATTGAAAAGTCATTCTTGAACAACTTGATGGAAAACGTTGAATAAATTTCAACAAGTGTCATTTGATAGATTGTGCAAATAAATTTGGATATCTACCAATTTAAGAAGCAATAAATGATGAAAATAACAGAGTTTTGAAAGTAAAAGTTCTATGACGTAGATCGAGTGCAAAATGGATTCTATAAGGCATGGAGCTAACGGGCCAAATGTTCCGTCGTTTGAGACAGAAGATCGTACCCGTAAAGGAAGGATACGGAAAAGCTCTAGAATTTGCAGTTTGATGCGAGAAAAATTATTTGACACTAATAGATTTGAGTAACTAAGCGAATAACGAGGGGAAAGATAATTATAAGAGAATACCTATTAAAACAAAGTTGGAATGACAGGAATTAACTTCAGGTGTTGGCAAAATGAATTTTTCTAGGCTAATTCATGGATGCGAAAATTAGGAAATTTCCTCCGACGATTAGAACTTTTCGAGCGAAATGCCCTACTTTATAAGAAAACGGGAATCACGCTGGGAATGTGAATGATCTTAAAGGTGCTCTAGAGTCGCTAAAGTGCGCTAATCGCGGAATAATTTGATTACTATTATTTTAAAAATCGTGAAGGTGATGCATGCGATTATGCAACAAAATAAAAGGATAAGCAAATATGGATTCAATATTCTCTTCTCTTATCAAGAGAAACGAAGAAGACGTTAGTAATAACATTTCACAAATAAATTCAAATAAGAGCCTATTGCAAATAAATTTAAGTAATGTGCTTAGCATCAAGTGATAATCGCAAATAAATTCAAAAGCAAGCATATTGCAAATAAATTCAAATAAACCACTTAGCAAGCAAGCACGCAACTTAGAAAGCTTATAACACAAGTATATTAAATAACAGCCACGCGTGTTAATATGCAGGAGACCTCTCTATGCCCAAGGTAGGCCTAGCGTGAAATATTCGGGATTATGATAGAGTGATCCAAGCCATTTTAATTTGAGACACTTGAGTTTGAAAAAAAAAGTCAAATTTCATTGAATAAAATAAAAGCGAGTACATTAAATAAACCAGAATACATCAAAGATAATATAAAGACAATCCTAAAATTAGGCCTAAAATTTTGCATTTGATTACGCTGGTAAAATGATTTTCCAAACTCGACGTGTCATGAATAGGCTTGGATCCTTCTATCACTATCACGTTACACATAATATGCTTGTTGGTCATTGGGTTATGAAAACCCGTCGACGATTTGGTAGGTTTCCTAATTGTGGAGTCGATACCTAGGACCGACCCACCTAAGGTTTATGCATGCATGACCTAATAGAATTGGTGGCATAGCTCTATCCTATGTTTTTCTAAGATTTGGCTTACTAGACACAAGGTTCCCGAGTGGACTACTCGAGTGAGAAGGCTACGCGGTCACCGGAATTCGGACACCCCGCGCATATGCCAACTCTCCGAAAATTTTTGGATTATTTGAAAAAATTTGCGGGTGCGCAAAACACACCTCGTGTGTACATGTGATAGTGTGAGTTTTACAGAAATGGAGGAAATATGAACAAAATGCCAGTTTAAGGAAAGCAGTAACATAGAAAAACAACCACTTAAAAGCACATAAGAAAACAATAAAAGCAAAAATAAAGCAAAAATAAAGAAAACATCCAAAACATCCAATTTATTAATTATTAACCTAAGTTGTTATGGTTAAGAACCTAATGTCCCCAGCGGAGTCGCCAAGCTGTTATACCCCATTTAAATGGGTTAAATTAGAGTACAACATATTAGTGATAACTATTTTGTTTTATTTTAAGGAGTCGCCACCAAATTAATTTAATGGTGAATTAGGACACCTAATTTATTAACTAAGGTAAAGCTAACTAAACCTCCATTAGTGGTCTGCTTAATTAGCGTGATTCTAGGTAAGGGTTCTAGATTATCCTAAAGGGAAGGGGTTAGGCATCCTTTAGAATCCGTTAACTACGGTTTACCAGTCAAACTTAGGTTAATTAATGCTAAAGATGCAAAATATAGCTTGTAAATGTTGCTAAGGCTTTAAAGGAAAATATAATAATGCTACTTAAAATAATACTTATAATATTGCTAAGGCTTTAAATAAAAATGCTATTTAGAATAAGAATTATAGAAAATATAATAATTTTGCATAAAAGGAGACTTCAAATGCCATTTGAAATAAAATTTATAAATGTTTCTAAGGCTTTAAATAATAATTCTATTTAAAATAAGATTTGCATAAAATATAATAATTTGCATATAAGTAGAAGAAAATGTGAGTTTATAGCGTTTTAATAAATATTTGAGATATCTCAAGTGGCGAGGTATTAATTGATTTTTGCGATTTAGGAGTATAAACAAAATACAAAAATAGCTAATGTGAATTTTCTTTATCCTTTTGTTATTTTTTTATTAACTATGCTTAATTAAAAATATGCGTGATTGATTCAAACTTGAAGAGTTATTAATAAAATATACTTGAGCCCATTGCTAAAACTAAACCCCACTAATTTTTCTAAGGTTCATTCTAGCTATGGAAATAAACAAAGTAAATCATTAGTTGCACAAATACAAATAAAATGCATAAAATGAAATAAAGGAGCAAATGATATTAAATGGGCTCAGCCCATTTTAGGACTGCTGATCTGCTGCTATTGGGCTTTTAGCCCAGTAATTTCTTTATATAGACTGCTGCGGCTGTTCCTGTCTATTGGGCTTTGGCCCAGAATTTTGTTTTCTATTTTTTCTTTGTTGCAGACAAAACTGATGGGGATGACCTGAGAAGATTGCGTTGGGCTTTTAGCCCAACACCGAATGCGGAAGAAGAACGAGTCCCTTGGACCCGTAAGCGATGATCATGCATAAAATAAAAAGGAAAAGGATTAGTATACAATCAAGGAATAAGGTCAAGTATATAAAATGTAAACTCAAAATAGATCAGTAGGTTGTGTATATACTATGTATATTTAAGTATACCTCATGTATACACATGCCAGACACATTGGATCAAAATAACAAAGAGAAAAAAAAAAGACTTGAACATAACAACCAACCATGAAGAAGTCAAACAGGGGACAACAAGTTCAGGAATAACTATTTTGAAGGCTCAAACTAGTAATACTTTACTTTTAAAGCTTAAGGATATGAACCGATTATACCATTATAAACCAAGGTAAACTAGGCAAAATACAAAGGAAAATCAATTCAGACAAAATTCTCTTTTCATAAAAAAGGCTCTGCCAACATTGCAGTTCGTATTTAGGACCGATCATTTGGAATGCAACTAATATATTTATCATCCAAGCTCATCACATAATTTGTTAGTTTTAACAGGGTATGGATAAATTTTCAGATATTAGAAACTGGCTTTAAAATCCTTTAAAAACCTTCAAAACATATTCTGGAGGTTATAATATCGAATTAGCACAACCAAGTGATACCGGCCTTATATCAGGAAACAGGACACCATATATTAACAGCATGACTCGTTTTCATATAAATAGAAAAGGACAAACTAGTTCCCTAATTCAAATCAGCTTTAGCTAATCTATACCAAGTAAAAAATACACAGAACTGAGAATAGGGTCATGTTCCACCTAATAAATCTAAATTAAGGCAAGGGGCAGAAATGAACCACACATTATCTTGCAAAATGAAATCTAATGAAAAACAGAGAAGAAAAGCAGAATCTAAAGAGCATGAGGATTACCTAACCTAAATCTAACAGCCATGAAATTAGCAACTAAACCCACTACAAACTAAAACAGTTGAACCCATAAGTAACCAGCAATGTCCAATCAGTCCCATACTTAAATCATTCATCCAGTTGTCCAAGCATGAAACCAAAACAAGTTCTAAAAAAAATAGGATTAACCATGAATAGACTTAAACTAAAACAGGCATGTTAGAAGTATAAGACAAATTAAACACTAATCAGAAGCATTCGACACGTCTTAAACTGAACTAAAACAGAACGAAGGTAAACTAACAACAAACAACCGGATGAAACAACAAACTACATCATATAAGCTTTTTAAGCATACCCTAACGACAATTAAACTAAACAGCAGACTAAGCACATAAACACATTACATGCAAGAACTGAAAAATAAATGAAAGAAATGAAGTTCACTGACCTTCTTCGGGTGCAGCGAAGTGGGTGTGGGGGGTTTCGATGTCCACTCGAACACTACGAACTCTGAGTTCATATAGATTCGAACCAATACCCAGGGCAAAAGTAGACAGAAATGATTTAGTATATTTTTTTTATCGATAACCAGAAATATATGACTACTGCAAACTGATATATATATTTTTAGGGGATTTTTGCGGGCAACTAAATCTTCTATTTTCAGGGGGTTTGAATTGACTCAAAAAACTCTAATTTCAGGGATTTTCCAGGCGGGTTCCCAAAAGACCTCCTTCCTACTCTAGAAAAACGATTATTTATAGGGAACATTTAGGGTTTTCTAGGGTTCAAAAATATCTGGGCGGGATTTGAAAACAAAGATTCAAAATCGAGTCAAAGCTAGTGCTAAATCTGAACGTTGGAGAGCTTTTTCTGTCACCGATCCGAAAAAGGAGCATGAGACAAAATACATTTAAAAAAATGTACTTGAAAATAAAAAGGAACGTATAAAGGAGATGGATTTTGAATTGGGAAAAGGGTTCAAAACACACTCAAACTATGACAAAAGTTGCCATAACACACCTGAACTTTGCGGGGGTCCTATGACCCTGTACTTATTTTTTGTGTATTTTGTACGCTTTTATATGGTGACATGTACAAGTGATTGTATCTACTCTCTTTGAGCGCGTAAGATTCCATATTAAAGTGGAAATAATACATAAAAAATAAGTCCAGGGGGGTCATAGGACCCCCTCAAAGTTCAGGTGTGTTATGACAACTTTGGCAAAATCTGGTCAGCAAATTACTGTTCATCTTCTTTATAGAGAACTGGACTGAGATTTGATCCTAATGCACTTCAAATCTCAACCAAACATCACCAAATTTCAGATTCGAATTCCTCTCGACGTTCCGGTTCTTTCGATATATCACCCACTCGAAATGGAGCTCATTTACGGCAACCCGAAAATTCGAGTTCGAAGCTTCAAGCTTTGTTCATGGCAGTCATGGAGTCGTTCAGTTATTCTTCACGTTCCAGACGTCTTCTAAGCTCGATTTCAGCTTCAAACAATCAGCAACCAAGAATTTTATTCATCAAATCCGGAATTTGAAGACCCAGATCTGAAAGCTTCAAGTCGAAACTCGACGTCCCTAATGGAGTTTTTGTTTACTAGTTCTACTATCTTAATCCACTATGATTAATCATGTTTTCAATGTCGACAATGTCACAAATCCTATATAATATCAAAAAAGACCCGTTTGATTTGGTCGTTACAATGGAGTTTTTTTGGGTTTGAAATTTTGGAAAGTGGAGAAATGAAAAATACCCAATTGAAGAATAATTAAATCTTTTAAACTCAACACAAAGGAAAGCAAAAAAGCACAAATTCTTGAACAGTCACAAACTCAACACAAAAGGCACAAAGCAAAAGGCACGATAATTGAAAGAAAAATTAGCTCTAACGACTGGAAAAAAATTTGGTCACTATAAGTGCACTTATAACGACCGGATTCATCTCCCTTGGTTAAGAAGTGGTCGCTAAATACCAAATTTCCTGTAGTGGAGCACGTGCATACACTCAAACGAGTTTGGGTGACTTTGTCCATTTGAAAGCGTAGATAATACACAAAAAATAAGCCCAGGGGGTTCATAGGACCCCAACAAGGTTTAGGTGTGTTATGGCAACTTTGGTCATAGTTTAAGCGTGTTTTGAACACTTTTCCCTTTTGAATTCACAAAGAGCCAAAAATCCATTAAAATCGCTCAGATCTACAACGGACTACGAAGGAAAATGACGAACATACCAAGGTTGAACACTGACAGGGAAAGGGACAAGCATTAAATTGATTCCCGAATTTGGCCATGCATGACCTGGGGGAGTGAAAAGGGGTCTGTAGAATCGCCATTTTTGGCCGAGAAGAGAGAGAGACGAAGGAGGAGAGAGGAAGAGGAAAGAGAAAGGGGGGGGGGGGGGGGGGGGGGGGGGCGGGAGGGGTTGCAGCGCTTGAAGGAAAAGATGAAAACCTAATGTTTTCTTTTGTTAACAGGAGGGTCGGGTCGGTGCATTAAACGGGTCGCGGACTGGATAAGACGTGGGCTGGTCGGGTAGGTTTAAAACGGGTAACGGGCCGATTAAATTAAAATGTGGGCTGGGTCGATTTAGGCAGGTATGGGCTATTGTCAAATGGTTTGTGGATTAATTGGAACGGATGAGCCCAAAATTGAGCTGATGGATTTAAAATATGGGCTTTCTAAATTTGAATAAAAGATCTCTAATTAATGATATAGTAACGAGTGCTAAAATATTTTAAAAAATACATAATTATTAGTGTTCAGATAAAAAATAAAATTATACCACGTCTCGATAGTCGTGCGATAATATCAGTAAATGAATGCAATTATTTAACTGCGCAAAATAAATGCGATGCGTGTGCATAAGCTGGTAAAAATGCTGAAATGATAAAAATGTGAATTATAATAATACTGGTAATAATAATACTAACAATAATAATAATAATAATAATAATAATAATAATAATAATAATAATAATAATAATAATGATAATGATAATAATAATAATAATAATGATAAGGATAAATAACAAAAATAATAACAGCTCGTGACTGCAATAGAATATTGAAATGCCGGTATTAATAAAAGCTAATAATTGTAGTATAACTAATTATTTTTTAAATTGCCAAAAATACTAGAAGCGTAAACAGATATTTCGGAGGAAAGGTGGGACAAAATTGGGTGTCAACACTATGTTTCCTTCACTTTAAATCACTAAAACTCTTGGTAATCAACTTAATAGCAAAGATAAGAATAGTATACGTACCTTAAAGGGGATGGAATTCCAAGAACAAAACTCCAAATCCAACTCCTAAGCTCAACAACTTCAATAGAAACCTTCACTAGATCGGGTTTTCGGGGCTCGGATGTTACTTGGATGACAAAGAAAGGTTGGGAGAGGATTGATGAGTATTAGGGAGAGTTTAGGGTCTGTTGATGTAAGTTGAAATGAAAAAAAAAATCACGAAATAGATGCATATATACATCAGCTGCACCGCCTGAAAATTGACGGATCGTCGATGTGCATCGACGGGTCATCAACACTTCGACGACCCATAACTCCCACCGTCGATGTGCGAATTCATTTCTGCCAATTGAGTTGGAAATAGACTCGTTTAAATTATGAATGCATAGGTTATGGGTTCCATAACTCCTCGTATTCTAGGAAATATGTCTTTCCAAAGTTGACCCAAAATTTCTGTCCAGAATTCTGCCAAAGTTTCAACAAACTTAATTTCTTCGATCCGCTTAATATCCAACCTTCCTGATACTTACTGAACATGATACCAAGATCTCATGTATGAAGAAGGAGCATGTATAATTCCTTTTGACCTTAACGACAACCTTGCCTTGTAAATCTTCATCAACTTACTCACGACGAAACTTTACGTACAAAAGTACGAGGTGTAACATTATGACTTTTGGCTAATAAGCACTTTGATGTTTATCAGGCTTATAAGCACTTTTTAGCTTTTAAAAAGTGCTTCTAGAGAGTGTTTTGATAAGCTTATAAGCTGGTCAAACCGGCTTATAAGCACTTTTTAGCTACTACGCGTTTGGTAAACACTAAAATGCTTATAAGCTAAGTGCTTATAAGCCAAAATTAGCCAAAAGTCATAAGTTGATCATCCCCAACTTATTGCTTTTTAACTTATGAGCACTTTTGGTTTGACCAAGTATATTACTATTATATCCTTAATGATTGTTCTAATTCTCAAAATAGAATTTCTAACTCCTCCATATTTTGTCTTTCCTCCCTTTTTATAAAGATACTTTTCAATTTATAATTTTTTGCCAAAAAAAGAAAAAGAAGAAGAGTGTTTTAGTCATTCTAACAAAAAAATAGCTTATCAACACTTTTTACCGAACACATCAACTGTGTATTAGCAGTTTTAGCACTTCTATCCAAACATGCTTATTTATAAAATCAGCTTCAACACTTAAAAATGTCATTCAACACCTAAAACTATGAGCTATTTACATTTTTTTTAAATGGTTTTATTACATAGGGGGTAGGGGAAGGGGAAATGGGGGAGGGATTATAACGTGGAGATTCGAACCCTTACGAACAAGGTGAAAGTTCAGGTAGACAACTAACTGAGCTACTAGATCCCTACATCAGCTATTTATAATCAGCTAATCCAAACGGGTATTTCTCAAAAGTGCTTTTCGAAAAAAAGTACTTTTGGAAAAAATT
The DNA here is from genome assembly GCF_019175385.1 of Lycium barbarum. Taxonomy (NCBI): domain Eukaryota; kingdom Viridiplantae; phylum Streptophyta; class Magnoliopsida; order Solanales; family Solanaceae; genus Lycium; species Lycium barbarum. The sequence goes on along the minus strand of NC_083345.1, from coordinate 25,425,552 downwards.
TAGCTCTCAGAAGCTTCAAACCTAGGTTATGTTCACTTTCTCGTTTTGTATATTTAAATTGGAAAAATTACGCGACACAACAAATTGCATACAAATCGATAGCTTGTAAAATTTACGATACAAAGCGATATTTTGGGTTTAGTAGCAAATACTCTTTTTTTTTAAATATAATTTAATAGCCCTATATGCTGGAGCCTACATGCTTCTATTAATGATAATGAAAAAAAAAATCAATAGTCTGTACATCATGAATGTTATCAGAGCTAGTCAAAATAATTTAAGCTAGGATCAAACTAGAAATACATTCTAGAGAGATTTTCCTAATAAAAAATGTGAAAACTTGTATCCTGCAATGATTCGTTGTGGACTTCTCCTTCATGCAAATGTTATCAGCTTGTATGTTCATTCTTGTCATAATAATTGTAATCACTAGCATACTTGTGAAACAACTTGCACTCCCCATTAGTTTATCTTCCACATCAACCATCATTCATCAAGTTATCTTCTTAGTTTTGATCCTCAATGTAGGACAACCAGATTTGTCCAAATTAAGGATCCTTCTTCCTTATGTTTGTAAATCAAAGTAAGAACTAACCTCCAGTTTTCCAAAGTCCATAGCATAATTTGCTAAATAGTCAGCCAATGAATTTCCTTCTCTGTATGTCTGTTCAAAACAGACCTGACAATGTTCCTGCAACTCGAGTATGTCTTCAACCACTGTCCTAATATGTCATGGTGCCTCCCAATTGCCTTCAATGACATTCTTCATTATCTGAGAATCTGTTGCCGACAATATCTGATCCAGATTAGTGGGAACACAAAAATATATGGCCTCTCTGATGACAATGGCCTCAGCTTCCAAGTTAGTTGTTTCATGTATCTCTTCTGCTTGTACATGTATCAAATTTCCTTTATGATCTCTCAAACAAAATCCATATGAACTTCTTCCTGTATTTTGCCTACTTTCCCCATCAGTGTTGCACTTTATGATACCGGTAATTGGAGCATTCCAGAGAACTCTTTTGTAAAATAAATGTGGCTTATAGTTTTTCAAGAAAGCCACTATATTTGGGCAAACTGTTTCAGCTTTGGATAACTGATTCTTGCCAATTGCCATATCCAAACATGACCTGATATTGGAGCTTGCTCTTTAACATCTTGCCACCATGCTCGGTAGTGTTTCTTCTCCTCCACAACTCCCAAATAATGATAGCAATCACTGCTTTAAGGATTGCTTTCAACTTTGTTGCTGCTTGAACATTCCACCAAGCTATGACCACCTGTGATAATGTAAGTCCATCCATTATTATACCTGCAAAATTAACAAACAATCTCTACAGCTTGTGAGTTGTAGTAAAAGTTAGAAAAAGGTGTTCCATAGTTTCTTGTTTTGGATTCTCACAGCACCAACATTTGAAAGATATGTTCACTCCCATCTTCATCAAAACATCATCAGTAAGGATTCTAAACTTCCAAGTTCTCCACAAAAGGAATGACATTTTGAAAGGAAGTCTCTTGATCCACATATTGTTGTATATACTCTTCCTCTGTTCTTTGCGTTTAATGTATTCCCAAGCACTTCTTCTTGGAAATTGTAATGCAGAGAATGAAGAAAACTAAACTACTTTCATGTCCAAATACATCCCCTGAGATAACGGACAGCCAAGTACTTCCTCTTATAATAACGAACAGTCAAGTACGTCCCCTTGAAATTATGGTTATTCAAATACACCTTCTTGAAATAATGAACAGTCAAGGTTCATTATTCAGATTCAATGTTCCAATACATCAAATGTATCTGGTCTTGACCTCTAGTTGTCATCTACCTATATAAAGGGGTTTTGGGGTCTCTTGTCAACACACAGTAAATCATATCTCATTCTTCTTCAAAAGCTCTTCTTCTCTGGGCAATATTCTTTGTGTAGACTTCAAACTTCCAACCATTAGTGCAAGTGTTTGGAAGTGCTATGGAACCTTGAGGAGCGAACGGGCTAAACGATTTGCACTATAGTCGGTTCGAAATCACTTTTAAGGCAGTGGCTTGCCACGACGCTGCGGTGATTTGATAAGTTGTGTTTTTTTTCTTGTTTTGTTGGCTCTAGATCAATATTGTTTCCTATTTTTTACCAACAATTGGAAAGCGATAAAATAATTATTTTTCATAGAGGAGACTTTGTTGGGAAGGGGTATCTTAGTCGGGGTTTATTTGTACTGAACATTGTTCAAGAGATTATCAATAATGCAAATGTGTCCAGTTCTGTTTATATTGCTGAGTCTCTGGATTTATGGCATGGTAGACTAGGTCATGTTAATATTGGTTCTATAAAAAGACTTAGAAAAATGGATTTAATCCCTTCAATAAAAGTTGACGAATTTTCTAAGTGACCTGTATGTGTAGAAGCAAAGCATGCTAAGAAACCATTTAAATCTGTTACTAGTAGAAAGATAGAATTTCTTAAACTAGAATATTCATACTTAGCTAATTTCAAGAATGTTGTTAGTGTAACGGTTCACATTTTTCATGTGCGGGGTTAGTACTCGGAAAAAGTTACTTCGAAATCGTTGGTGCTCTTTCGGACTTTGTTTTAAAAGAGTCGTCATCTAATTTTTAGGAAATTAGGAAAACCAATTTTGAAGGGTTTATTCATTCACCATGAAAAATCCTTCTTAATCCAAAGTTCTAGGTAAGGGTTCTGGTGATCCCCTAGGAAAGGTGTTAGACACCTTAGTATTAAGGATCTATATTATGCGGTTGACCTTCGAATTTCAGTGTGTGGGTATTTGCATGAACTGTTTGTTGACACCTAATTTTTACCCCATAAAATGTATATTTTAATTTTCATATTTGCCGAGTCTAAGATGGGGTAAGGATGCCCTTAAAAAAATTAAAAAATTAAAAATTTAAAAAATCCTGAGAAAATTGCAAAATTGACGTTTAATTATTAGTCTATGAAAATTGACAATTATAAGAAATTACGAGTTATTTATTTTCATAAATATAAGTAAAAAAATAAATAACACACATCTGGTTCCGTCTAACTCGGGAAAATTGTTAATTAAGACGATGTATGAATTACGGTTTACTTTTGACCGCATTTTTTACACTCTTGAATATCCCCGAAAGTACATCAATATTGGACTCGTTTTAAAGCTCGTATTCCAAAATAACGTATTCCAAAATTTGTTTTTATAAAAGTCGGTCTTTTGTGCGGTTTATAAGCGAGTACGTTGTTACTTATAATTATATATGGCTATTTAAATATATACGAAGGGCCCTTTCTAAATTGCGTTTTAAAGTCCAGGGGCCCTTTTAAACTTTTTAAAAACTAACCGGGAGGTGGGGGGGGTATATATATAGCAGGGGACCAAAGTTGCAAATGAGCAACATCAATCCCCATTTGTTATCCCCGTTTATTCTCTCTTGTTCTCTGTTATTTCCATGGCGATTTGGGCGACGCAATTAGTGTTTGTTTTGTTCCTTCGTTTCAGCCATTTCCATGGCTATCTCGCGATAATTTTTTAGGGGTTTTTGTTCCCCTGAGTTCACTGATGTCGATTACGGGTTTAATTTCTCTTTTAATCAAGTTTTAATCCTAACCCTAAAGGGTGTTACTTGCGATTTTTACTCATGCCATGGTTGCCATGGACAGAGGTCTCCGAACCTGCTGTTATCTTGGCCCCATGGCACCTAAATGAGTAAATTCGTAGGGGGAACCCCTTTTGTGCAATTAGGACTGAGATATTTTATGGATTACTAGCTGTTATTGTACTATTTGAACGTTATTGTGTACTATTTTGGTTGTTTGTGTGACTCACTGTACTATTCCTAATTTTTAGGGGTTTTTGTATATGTGAGTTGTTCTATCCGTTAGAATTTGTAGGTTTTTTCATTTAAATTTGGATAAGGATAGTCCGGGTAGTACAATTCGGTTAGAATTGGATTTGTCTATACTTGTTTTTTAATTTTTTTTTTGGGGGGGGGGGGGGGGGGGATTTCAGTTTTGGAAGTGTTTTATTCATTCCCAATATGTCCCTAGAACCCTAATTACTCCCTATAAATAGAAGGCATAAATGCCAAGGGTCTGGTTTTTTTTTTTTTTTTTTGGCTAACTTTTCTCTGAAAAATCCTAAGTTATAAACTATACACTTTATATATACATATCCTATATATAAATAGATACTACAAAAAAATAGCATATATTACTTATATTCTACTAAATATACACTACTATCTTCTAAATATACACCTAGTATATAAGAATTCAAGAAGAAAGGGGCTATTTATAAGGTTATCAAGTGTTGGTGTTTGAAAGTTGACTCATTTCTCTCTATTTTGATCTTTAGGTTGCCCTACAAAAAGGTAATAATCCATTTTAACCCTTGTTCATATTTGTTCTTTACTTTGTTTCAATGTAGTCTATATATAATATGCTTGTTCTTTACTTGTTTTACCTTATTTTTACTTGTATGATGCTTATGTGTTGAATCATTATAGTTTATGTCTAAAAAAAAGGGTAAATGCTTGCTGTTTTACTATGGTAATGAACTTGTATTGTCTTAAATAAAGCGGTAATGGGACTTTGAGGCCTAAAATCAAATAGAAATATAGGGTTTAAAACTGGTTTGACAATATTCAAAATCTTCAGGATATAAAATAAGTTTAAAATGTGGCTTAAACTAGAAATTGAAGTTTTATGAGTTTTTTGTCTTAAAACTGGTTTATTGGTGTTGTTTTGATCACAAGAGAGGAAGCTTAAGAAATTTAAAGAAGTTAAGGGACATTCTTACTAAAACAGGTTAAGAATTGGATTCATAAGGGTTGTTGTTTGTCCTGATTCTCTTCATGTAAACTGCAATTAGTTTGTGTAAATTTGATTTAGAGTCCAATATGGTTGATGAAGTTGAGTTTTTCTGCTTGCTGCTTCTGTGTTTGTGAAAGATAACTTTGAGTTTTCTTTTTCTGTGAATTCTGTGAACCTCAGTTATGTCTTAAGTGAATAAAGAGTAAAAATGGTGTTTGAAAAGTGTAAAGAGCATTGTATAGTGTTGAAGCTTTTTCTCTGGTATGTTTTGATGGTATGGTTTCAGAATTGCTTTCTTATGTGCTCATAATAGTGTACAGTCAATTAATGGACTTAAAAACTTACAACTCATGTTGTTTTTTGTATTTTCTGAGATTGTGAACTGGGTTTGGGGGATTGTCTTCTTGTTTATGTTGATCATGCATGCATAACTTACCTTTAAAACTCATATTTTTGTGTCATGTTACTTGTTTAAATCCCAAAACTGAACTTTTTATCACTACTGGTTTGTTTCTGAACTGATAATGAGTCTGATTTCCCCCTTTTTTTTTTGGTCTGTAAAAACCTTTGCTGTTTGCTCTATGTGCCTTTGGTTTACAACACTTGACACTGTCCCAAATTTTTAAAAGTCCTACATGTGCAATTTGATTCTTCACTTGGCTGAGGTCCATCATGTGTATTTGGATTGTCTTCCTACTCTGCTTAATAGACCTAACATTAGACTCTTTGACATTAAAGTGTAACAAAAATGACTTTGAAAGCTGGTTCCTTGACAATCCTGTATACACTAGCTCTAGCTGAAAACTAATGACCTTAAGATTGATTAAAATGAAATATTGAACCTGGGTTTCTGAACTTATAGACCTGTAGGAGTGCAAATGACTGGTCTTTGAACCTAGGGTGAGTGTCATATACCTTTGTCAATTCCCATTTTGGGCTACTTGAGCCTGCCTTGATTGTTTCCTATTTGGGAACTTCCTTTGTTATGACTTTTAGTAACTATGTGTAACCTCTCCTCCTTTTTCCTTATGTTGAGTGTTGTGATTATCTGAAAGCAAAAAATGAATTCTAAAAGCTAAAACTATGCTCCCATGACTCTGTTTATGCATACCGCACCTAGGGCCTGAGTTGTTGAACGCTTAATCTTATTTTGAACCTATAGCTTGTCTAAAAATCATTCTCTGAACTTGTTTGACTGCTGCCTTGCTTCTGTGATCTCACTTGAGTTTATCTAAAAATCATTCTCTGAACTTGTTTGATTGCTGCCTTGCTTCTGTGATCTCACTTGAGCTTGTCTACATTTGATACTATCTTAAAACTTAAGTTTGCTGTGTAACTCTCTTTGTGATGCTACATTTGGTTGGTTGTGAGCCTTGGCTGAACTTTGAACTTGTTCAAAAAATACTAATCACATAGTAATGTACCTTTAGAAAGTTTCAATCTAATCTTTTGCATTACTGTGTATGATCTGTGAAACCAAAATGAACTTGAATCTATTTGTTCTTTCATTTCTGTGTGGTCTGGTTCACTCACTCATGTCCTAAGTGTTTTAAAGGATAAATAATGGTTGTGTTGGACCTTAATGTTTCAAATAGCTTTATAGCTCAAAAGACTCTACACTAAGTGTTAGATAATCATCTTGCCATTTAAAACTGTCTACTATGGTCTTTCATGTGCATTTACCTGCTATTTTGAGCAAAGAGGGGTTTGGTTTGTGGCTTATCATTGTGTGTTGTTGTTGTGTCCTCACCTATTGTCTCAAAGTGAAGCCAGATTAGTGTGTTCCATGTGCCTTTGTTTTGATTCTCATTTGTGCCTAAGAAACCACCTAAAATGCCATCTAAAAGAACTTGCCTAACTGTCACCTTAACCTGCTTTCCCTCTTACTGTCAAATTATTTTTTAGTCATCTTGTGTTATGACTTGCCCTCTTGTTGTCAGTTTGGTTCTGGGAATATTTGATGTCACTGGGATACACTAGCTTTGATTCTGAGTATCCATTTTCCATTTTTGAGAACTTGATGCCCTTTATCTGTGTGTTAGTGTCTACCCATGCCTAGTCTAGCCTATCAATGCCAGTCCTTTAAGTCATAAAATACTTTCCAAGTCTACCTGTTTGTTTGTTTCTTCACCATAAGCTAACATAAGTTATTTACTCTAAAACAACTAAAACTTTGCATTAAAACTGAACCTCTGGGGTTAACCAATTGTTTTCCAACTGCTTGGCACTAAAACTTTGAGAAAAAATGGGTTTAAAGAACTACTATGGACACTTAGCATCACTGATTTTTTTAAAATTGCACTTGAGATCATTTTGTTCATGATAGGTGTGTGAATGTGCTTGATGATTGACTCTAATATTATGCTTGCTTAGAGGTCTCATGTTTTATCCCTATTGCTATTTAGCTTATTCCTTAAAATTGTACCTCTGTGGTCTTATACTGTCCATGTTACCCCCCTTTACTTGTGAACTTTGGTTGCCTATACTACGCTGTCTTGCTTCTCTAAGCCCCTAGTAGGATTTGTAATTTACTGAACCTTGTTATGGTTTGATATTATGCCTTGAGTTTCTATTAGTGTTGACTGTTTGCTTGAATTTTATCTAGAGGTGTCCTATATGTGATCTATGTGCATTAAGTCGTTTAGATTAGCCTGGATATGGAAGGGTATGCCCTTTTCTATGAGGTTTTGCCCCTCCCCCCCCCCCCCCCCCCCCCCCCTCCTCCTCTCCATATCCAGGTATATCATTGGTATATTTGGGTGTATTTGGTCCTTATAAAAATTGAAAAGTGAGAGTATACCATGTGTATCACTGTCGCAGTTCAATGCTTAGAAAAATAGGGTAATAAGGGTTGTATATTGGCCTGTATATCATGTATATTGTCATTGTCACACTTAGGATTATTTTGATAAAATTGTTGTTGGGCCTTGGGTTGGGCCCGGTCCTCAGTCGCACACGCTTAGTCCTACTTTTTTTTTTCCTGAGAAGTGGGCAAGTAATGGCCACTGGGTGCATTTTCTCATCTCTGACTTATTTTTATCATTGGGCCTGGCCCAAATGTGATAATGTAATTTAATTTTTGGCCTTGCAATAGTAATTAGGAGTTTGATTTTCAGCATTTTAATATTAATCATTGAATATCTACTAATGTATGTATACCCATTTGTATTTCTCCCCCAAGATCCGTTGGTGGGCTTTCACGAGGCCTACTAACACCACTAGATCGAGTCAACCTCAAATATGGACGGGCAACACATTTGGAGCATACGTTGGATTTAAATTGCATTTTATTTTTCTTCTCTTGGGCTTGGTCGGCCCAAGTCCCTTATCTTTACAACTCATGTTTTTAATTCTCACTATGTGCGTTAGAAATTCAAAATTGAAACCTTTATGATTAAATCTATGTATTAAAGTTGCTAAAATAACCCTTTTATAAATTAATATGGCAGAAGACTAAACCCGGACTGTTTGGACGATAAGGGACTGAATCTAATCGATTTCTAAAATCTTGAAGACTAAAGTGGCATTTTAAAGATCTTGTGGACTGGACCGTTGAGTGCAGATTTGAGACTTCCGGATTGATTTGTAACTTATAGAACTTGTAAAAATTGATAAATACTTGTATAGAAAATGTTAAAAATGGGCCTAAAACTTGTATAAAAATTGGATAATTTAGTTAAGTAAATTACGGTTTACATACGTATAATATGCCTACAAACTATTTTTTATAATTTTTTTTCAATACTTAAAACGCTTTTTTCAAAATCATATTTGGGTGGACTTACATAGAGTCCTACCTAGGCTAAGAGCCTTCGGGTATTAGCCTAGGTGTTCAAGCCGACACTCGTGCCTAATTTTGGGCAAAATTATACTTCGACGATTTCTCGAAAAAGCGTATTTGTGTATGAAATGACTAAATCTTATTGCGGAAATATAAAAAATAAAACAATTTTTCTCAAAACTCTTATATCCGTAAGGCACATTATTGGAACTTGTAGGTAAACCGCGATTGAGCAGATCCTTAATATCGGGGTGCCTAACACCTTGCCCGGGGGATCACCAGAACCATTACCCAGACTTTGGTAGATTAGATTTCTTTTAGGATAGTCGTAAAATAACTATTGTAAACAAACCCTTTTTGAACTGGTTTTCCCAATTTCCTAAAAATTAGGTGGCGACTCTAAAATGTATCCTTTAGAGCATCATCAAGTGGTTGGTGGGTTTTTCCGACTTTCCCGGTACGATTCACAACCGTACTTCCCCGGGACACCTCCCTCTTTTTATGAGGTATGTGCGAGCTGGTTAAACTTAGAATTCCCAATGCCCGTTACACTGTTTATTTAGTGTAAACTCGTAAAATCTGTCCTTTTTATTTGAATATAAACTTCTCTTCTTTTTTTTTTCTTTTTTTTTTTGAAAAAAATTGAGTATAGTTCCCTTATATATGGGCTATTTTTAGGTTGAATCTATCATATATAAAAATATGTTTCCTCTTATATATGAGGATATGATCTTTTGCAAAGAGGTAAAATGTGTTATGATGAAGTATATATGTTTTTGGTTCATGTTTTGCTTCACACTTGGTTCGGGTTAAATGTGTATACACACACTAAGAACCTCTTACCTATTACTTCTATTAAAGGACACTTTAGTGTTTGAAAGAGATTATTTGGATTCGGAATTAGGCCACAAAACAAGTTAAATTGGCGAGGGACAACAACCGACTATTTATTTTGGATTTGAGAAGTTTCAAAATCCTACAAGTTTATGCCTATTCTAAAGGGGAAAGGGTAATGATTTTTGGTGAAATTGTTAATGGATTCTGGCCCAAAAATTTATTTCTGTCGGTTTTCAAAAGGGGCTCATGACTAACCTTGAAATTGAAATCTGGTCTCATAGCAATTTAGGGGACCGTGGCCCAAAATTCAATTTTTTGTTGGTTAAGATTTATCAAAAAATCATGCCAGTTTTTAAGAGCGAGGCATAGTATACATTTTTTTTTATTTGATTATGAGTTTACCATGATACCAAAAACCTTTTATTACTATTTTTACAAACTAGGTTTACTATGAAAAGAGCCATGTCCCTTTTAATGCTAAGTGAAGACTTTGACGAATAGTTTTGGTGCTAACATCTAACCGAGTTCCTAAATCCAATTTATTTTTTTTGTAGGAAAAACATCTGTTTTGCTTTATTTAGAAATTCTCTTTGAAAGCAAGAAAATAAAAACAGGTTTTGGAAATTCGCAAAAGGGGCCTAAAGTCCAACTAAACGGCTTAAGTACCGTTTGCCTAAAACGTCTAGTTCCAACCATTTGGTTTCCAATTATGTTGTGAGTTTTACAAGTACAAATATGAAGATAAACATATCATATAATAGGAATAAAGCAAACTTGGGGTGTACCAAGCCCCTTAACCATTTTCACCCATGGTTGGGCCTTGATGAATAGATATTAGCTTCCCTTTTTCTCGTACTTGGCGGAATTTTGAAAGAATTGTCCTATTGGGCCTCAGGCCCAATAGAGAGGTTGTATCCCAAGGCCAAGTGGCCATGCGTGACTGAAAGGGAAATCAGTTAGACTGAATCCAATGAAAATTTACATAATATACATGGAGGATATAAATAAATAAAAATAATATTGAGATAGAAGTAGCCAAGTAGCCCTAGCATGATATTTTTTCCATAATGCATTTTAGTGATGTGTGGGCTGAGTATATTGGAGTGGTATTAGGGTGGTTTCCACCGTCCTTATTCCCAGTGTCGCACAAGATCCAAGGGGTTTCATCGAACCCCAGGCATAGCTGGCACTGAGGGAAGGTTTGGCCAACCCCAAGTGATCCTCAACATTACCACAGTCAAGCACAAGTGCATAGTTTTGGTCCAATATCATTGAACAGTTTTAGCTTTCATCCCAAGATAGAGTGCAAACATAACTCTTAAGAAAAAAGACACTACTTCACTTCTACATTCATTACTGCCATTTAATCACACCAAGAAAACAGGAGCATGTTCATCACACTATGTATGGCTTTTAGGCTAAGAGTGGTTTATGCCAAGTAAACTTATCAGTTTCTTTATATAAAAAATGTACAGTCATAGCAATGTTTCAATACGAAATTCAGTTACAAACACACACTGCACATGTATAAAAGACCAAACAGACCCTAGTAAATAAGGAAATATATTCCAAGTCACAGTTTACAAAGGCCAAGTATAGACTGAGCAAACAAATACAATCATAAAAAGAGGGACTAACTTAAGTCAAGCTTAAAACACATGAATCATGGCAAATAGGTAGGTGAATTCTAGGTCCTAGTTGGACCTAACAAGGTGAGGACATCAAGCAAGAATATGCAAACTACACATATAACGTAAAGGGTATGCATAGAATCATTTATGTCTCTTTGGATGGGATTCCTTTTTAGAAAAAAGAAACTACATGATCTTTCACAATCTTAATAACTCTGTTCAGTTTCAAACCCCTGTTTATTCAAGTTTCCTATTTCTTTTTAAGTTCTTCCCTTGGTATTCAATTCAGTCATGCGCAGATGTTCCCAGGTTCACCAATAAGTCCTTACTAGACCACTGTTAATGCATGTCTGATTTTAGCTCACTTATTTAGGTCCTAGCAGCAAGCTCTGCATGATTTTGGAAAGGTGTATTCAGTCAGCACACACCACCATGGGCTCAGGAAAATGCCATGGTGCCTTTTATACAAAGGGAAGTTGTGGTAAATCTAACAGTACCATGATCACCCCTTTTTAGATCCCCTCTCAAGGCACCTCTTTTTGAAAAGACTTTTCCTAGCCATGGAGTTTCAGCTTACCTTCAACCCTTTCCAGTCACAAAGGATGTTTGCTACCCAGAATTTTGCTTACAGCCAAGTATCTCAACAAGTTCAAATGTGGGGATATGTAAATGGATAGGATCATTTAAGCTAGGATTGTTATCATTTCAATACTAGAGGCTAGAAAAATCCATGAAGAGTCACAACACAAGCCAATATGTCATCAACAAGTCCTTTAAGCCACCTCACAGAACTACCCTAGACTAGCGTAGGAATTTAACAAGTTGTGTCATATCACAAACCCCATCTGGGCAGAGCATAGAAAGTGTATATGAGACAGTCAAGGAGATAAAGACAACCAAAACATCTTGACAGGGCATTAAAGATAAAGTCTAAACATAAATTATTCAAGTAGTGGACAGTAGGCAATTCCCATTTTTATCTTAAGCTGGTTATACTCCCACAGAACTCATGCAAGGCATTTCATGTTTTAACAACACAGGTCAAATGGGCAATTTGATCTTGAATATGGGATAATTACTTTCTTTTTAATAAAAATCATTCAGAGCCTCTAAATGAACAAAGGGAACTCAAACAACAATTTGCCAGATGGCCATGAACCAACATTTATATTTTTTTTAGTAAGAATCCTCTATTTTCCCAAAAGACCAAATCCTTGAGATTTTAAACACAACAAGATTCATAGAAGTGGAAAATAAAAGGAAGAGGAAAGACATGAATTAACTGGAAAATGAAGCAAATTCCTGAAACTAACATACAAGTGCAAAGAACAAAATGGCATTTCATGAACAGGCCATATGGCAAACACTTTAGGTTTCTGGTCCAATTCTTAAAAGACTAGTTAATCAGCAAAAGATTGACTTAAACCCCTTGCCAACCTAATCTCTAGACAGAGTCCTCCTCAACTTACACATGGTTCAATCTAGGCTAAGCAGTCTCATTTTCGTTTTCCCTGGTCATGTTTTAACAAGTTGAATTAGCAAGGTAATGGCACTTTATTAAACCAATTGTTCATTATTAACCTAGCCTTTTTTTCCCTCCAAACAGTCTTGTTTCAACACCTTCCTAGGCTTATTTGTTTCAACACCCTCCTAGACTTACTCTCATTATGGTTCTATCCCCGATTTGCCTATTCAAGCCTCTAATTTAGTAATGATTAACTATTGAGACTAATTCCACTCAGTAACTCTTCTAGCTTTGCACTTATACTGCTAACAATAAGCTAATTATTTTCATTAGTCAGGTCTGATCAAGAGGCCATAATCAAATAAAACTCCAAACACATCAACCTCTCATCAAGAAAATAGAAAAAAGCATATATTAAGCTGTTAACCTTGTTTTAATTTAACTTTCTTTCATTAATGAAACAGTAAGCCAGACTGATTCTAAAAAAAAAAAGGTGGTTCCTTAATTTGTAAAGAAAAATGAATGCTTGATCTACCTGTGTGTCTAATCCCTTTCCATCTTATTTACCAAGGTCAATACAATTATTGCACATTTATAGAAGTTAAACAGCTAACAGAAAGTAAGAACAAATCACATAAAAGATTAACTTAAGACATTGGTAAAGCAAGGTAGCGTCAACCATGGAAGACCTAACACATTTGCACACACACTCTTTTAGGCACAGTTTTAGCATGGGTTTTCATTCAAGCATGGTAGCATAGGCATAGAGCAGTCTTACTTTGAAAGGAGACATCACAAATCAACTGGTGACAATCTAAGACATGTTCAATAATGCAGATCAAGAGGTCCTCAAACATAACTAAAAAAAAAACACTTAAGTCATGAATTCCTTTTGGAGACAGGTATTATCATGTCATGATGCAAGTATTACAGTGATGATCCCACAAACATGTCATAATGACTTTCTAACACTAAGCAGTATCCATCAAACAATCATACAAACCAAATTAATATCCTAAGCAGCCTTACAACAACCTAGGTATTCTCTGATTAAACTAGACCCTATTATTTCAATAGATACATACATATTAATAGTGTACTGTTGATCTTTATCAAAACTCAAGATCACTCAAACCATTTCAAGATTCCAACAACCTCAAACACATTTGCAAAGTTATAGCACTGATCTAGGATATCCACCTTAAACCAAATAATCATATACTAGATGAAACACATAAATAAAGTATCATGTTTGTAAAGAATTCACTCTAAAGCTTACTAAACAGTGCCTAAATCAATAATCATACTATAAAGCTAATCAACCATGAACATTTAATAACACAGGCTAGCTACTAATTTATGAAATGACAAAGAACATAAAAAGGGGCTAGGTATTATATTTTTTTGATGCAGCCTTTGTCAAGAATGGATTCGCAAGCTCCTTATGCTTCCAACCCAAACTCAACCATAACAAAGAAGAAAAATAAATAAATTTTCAACTAAAGGACTCAAACCAGTCGAAGGGGTTTTCTTTTTGAGTCTAAAATTATACTTTGCTTAAATTTCAAGTTTTTAACTTAAAATTGTAGCTTTTCGATTTTTTTTTCCAATTCTAAGAAACTTGTTTGTGTTTGAAAGTTGGGGTTCTATTTATAGAACCCCAAAACTGTGCAGGAACTTGAACTTAGCGATGTGGGACTTAACATTTTTCCAACTCAAATGGCCTTTGTAAAAGATCTAAGGTTGAAATCAATCAAAACTAAGAACGCATGGCGAGATCTGAGTATCGTTCTACTCGATCTGGCCCATTTGTACTTAACCAATGAAAATCGAACAAATACAACAATATAATTACGAAAATAAAGAACAAATGCCGGAAATCGTGTATTAGATTCAAAAATTAAAAGGAAAATTGTAAGTGAAGAAGACAAAACTGGGGTTGGATCATTAATGCTTATCACCCAAAAGGGTGTATGAAGGCTGCAAAGCCTTGTACTCTCTGCAACTTTGCCATTTCTGGCATGAGAGAGAAGGCTCGAAGCCTGGCGGCGCTAGGGTTTACTAATAGGGAAAGGGGAGAGGAAAAGAGAAGAGTTAGGAGTCATTTGGTTCTGCAAATGATAAGTGAAAAGGGGGATTATCCCCTTATTAGCTGATTTGGGCCGGGTCAGCCCCACTGGGCTCGGACTCGGTCCACTGATCCTTAAGGAGTAAAATGAGGCCTTTTTGTTGTGTATACACATATACATCATATGAATCTGTGTATACTTGGTGTATATGCTGAGTATATTAACTATTTAATTTATTATTTTTTAAAAAAAAGGAAATACCATTGAAGGAAATTTAAATCACGGGGAAAATTATGTTGCTACGTATTTATAATATTAAAAGGAAAAATAATTTTGACGGTCAATTAAGTTGTTAATGGGCCTGAAACTCGGCCCCACGTATTTATTTTAATTATGGCCTTTTTTAATCTAATTTCGAAAATTAGAATAAGCATATTATTTTTTAAACTAAATGCCAACAAACTGATTTCTTAAAAACATAGGCTGATTTCTTTAAAAAAAAAATTGTAACTAAGGCAAAATGAAAAATCAAGAGGAAGAAATACACATCTGATAAGGGGTTTAGTTTTTTGCAAATAATTATTAATTAGTTAATTAACAAGACTAATCAAATCATTAAATGGCGATTATACTTATTTATATTTTTTCTTTGTAAAATCAGGAGTAGTAAAGAAAAGGGTGAATAATTAATTATTTAAACTATTTAAATTATCCAAATTCCAGAGGTAAAATATAAAAACTATTTTTAAAAATATTTTAAAACAATTACATAAGAATTCCTTTTCTTTCTCTCTTTCCTCTTATAAAATAATTCAACCAAATATCTTTCAAATTATTTATTATTTTCTAAATAAAACATGATGCATGAAAAAACCTTTTTACTGGTTTAAAAGGAAGAAATATAGATTTGGGCATTTTGTAAAAATCATTTAAGGCTATCAAAAAATATTCTGCTTATTCACTTATTGCCCGGGGACCCCAAGTGATTAAAATAATTTTTGGGAGGTCAATAATTAGGTGTCAACAGCTGCCCCTTCGGTGTTCGCGCCATCCCTGAGCAACGAAATTTGATTAACCTTAATTTTTGACTGACCCAGCTCATTGCACCCTTTGTTTTTATGCAATTTCCACACACATGGTCGGACCCTGATTTCTGGGTTTCCTATATATCTCATGTCGTATGAGAATTCAGTCCATTTGTACTTTGATTTAACCAAAACTTTAAGTGATTCGTAAGGGACTTCTCGGGAATCCTAACATAATGATTAGGTTTCCCAATGAGTCTTGTTAGGATGTGACTGACTCTCGGGGTTTGAGTTTGCCTACATATCCCTGGTTTCTGAGAATCAGGTCACATGTAGTTCGAAACGCTGGAGAAGAGTAAATCCATTATGCGGGGTACTCTCAAAATTTCCACGTTTGCTCCGCAAGTTGTCTAGATCTGACTCAACAACCGGCTCCTTTTTGGGAGGCTTTGTGCTCTTTTCTTGATTTTGACAATATGCAGATATTCTTGTGGAAATTTAGATGAATGGTCCTGTTGGGTGTTTGTATGAATGGTCCTCTTGGGTGTTTGTATGAGTGGCCCTCTCGACAGTTATTATGAATGGCCCTCTCGGTTGTTTGTATGAATGGTCCTCTCGACAGCTTGTATGAATGGCCCTCTCGGCTATTTGTATGAATGGCCCTCTCGGCGGTTTGATATGAATGACCTTCTCGGTAGTTTGTATGAATGACCCTCTCGGTAGTTTGTATGAATGGCCCTCTTGGCAACTTAAAAATAAAGAATTTAAAAGTAATTAAGAGACGACATATATGGCCCTTGTGGCTGGATGATCTTTCTTTCGTCCGTAGTGTGGGTTGTGACCCTCGTGGTCGGATATGCCCTTTTGTTTTTTCCATGACCTTTTTAGCCGAACATGTCTTTACGCTCATTCATTGTGACCCTTTCGGCCTGATATGTCTTTGTCATTCACTCTTGATGACCCTTTTGGTCAGATGCGTCTTTACTACCTATTTCCGTTGTGATCTTTTTGATCTCTCTCCTTTGTTTGGGCTCTTGCCTTTGCTTTGCTGCTGTCCTGTAACAAGGAAAACCTTCATTTATAGAAAAATTGTGAGTTTCCTAAGAAGCCGATTAGCGTGGTCGCCTTCCTGCCTGGTGTCTCCTCTTGATACCCCTTTGAACCCTCTTGGGCTAGGTATTTCGAGAGATGTTTTTGGGATGTACTTATACTAAAAAAAAATTCAAAGTAAAGTTTATAAAATACACGTTGTTTATCCCTTTTTAGAAATGTTTTATTTCGTTTTTTGTCACGACGTTGTCTTTTTTGAACGAAAATCTGCCAATTCTCTATGATAGCATAGTTACTGACTCAAAATTTTTGAGATCCTTTCTAAAAAATTCCGCCCCGGTTTGAGGACTCGCTCTGGTCGTCCCTTATGTTGTTTTGCTGAGCGGGAATTTTTGAGGTCCCCTCAAAATTTTGCCCCAGTGTTGGGTTGGTATTGTCTGATTCTTGTATTGACCCTCGCTTATCCTGATTTTCGTTGACTTTTCCGCTTTACTGTCTCTGAGGTTTCCTACGGATTTTTGGTTTTTCTTTTATGACGACCGAGCTCGAGAGCGCCCACGTATCCTGTCGCAGCAGGAATTCAGGTCGAACGTAGTTCAGAATAAAGTAATTGAGTTTTGGTTTTACTGATAAAGCGACCGGGTCCTGTATGGACTGCCTACATATCCCATCGTGGGGAATTCAGGTCATTGCGTAGTTCATTACATAGACGGTTTGTTTTGCTCCTATTCTAGTATGATTACAAGAAAAAAAGTGCAATTACAAAGAAATAAGAAATGCTAATACAAGCAAATATGATCCTAGACGTAGTATCTCTTGAGTGCATCTGCATTGATGGCTTTGAGCCTCTCTTGCCCGTCCATCTCGGCTAAGACTACGGCTCCTTCTTAAAGTACCTTCCTAACCATGTATGGTCCCTGCCTGTTCGGTGCAAATTTCCTTTTATATTCCTCTTGGTGAGGGAAGACTCGCTTGAGCATGTGTTGTCCAATCTATAAAAGTCGAGCTTTGAGCCGTTTGTTGAAGGCTTTAGATATTCTCTGTCTATATAGCTGCCCGTGGCATACTGCCACCATTCGTTTTTCCTCTATCATGGCCAATTGTTCATACCGGTTCTTGACCCATTCTGCATCCTCTATTTCTGCCTCTTGGATAATTTTGAGTGAAGGGATTTCCACTTCTGCGGGTATGACTGCTTCTGTACAATAAACGAGGAGGTATGGAGTTGCCCCGGTGGAAGTTTCGGTTGTTGTTTTGTATCCCAACAGAGCATAAGGCAGTTGTTCGTGCCAATTTTTGTAGTTGTCAACCATCTTCCTCAAAATCCTTTTGATGTTCTTATTGGCAGCTTCTACAGCTCCGTTCATCTGAGGCCGGTAGGTGGTAGAGTTCCTTTGAGTGATTTTGAATTGCTCACTGATGTCCTTCATCAGATGACTGTTCGGATTGGCACCATTATCCGTGATGATAGATTCCGGTACACCGAAATGACATATCAGATTGTTTTTTCCGAAGTCAGCTACCACTTTCTTAGTCACTGATTTGGGGGAAGCTGCCTCCACCTTTTTGGTGAAATAGTCTATGGCAACTAAGATAAAACGATGTCCGTTGGAGGCCGGAGGTTCAATGGGTCCTGTGTCGTCCATTTCCCATGCCACGAAAGGCCAAGAAGCACTCATCGCATGTAATTCCGGGGGTGGAACTTTGATTAGATCCATGTGTATCTGACAAATTTTAAAGGGTTCGTCATCGTCTCATCTTGGGATTTGTACTCGTTAAATTAATTTTACTTTGTTAAATCCTTACTTTCTATATACTAATTACTATTTATCTTCACATAATAAATATTGTACTAGTTGTCAAATTAGAAGCCCACAAATAATTGAAACAAAGAAAGAAGAACTCATTTTCGGACCAACGAACGGACCAACCCACATTATTCCCCTACCCAAAATAATTCAGCCCAATATTCACAACCAATCTGCCAGCCCAATACCAAGACCCGACCGGCCCAACCCAATTCCCTCATTTTTTTCAACCATAAATCCGTTTCCCCTTCCCCTTTTTCCCTTTCTCACCCCCGCCTTTCTTCTCAACCCTCTCTCTGACGCTCCCTTCTCTTCTCCATCCTTCATCCGCCGCCTCCCCTTTCTCTCTCCCACGCCCACGTTCTTCTCTGCACCTCCACACTCCCCTGCTCCCCACGTTCTCTGCACCTCTACACTCCCCTGCTCCCCACGTTCTCTGCCGCCTCCACACTCACCTGCCCCCCATTCCTCTGTCCCCCATTCCCAACAGCTCTCGCATACGCTCCTCTCTCCTCACTCTATAAAGGGGGAAGAAGATCAAACAAAGAAAGGAAAAAAAAAAGAGGAGGGGAGACCGAAGGATCTGGAACCGAAAATCCCCCTACAAATACAAGTTTTAACCATCAAAGATAGCTTTACTCGAAAAAGATCAGCCAACGATTACTCTATTTTTTTGGTTGGAAACTTTTGTTACTTTAATCAAATTCTTCGAGTTCGAGTACGAATCCGAGACTCGATGCCCCGTTCACTGCACTTGAAAAAGGTCCGTGGATTCCCTTTCCTTTCTCATTCTAGCATTTTCAGTTTTCTTAGTTATCATGTGTTAGCTAGCTTACTGTCTGTATGATTTAGCATATTGTAGTGTTAAGTTTCAGTTGGCGGCTCTGTGAAGTATGTTTATATACTAGTATAATTAAATGACTGTGTTTGTTTAGTATTTAAGTGTGCTTTAATATGTTGGGGTTAGCTGCTAGTATTGATAGTTTCGATTTTTCCTCATTCATGACTAGGTAGATCAATATGGATCTTGTTGGTGATTTTTAATACGTTAGTAGCATGCTCGGTTGATTTAGTTTGTTATAAGAGAAGAGTGTTAATTCGGGTTAAACTGTGTCAAGCTGGGTCAATCTGACTAGATATTGCATTATGCCTTAGCAGGGCTAATTTCAACTGTGATTAAGTAATCTGGTACAGAAAGATTTTTCTATAATTCACAATTTAAACTTGATATAGAAATGAGGCTGTTTGAAATGTCAGTATGTAGAAGAAAATAACAACTTTCCAATCCTTTTCCTTTATTTACTTTTCTTGCTTCAGTAGTTATTCGGTTCTGTGACTATATGTTGGTTTTGAATAGATCAGTTCAGAATATGGAGTTAAACACGATGGCTGCTCTATTCAGTCCATTCTGATAGTTAGTCGAATTTGCGGATTAGTAGTCACAATATCCTTAGTGTTGTTATCTCGATCCCAATCTGTTCTCCGAGTTTAATGTGCCTTGTTTGATATGTCCAACTGCCGGATCTTACTGCGAATAAATAATGGGTAGAATAAGATAAGGCAATCTGTCAATGGTAGCTATAATATGAGGACATCATCTCACTGTTAACTGAATCTTGGCCGAATATCGCTTTTGAATTTGAAGGTGTTTGATGTCGAATTAGTAAACCTTGATATAACTCTGATCTCTTCTTTCACTTTTCATCTGAAGAGAATCCTATTTAAGGAGTTGTAACGAACCTGTAATACTAATCTTTACCATTTTAAGCATAGACCAAATTATATGTTTCAAATAAATAGCTTCACTTGATATCAGTTAGTATTAGGTGGCTTTTCTTGTGTTCCTGTCATTATGATGTATGAGATATCCCTTCACTTATGCACGAGCGCTCGTCTCCGCGTGAACTAAGTCATTTTCTGTCACTAAATAGGAAATTAAGGTATTCTGGTTGATGTCGTTGGTATTCGAAGATCACCTTACGGAAATTTGGGTATTTGTAAGGATTAACGTTAAGTATTCATCTGGGTTAGTTTTGCTTGGTATGTTCACATTTTAGTTGCAAGGTTGTTTGGAGTTGTATGAGAGTAGAAATTATAATGACTGGTAATGTCATGATGGGGTTAACGAAGAACATCTCAGGCTCCCAATAGATTTCCCTACTGTTAGTTTTGGTAGGCATCATACTATAAGCAAATGTAAGGTGCTATTTGGTTAACTACTTAGTAAATGATAAAGTGAGAGCATACAGAATGGATTTTGCCTTTTTTTAAAGAGTTATTCATTCGCATAAAGAGTCTGTGCTTGTTCTTTCTTAATGATACCTTTTTCTATTGCTAAAAAAAAAAAAAAAAACTGGAAGTAGGGAGTGCTGCAAGTATTGACGAAAACCAAGTCATAATTTAGTTCTTGCAGTATCTTTCTTCCGCAGTCATTGCTGAATACTGAAAGTAGCAAGCAGTTTTTCAACACTTCATACTTTGGTAACCGCTGCTTGAATGTATGACACGGTGTATACTCAAATATACATAGTATGTATACAAGACACTGATTTGCTTGCTTTGAATTTTATATTATATAGCCGTATTTATTGATCATACACTAACTCCTTCCCTATTGTTTTTATGCATGACCATCGTATACGAGTCCGAGGGACTCGTCCTTCTCCGCATTCGGTGTTGGGCTAAAAGCCCATCAAAATCTTCTTCTCGAGTCAGCCCACCCGCAGCAAAAAAATAAAATTCTGGGCCGAGGCCTATAGCAGTGGCAGCGAACAGCAGCAGTCCAAATGTTATATCCCGTGTTTTCACACGCTTGGAAAAATTCGATAAATAATGGATTCTTGAGATACGAGGTCAAATTTGATATTTTGTTGAACATAGGAGTTATGCATGAAAGAATAGAGTCATGAAAGTGTGGGACAAGGCTAAGGGCAATTTTGGAATTTTAGAAATTAGTTTCGGGAATTATAAAATACGATCCATAAGTTATTGGGCTCAAAAATTGAATGGTAAGTGAGGCCCAAAAAGGGGTGTATGGCCGACCACATTAGGCCATGATCCAAGCCCAATTTTAGTTGGTCATGTGCTTGGTCATGTGACCAAGCACTTCAACTACATATACCATAGAAGACTTAAGAAATTAGAGATAAGAACAACAAAGAAAATAGAAGGAGAGAAAGAAGACCATTTCGGGTTTGAGGTGCAAAAATAGCCACCATAAATATTGTTCTAAAAATTCAATTCTTGTTGTTTTCCTACTAAGTCAAGGTTCCTTTGCATCTTGGTATAGTTGGTTTGGAGTGGGAAGCATTAGATTCCTCAAAGTGAACACAAGTTCAAGTGAAGAAGACTTGAAGAAAAGGTAAGAATTTCTACCTTTTTATTGTGTTATGAAGTTTTGATTGTGTTGTAGTATATATAAATGTGTTGATTGTATGGAAAAATGGAAGTTTGCAATGTGGGTTTGGTATATGGATTGTAGTCGTGTGTATATATAGGTTGTATAGCCAAGTTGTGTTGAATTTAAGTTATATTCTAGTTGTAATTGTGATGAAATGCATATGGGAATTTAAAGTTGGATGAATTTAGTTGATATGGAAAAATAAGCATATGGCCGTGTGGTATATTTGGCTTGGGAATGAAATGGATTAAGTTGTTTAGTGTATTGGAGTGTTGTTGTAATGCTTGATATGTAAATGAAGTTAGAATGATATAAGTTTGTATTGAATTGGAATGTAGAAACTTATGTCGTTTTAGTATGATTTTCCGACATTAAGGAAATGAAGTTGTTTGGTTGCTAATAGTGATGATCATTGATGAATTTGGAAGTTGGAAACTTGTTATGAAGTTGTATGCCAAAGATTTGATGTGTTGCATAAGTTATGACTTTGGCGGAAAGTTGTATATTATGTATATCGAGTGTATATCTTGAGGAAAACGATATGAAATGTTTCTAGAACTATATGGTGATGATCATGATTGTTGTTGAATGTGAAATTATTGATCTTAGTTGAAAGTTGGGTTGAATTGAAGATTATGTCAACTTGTGAGAAAAATGACTAGTTGAAGGATATTTATGTTTTTAATGTTCATTGTTGATATTGTTGTTGTCGTTTGGGTTGTTGTTGATGATTTATAGCCGAGTTGAATTCTCGGGGTGCTATATGTATAGGGGAAGTGCTGCCGAAATTTCGGTAGCCAAATATGCATTAAGTTGGAACTTTGGTATTCATAGCTTACAATTGGTAAACTCAACCAATTGCAGTTTTTCGACGAAACGGGAAGTGAGTTTGGAAAGGCTTAAGGAGCGTGAAAGGTATGTAAAGCAACCCCTATTCTTCCCTTGGCATGCCCCTAGTGTGTTAGGGTCGGATCCGGGCCTCGAAGGACCTCTTGGCCCTCGGAATCCGCAAGACAAAATTTCAATTTTTCCTTCAGTAGAACTGAACCATTTTGATACGCTTTTTCTGAAATTATGCAATTTTGCTCTAAATTATTCAGAAAGTCATAGAATGTCTGTATAACCTTTTTAGGTGATACCATAAGCTTAGAGGGCATAATTTGAGCCCGCCGCCTTATTTGTCCCGAGGCGGGCCCACTATTCCCGGTTTTGCCCTTAATGTACTAAAGCTTCCGTTTTAAGCGATTTTTGAAAGAAATGTTTTGACTACCCTACTAATCGCCTAACGAATATTGTTTTAAATATTCTACTAAATATTATGAATTATTTTGACACTCAGAATGACTTCAGGAAAGTTATATTTCTGTAATTTATTATGATATCTGAAATGCATTTATTATGATTCCGTCCGACTCCATTGGATTTGTTTGGCTTTGATACGCTTCATCGAGTCTTTGAAAACATTTATGATATTTTTAAATTGCATTAGTCTCTCACTACTCCATTCGTGGATGTCCCAATGTTTCCCACACTGAGCCCGGGCCAGGATATGTTGTCAAGCGTGATTCTCTGCATTGTTCGCCGCGCCCCGATGTGAGGGGGCAGGTATACGCGTACATGGGTCTGTGGAGTATGATGTGCCATGTCCGCCTATTCTGATCTGATCTGTTATGGCCATTCTGATATGACATTTTATGATACGGGGCCACGCCCCTTTTTCTGATTCCTCTGTATTGTGGCACCAGTGTCGGGAGGGTGACCACGTTCTGTCTGCCGAGTCCCGTGGCAGGGGCCGGATATGATATGACATATGTTTCTGTACACATTCTGTCTGTTTTGGAAATATGCATTTGACACTCTGGATTTTGTACTCATTTTCTGTAACCATTATGATTTGACTTCTGTGATTCCGCTTTACATATTCAGTACATATTTCGTACTGACCCCCTTCCTTCGGGGGCTGCGTTTTCATGCCGCGCAGGTACAGACGACAGGTTCGCTGATCCATCTGTTTAGGATCCCACTTCTGCTATTTTGGGGCGCTCTCTTCTTCAGAGCCCATCTTTTGGTACAGTCTGTCACTGTTATCTGGATATGTATATTGTTCTGGGTATGACGGGGCCCTGTCCCGTCTTATGATTATGATATGTTCTGTAGAGGTCTGTGGATATATCTGTGTGGGTTCTGTACATATGTTTGGGATGTTTTGTTTTATGATAGCGTTATCGGCTTCTGTGTGCCAAGTCTGCTCTTCTGCTAAATTCTGTAGCATCCATTAATGTTATTACTATATTATTATTCTGATAATATGCTAATTTGGGTATCGGGTACGTATAGGTGCCCAGCTAGGGCGCTGGTCGCGGCCCACGGGGTTGGGTCGTGACACCAAAATGGGCTGAGCCCATTTAAATCATTTTACTCCCCTATTTTATTTTATTTTGTGCATTTAATTGGTAATTGTATGACTGATACTTTTACTTGTTTATTTGCTTAGATTAAGTGAACCTTAGCAGACTTAGTAGGTTAGTAATGGGTAGTTAATTCCACAAATTACATTCATTTCTATTTCCTAAACTATTTATAGTATCTATAACATTTACTTGGAGTAATTGATTTTTCAAATGGTATGCCTACATATTTTCAAGCTAAAAGAATCAAGATTCACTCTTACTATCTTAGAAGTTTTAAAATGTAACAAATCTTACACTAACGTTAGCTTATTCTAAAAAATAGAAGCCAATTAGTTTTAACGGATAGTTTTTTTTTTCACTTTAATTCCTTTCCAACACTTAAAATACATATTTGTTTGAAACAACTTTAGCACAATATATATATTAAACTATTAGTCTTTATATGAAACCTTTAAAATTTATTTAACATTAATCTTACAATAACTCTTTTAATTTATGAGTCGGCATAACTCACTTTTATTCAAATACATATAAACATCACATGTCCTGTTTCTTTTAGTTTATTTTAACTAAACTCTTTATGCAACTATTATTTTCTACAAGTTTTACTTTAAATAACTTTAGGAATACTTATAAGATATTTTCTTAAACATTTAAACATTACATTTACACTTAGCCTAATTAAATTATAAATCCGGTCGGTTAACCATTGTTAATGGGTCTTAAAGGATGCTTAATACCTTCCCTTTAGACTAATTGAACCCTTACCTAGAATCTTAAGTTTCGCAGACCTTAAACAGAGCTAACTTTAGAAAATAACTTTAATAAACTTTAGGTGTCCTAATTCACCATAAATAATTAGGTGGCGACTCTTTAAAATAAACAAAAACAGGAATCTCCAATATGTTGTACTCTACTTTAACCCGGTTAAAATGGGGTATGACACACGCATCTGAGCAACTCGAGATCGGGGGTCCTTTTGTACAGTACTTCCTTGTTCAACAAGAAGCTATTAGCCAATCTCCTGATAGTTTTCTTTTGATTTGCCGAACTCTCTAGTGGATACTCCCCCTTTTCCAGGTAGGTCTTGATGTCAACGTACCATGGTTTGCCATCTGGCTCTGCTTCCACACAGGCGCAGTGAGCCTGCTCTTCCTTTAGTGTGATCTCCAACAGATCAATGTGGCCACTCTTGGGATGTTGGATCATAGACGCTATCGTGGCTAACACGTCTACGAACTCGTTTTGAGCCCTTGGTGTGTGCGTATGTCTAAAGTCAATACTCTTGAATCTTCCACACAATCTTTGTGCCAAATTCACATATGGGAGTATTTTATCATTTTTTGTTGCCCAATTTCCTTTTACTTGATTTATGAGTAGATCGAAATCTCCGATCACCAACAATTCTTGTATGTTCATATCCAGCGCCATCCTGAGGCCTAGGATGCATGCTTCGTATTCTGCCAGATTGTTGGTGCATCGAAAGTTGAGCTTTGCGGCCATCGGATAATGTTGACTTGTCTCCGATATCAATACGGTTCCAATGCTTGATCCTTTGTAGTTGACTGCTCCATCAAAAAATAGTCTCCAGCCTGAGTATGGTTCCAACAATTTTTCTTCTATAGCCATCACCTTTTCGTCCGGGAAGAAAGTCCGTAATGGCTCCAATTCATCATCCACGGGACTTTCCGCTAGGAGGTCCGCCAAGGCTTGTCCTTTGATCGCTTTTTGCGCCACATACACAATGTCCAATTCGCTCAGCAGCATTTGCCACTTAGCTAATTTTCCTATGGGCATTGGTTGCCAGAAGATATATCTTAGCCGATCCATTTGGGAGATGAGGTGAGTGGTGAACACTGATAGGTAGTGTCTCAACTTTTGGGCGATCCAGGTTAAAGCGCAACAGGTTTTCTCCATGTGCGTGTATCGCGCTTCGCAAGAGATGAACTTCTTGCTCAAGTAGTAGATGGCATGTTCCTTTTTGCCCTCTTCGTCATGTTGGGCGAGCATGCACCTGAAAGATTTTTCCGATACCGACAGGTATAGTAATAGGGGACTCCCTGGCCTGGGCGATACCAGGACTAGAGGGTTGGAAAGATATCTCTTGATCCTATCGAATGCCTTTTGGCACTCTTCTGTCTAATTTGTGGGAGCATCCTTATTGAGCAGCTAGAGGATTTGCTCTATGATCACAGTTGACTAGGCTATGAACCGTCCAATGTAGTTTAACCTTCTTAAGAAGCTCATGACCTCCTTCTTGGTTTTGGGAGGCGGTAGCTCTTGTATTGCCTTAATCTTAACAGGATCTAGCTCAATGCCTCTGCGACTGACTGTGAATCCTAGCAGTTTACCTGCGAGCAACCCAAACGTGCACTTTGCGGGATTCAATTTTAAATTGATTTTGCAACGTCTGTCGAAGAATTTGCACAAATGCGTGGTATGCTCCAAACTTTCCCTTGATTTTATGAAGACATCATCCACATAGACTTCGATTTCCTGATGCATCATATCATGGAACAAGGTAGTCATGGCTCTTATGTACGTGGCGCCACCGTTTTTAAGGTCGAATGTCATCACCCTGTAGTGGTAGACTCCTTAAGGGTTGGTGAAAGCCATTTTTTCAGCATCTTCTTCGCTCATGAGTATCTGGTGATGCCCGGCAAAGCAATCCACGAACGACTGCAGCTCATGCTTGGCACAGTTTTCTATCAAGATGGATGTTTGGAAGTGGGAAGTTATCTTTTGGACTGGCCCGGTTGAGATCTCGGTAGTCTACACAGATTCGGATTTTCCTGTCCTTTTTAAGAACTGGCACTATGTTGGCCACCCAAGTCGGGTAGGATGTTACTTCTACTATTCCGAATTTTATTTTCTTTTCTACCTCATCATTTATCCTAATGCTCAAGTCAGGCTTAAACGTCCGAGTCTTTTGCTTAACTAGCGTGAAACCCTCCTTGATAGGCAATATGTAGGCTACGATTTCGATGCTCAAACCAGACATATCTACGTAACCAGGCGAAGACTTCCATAAATTCCTTTAATAGAGCTACAAGCTCTTCTTTCTGTGAAGCCCCTGAATAGGCACTGATTCACGTCTCCTTGACGCTCTCCTCATTACCCAGGTTAATTACCTCAGTCTCACCCATATTTGGTTCTCTTTTCTTCTATCTCTTCCAATTCTTCTGCCAGTCCCTCTAGCATCATCGTTGATTCATCATATTCCTGCGGCCTATTTTCCTCGTTCGTTACATGACACATCATGACGTTTTCGGTTTTTTTTATTATAGTTATTACTAAAAAGGCGAGGCAAAGTAAGGTTAGGTTTATTATTACCTATCATACGTGTTTAGTTAGAAATTTTTTATTATTATTGTTACTATTATCTGATAAAGATAACCATTTTGTGAAAATCAAGGCTTTTCATTGATTCAAAAGCAAATGGCTACAACTATGGTCTTGGTTTGAAACAACATCGGACCATTCCCATTTTTACACATTATGCAGTAATTTAGGAAAAAAAATGATCATTCGGGCCTCGGCCGAGGTCACCGTTCTTAGCAAAAGGGGCTTTAACAAAAATCCATCTCTCTACTGAGGAACCATGAGGGGAGTGGATGTCCAACTGCCCAAGTGCTCTCCTGAACTTAGATCGAGGATGTCGGGCACCTCTTGATCTTCTTCAATGACCGCGTAGCATCCCTCTTCCTGAAATAGCAAATCGAGACCCCCATCCGTTTCTTCTTCGTTCAGCGTCAACACCTTTTTGAGGAACGACTGGTACAGACCCACGATTGGACAAGGCAGGATTCTTGTTTTGGGCTATCTTTTTATCGCCATTGTGAGCTCGTCTTCATTACGAGTATACCCTAGGCCGAAGTGGTAGTTTTCTATTGGGATTGGGACAGGCTCCGTTATCCCTTCAAGGTCTCTTCCAAGACCTTTTCCTATTTCTAAACCATTTTTCAGCATAGTGGAGGCGATCATTCTGTAGACTGCTGGTATGGCCTTACTATCCTCTTCCTCTGCATGAGTAGCTCCCACATATTCTACCACGTGAAAGTTTGGAGAGTGAGGGCTTCCTTCGATCATAGGGACAATGTCGTAGGGATATCTCTGATTATCCTTTTCAGCTGCCAAAATAATTTCCTGTCCCTGCCATTCAAATTTCATGGCTTGGTGCAGAGTCGATGGGATTGCACCTGCGGAGTGTATCCAGGGTCTTCCCAAGAGCATATTGTAGTTGGCAGTGATTGCCATAACCTGGAATTTTGCAGTGAAGGATGCAGGTCCGACCTGGATCTGTAGATCTATCTCTCCAAGGGAATCGCTGAGAGACCCATCAAATCCTCTGACGTTTGTTCCACTTTGACGAATCTTGCTTATGTCACAGCCAAGTTGGGTCAATGTGGTGATAGGACAAATATTGAGGCCTGATCCGTTATCTGCCAGCACCCTTCCCACTGCTTTGCCATGACATTCCACGGTGATGTTAAGGGCTCTGTTGTGGGTAGTTCCTTCTGCTAGCAGGTCCTCTTTGGAGAAGCAGATCTTGTGTTCTTCGATGATATGGGCTACCAGCCCAGCCAAATCTTCACTGCTTGTACCGGCAGTATGTGTGCTTCGTCTAATACCCTCGTGAGGGCCTGCCTGTGTGATGGGGATCTGGCTAGCAACGACAGTATTGATATCTACACGGGTATTTTCTTCAAGTGTTCAATAATGGAGTAGTCTTTCGGCTGCATGCGCCGCCAGAAATCCTCGGCTTCCCCCTCGGTTATCGCCCTCCTTTGGGTGTTTTCCTTCCTTGCAGCATTCTGAGCTAATTCCTCAGGAGTGTAACATCTTCCGGAGTGGGTCAAGCCATGGGCCATGGCCGCTTGTTCCATAATGGACTTTGTAGGACTGTCCGGTTGTGCTACCTGAGCTACCACGGGTGCTGGGATCAGGACTTTGAATTTTGGTATTATTGCCGTGATTTCTGGTGTTGGGACCAGAACCTTAAAATTTAGACGCTCCTGAGTGTAAGGAAGCCACTATGCGCTCCAAGAATTCGACCACTTTGGGGATTAATGCTCTGCAAGATTCCCAATCTTCATTTTTTTGATCATGTGGACTCTGTTGTTTTCATGGTTGGGCAACGGATTGGTGTTCACATTGGGGGCTGCAATTTCTAAGATGATTTTTCTTTTTTCAATCATATCTTGGATCTTGTGCTTTAGATTTATACAATCTTTAGTATTGTGTATGTTTCCTCCTGAGTGATAGGCGCAGGTCTGATCAGCCCGGTAGAATCTATTTTCCGACTGTGTTAGTTTTGGCAAAACTTTTCGAATCAGATCCCCAGCCAATAACCTTTCGAAGAGTCAAGCCCTAGGCTCGAGAAGTGTGGTGAACTCTCTTACTGGCCTTTTCTCGAAAGCAGGACGTGGAGCATTGTATATTAGGGATGGCGATTAGTTTTGATAGTTTTATGGTGGTTGATAGGCTTGTGGTGGGTTATTTGGGCGATAATTCTTTTGGGGCGGTTCTTGGTAGGTGGGAGCGGGCAGACAGACACTAGGCGGAGCCATGTAAGCTAGGACAGTGGTGGTAAAGCTAGGTTGTGCGTAGTACACAGGCGTGGGGTAATTTATGAGGGGTGCAGCTATGGGGGTAGACAGTGGTTCTTTTGGGCTTAGATTCGGTGTGTGGAATATGCTGGCCACGTCCTCTTTCTTCTTGCGGAAGGCTCCTACAACGGCTTGCCCTGATGCTTTGTTGAATAGGCTAACTATTTTTCTAGATTTCAAACCATCATCTATAGCCTCTCCTATTTTGACCAATTCAGCAAACGGTCTTCCGGACATAGCCAGCATTCTGTCTTAGAAATTGGGTTCTTGGGACCTGATGAACACAGAGACTAGCTTTCCTTCACACATTGGGGGTTACACGCGGGCCGCCTCGGCCCTCCACCTGTTGGCGAACTCCGTGTAGTTTCCTGTTGATTTCGATTTGACCTTTTCCAGGTAATAGCGGTCCGACACTATTTCGACATTGAAACAAAATCTTTTCATGAAGGATTCCCAGACATGCCATTGCCGCATATCTTAAGTTGCGAACCATTCAGCGGCTTCTCCAGTCATGCTACGACTGAACAGTAGCATGATCAGAGGTTCCTTTTTCTTTACTCTAACCAGTTGGTCACAGTAGGATCGGAGGTGTGCCTTAGGATTACCCGCTCCATTGAACATTTCAAATTTTCAAATTTTGAACCCCTCGGGCAAGTCCAGACCTGGATGCATGCATAGGTCATCATATCTTAGGCCTGTAGCCTTTCTTGCAGATCTATTGGACTTCTCCAGTAATTCTTCCATCTTCTTCTCCATATCTCTTTCCCGCTTGTCCTGTTCGGCTATTCAGGCTTTTTCCATTTCTTCGTAATGGTCTAGTTCTTTGTTTCCCAAAGAGCACTCACTGGGATGTTGGAAGTGAAGAATGAGACCTGGTAGGTGGTGTGGTTGAGCGGGGCAGTGGTGGTTTGCCTGATTGGTGGAGCTGGGGCACGCAATTAGCCTGCCGAACCGACAAAATAGGGGACTTGGTAGGAAGGCACTGAGTGGGTGGTCCCCGAAATCTGAGTGTATTTTTCTGGGGAAGAGTGCGGCACGAAGGTCCAACGTGATTTGGGTTGGTGGAGCTAAGTTGAGGTGGGAAGGTTCCTAGTGGGTATAAGGGGAAATGATCGAGCATTGGTGAGCTCAGGGAAGGGAATGGGGGAGGAGGCCTCCTTTCCTCTATCGAGGTGTCCTTGCCTATTTTTGTGGCCTCGCTCCTGGCTACCTTTTCTTGGAGCTCCGTCACGGCAGTCAGTAACGTTGCTATCACATCTTCCTGAGTCGAAACTTTCTGTGGGTCTTGGGTAGCTCTTTCGTGGAGAGTGAGCTCAGTTCCATTCTCGGGAGTACCAGTCATTTTCTCTTTGCCTTGTCTGATAGAGATGCTAACGCGGCTTTTGATCTGGTAAAGTATGTCAGCTTTCAATACTACGCTAATCGACCTCGTTCTATATGACAAGAATAACTCAATGGTAGATAATGTTAGTTACTGGTCATACAATATAAAAATAAGATATCACACATTGATATTTAAAGCACATATAGCACATAAAGTCGTATATTATGCTCGAACATTTTTGATTCGCAGTCTTAAAGGCTTGGATATTTATGGGTTTTTGATGTTTGTGTGGATCTTGGTCCAGTGGGCCTTATGGCTGACTTACCATGGCAAACTCTCCCTTGCTATAAAAGTTAATCCAATGGGGGGGATTGTAATTTATATTATGTAGGGGCCGAGTCTTACGTAGACTACCTACGTATCCCGCCAGTGGAAATCAGGCCCTGCCGTAGTTTGTTTTACAAAAAAAGGATATGTATATCTAACGTATCCTTTAAGCTAAACCTAGCTAGAGACATCCCTGAACCAGGCCCGGTTAAGGCTTCCCGCGTATCCTTCCATAGGGACGTCAGGTCGGCGCGGTTCCTCACAATATTTATGGGGAGGGGGGCTAACCTTTTATGTGCAAAAAATGGGGACACCAATTATCTACCTAAAAATATGGCTCCGCGAGTCGCTGTCCTTACGAACTCGCTCTCTCTTGTTCTTCTTTCTTCTTAATACTGCAGTGTAAGGATTACCAAAATCTCTCTGGTACTGATCTTATGTTCCAGTTCGAGCTTGAAGGGATAGCACTCTTTTATGTCATGCCCCATAGCTCTTGTATGATATAGATAAAATTTACTCATATTAGGCCCTAATGGTGCGGGCTCGTGGGTAGGTTCCACGAGTTTGATCTTTCTCAAACTAGTTAGGGTCGAGAATATGCGGGAGTATGATTCCTCAAAAATTGTGAAATCGTATCGCCAGATCTGTGTGCCAGCAGTGACTCCTTCCCCAGGAATGATAGGATCATAAACTAACTAAGTATGAGGCCCCCACAGAGTTCTGATGATCCTATCATCAATCAGACTACAAATCCTTCTTCTCAGACCCAAGCACTCATTTAGGGTTTGACCAACCTGGTTGCGATGGAATGGACACCTTTTGTATGCATAGACTAACACGGGTAGCGGCAGCCTAACCCTGGTGGTGCAAGGAACTTATGTGTCGATCATCCTTTTGTATACCTCCTTACAGGTGACAGGTCGTGAGGCTACCCTGAATAGGGAGGAACGGGCTTTGAAGGGGATTCCCTACCAAGCAGGTTCAGAGAGGCCTACCCTCCCAAAACTCTCAGATGCCATGGTGGAGGCGGCAGGCATCATTGTGGGTAATCGTGCATAAAAGTCAGACCCCTCGTTGGTCGGGGCATAGTAGTCAGATTCTTCGTTTGCATCATTCTCAAACTCTGTGAACTCAGGGAATATCCCGAGTGGTTCTTCCTCCCCATCAGCTTTTACATCGTCGGGCTCTGATTCTTCTCCCTCCATATTCTGAGGATCCTCCTCCTCTTTCCTGGCTCTTCCTCCTCTACCGGTTCAGAGGCTTCCTGTTGAGGCTCTAACTCCTCTTGTGAGTCTGTCACCCAATGATCTGATCCAATTCTTTGTCTTTCCCCTCTTCCTCCAGGGGTCCCTTCCCTTGGAGTCATGGGCCTTCTTTCCAGAGGTATATAGTTCAGCACTAATTCCCTGACTTCCTCTAGGACATTCCCATACTACTACTCCTAGGGTATGCCTTTGGGCAGATTCCCAACCATCTCCAGCAGTCGGTCTACCTCTTTAATTTTCGTCCTAATCTCTCGGAGGTGCTTCTCCATTTGTAGTACCTTGTCCCTTAGCATCTCCGCCGTTTTACCCATTTTTAGTGTCTCTTGTTCTCCTTGATTTTCCATGGCGAGTCAACCCTTTTTTATGGAGATAAAATCGGGTAAGTTTAAACCTTTGGGTTTTTCTTTTTGATGTGTAGTTTTCAGATCATATGTGTTCAAGTCTTAATATATGATAACACACCTAACAAGTAGACATGTGAAACATATAGCAAGAATTTATGTAATCTTAGCAGACATTTATTCTATACGCGTTCCTAAAAACCTTTTTCAGTTAAGGTTATCCTACTCGTTTGAAGCATGCAAGTGCCATTTGTGAAACTGAACCATTGCCCCGAAAAATCATCACATAATAATAATAAAATACCTTTCCCGACGGGATTACAAAGACAATGAAGCCGACAAGGGGCTCAATATAAAGCAGTAAATCAGCAAGGCTCTCCTTCAGCACCTGATGTCGAGGCCTGTGGCTAGTTCTGGCTTTCTTTACCCTCCGAAGGGTGGTCTGAATCCGCAGTCGTGCTTGGTACATCTCCATTCGAATAATCACCAGATCCATTTCCTCTAAAATCCGGGCTAAGTGTTCGTCCATATTTTCCAGACATTCCTTCAGGCGTTTTTCTTCCTGGGTGTTATGGGAAAGAGCGGGCCTTAGAATAGGTGTTCGGGCCAAGTGCCCCTATAGCCACTCGTAATACCCTGGGTCGCACCCCGCTTCGAATCTGTCTGGGGATAAAGTGTCTGGACCCCAACTCACGCGACCGTTCCACTCTCTAAGAATCACCCCGACATTCTTGATCTTTTGCCTCGTGTGCTCAATGATGAACAGCTCAAGATTTCCTATCTGAGGTATCACTTGCCTCCTACCGAATTGCCTCAAAACCCGAGACGGAAAGTAAAGACGGATTTGTCGAACCCCGGCTAGTGGCACAAACGGACAATTCATGCCACGGACCACCACGTTTTCTGATATGAAGTTAGGGAACATCCGCTGGATCCTACCCTTAGTCAGTTCTTCAAAAAAGCCGGCCCATGCTCCTTTGGACATATAACCAAGGTTTGGACAGTAGTTTGTGAGACGGTTTATCCTGTTGTGGTTGCTCAGGTATTGGACCTCCTTAGCCATGTTGATGTGTTTGATAATCCACCATTGTAACAACACTCTACGTTCTTGGAAGTATTGGAAGCCATTCCGACATTTGTCTAATGCCCGAAAGATGTCTGCTAAAATGATGGACGCCAAATCAAAGTACCTCGTCTCTTGGTATTTGGTTATACCGTGGAAAATGGTATAGGCTAAGTAGATCACTCGTGTGTCTATGGCCATCGAATCCCCCTGTGGAAATACCATAATGCCCAATAGAGCTATGGTGAATTCCAAGGGCCTAACGGCTTCCCAGTCTTCCCTACTTTTGAACTCTCTCTAGTACAGAGTATACCCGGTGGCATCGGCGAATCTTCGGTATAAATCCCTAAAGGTTATTGTAGGTCCTTACACCCAGGGCGCCTCAGTTAGTGCAAGAAACTTCATGATTTGGCCAACCGCAGGCCTTTGCGGGAACAACAAATGGTGGTCTGGTTTGTGTCACCTCCTTAAATAAGTTCCATTTGTCTCTATGGCATCTCTAATTTCTTCCAAAGTTGGGGTCATCTCAATTTCACCAAAGAGGAATAATATTTCCTTATCATCCCAATGTCCGGCTAATACCTCTATTAATTCTGGATGACCTTTCATTATCATGATAGCCGGTAAATGGCCCAAGGTGCAGCTAATCATTTTCTTGTGAGCATCCCCTAACCATGCCTACCAAACCCTCAACAGATCTGGAGCCTCGACGTATGTCAAAATGAATGCAACCTTCCATCTATAAAATAAAACACAATTAGGATTCCCTCACCCCCACAGGGTCAATTGTTCATCACATAGGCACTAGACATGCTTCCACATAGTACATAGATGAGATGCAGTGTTCTTCAGGTCATAGACCGTCCGGACACAGGGTAGTCTCTCTTAATGAGCTTTAGGTAGCTCTGAGATACCCACAACTCGTCTAGGTATGAATGCTCTAGTTCAATAACGATTTGGCTTAGCTCTATCCTAGTTTTACTAGAGTGGGTTTTCACAAAAGACCAAGAACCCGAACGGACAACTGAGGCTGAACCGTCAGGGCTGTTGGACGACCACGAACCAACCCCGTCTCATAATGGTTCCAAAATAAGTATTTGGTTGTTTAGTGAAGGTACGACCGCGCGCTCTGTGAAGTCGCCTTTGAAACAAAATGTTAAATAAATGCAGGAGTGGCAGAGTTATGATATGCATGCAATGATAGTATATTTGCGGGAAAGTAAACACATAAACAGTTAAGGCAAATATACCCATATTATATTGGAACCCTTATGGTTGGAACCTTTAAGTCCCCAGCAGAGTCGTCATCTGTAACGGTTCGCATTTTTCACGTGCGGGGTTAGTGCTCGGAAAAAGCTACTTTGAAATCATTGATGCTCTTTCGGACTTTGTTTTAAAAGAGTCGCTACCTAATTTTTAGGAAATTAGGAAAACCAATTTTGAAGAGTTTATTTATTCACCGTGAAAAATCCTTCTCAATTCAAAGTTCTAGGTAAGGGTTCTGGTGATCCCCTAGAGAAGGTGTTAGGCACCCTAGTATTAAGGATCTGTATTATACGGTTGACCTTTGAATTCCAATGTGTGGGTATTTGCATGAACTGTTTATGTAGTGTAAACTCCCGTAAAATCTGTCCTTTTTATTTGCATATCAAGTTCTCTCTCTTTTCTTTCTTTTTTTTTGAAAAAATTTGAGTGTAGTTCCCTTATATATGGGCTATTTTTAGGTTGAATCTATTATATATAAAAATATGTTTCCTCTTATATATGAGGATAAATGATCTTTTGCAAATAGGGAAAATGTGTTATGATGAAGTATATATGTTTTTGGTTCACGCTTTGCTCCGCACTTGGTTCGGGTTAAACGTATACACACGCTAAGAACCCGTTACCTATTACTTCTATTAAAGGGCGCTTTAGTGTTTGAAAGAGATTATTTGGATTCGGCATTGGGCCGCAAAACAAGTTGAATTGGTGAGGGACAACAACCTATTTATTTTGGATTTGAGAAGTTTCAAAATCCTACAAGTTTATGCCTATTGTAAAAGGGAAAGGGTAATGATTTTTGGTGAAAGTGTTAAAGGATTCTGGCCCAAAAATTTATTTTTGTCGGTTTTCAAAAGGGACTCAAGACTAACCTTGAAATTAAAATCTGGTCTCATAGCAATTTAGTGGGCCGTGGCCTAAAATTCGATGTTTTGTTGGTTAAGATTTATCAAAAAATCATGTCAGTTTTTAAGAGCAAGGCATAGTATACATTTTTTTTATTTGATTCTGAGTTTACCATGATACCAAAAACCTGTTATTACTATTTTTACAAACTGGGTTTACTATAAAAAGAGTTGTCCCTTTTAATGCAAAGTAAAGACTTTGACGAATAATTTTGATAAAAATTGTTTAGGTGCTAACATCTGACCAAGTTCCTAAATCCAATTTATTTTTTTGTAGGAAAAACATCTGTATTGCTTTATTTAGAAATTCTCTTTGAAAGCAAGAAAATAAAAACAGGTTTTGGAAATTCGTAAAAGGGGCCTAAAGTCCAACTAAACGGCTTAAGTACCGTTTGCCTAAAACGTCTAGTTCCAACCATTTGGTTTCCAATAATGTTGTGAGTTTTACAAGTACAAATATAAAGATAAACATATCATAAAATAGGAATAAAGCAAACTTGGGGTGTACCAAGCCCCTTAACCATTTTCACCCATGGTTGAGCCTTGATGAATAGATATTAGCTTCCCTTTTTCTCGTACTTGGCGGAATTTGAAAGAATTGTCCTATTGGACCTTAAGCCCTATAGGGCCCAATAGGGAGGCTGTATCCCCGGCCCAAATAGCCATGCGAAGAGTAAGAGAGGGGGGTTGGGGGAGGGGAGAAAAGAAAGGGAAATTGGTTAGACTGAATCTTATGAAAATTTAGATAATATACATGGAGGATATACACATATTATAATAATATTGAGATAGAAGTATCCAAGCTGCCCGAGCATGATATTTTTTTCCATAATGCATTTTAGTAATGTGTGGGCTAAGTATATTGGAGCAGTATTAGGGTGGTTTCCACCCTCTTTGTTCCCAGTGTCGCACAAGATTCGAGGGGTTTCATCGAACCCCAGGCATGGCCGGCACTGGGGGAAGGTTTGGTCAACCCCAAGTGGTCCTCAACATTACCACAGTCAAGCACAAGTGCATAGTTTGGGTCCAATATCATTGAACAGTTTTAGCCTTCATCCCAGGATAGAGTGCAAACATAACTCTTAAGAAAAAAGACACTACTTCACTTCTACATTCATTACTGCCATTTAATCACACCAAGGAAACAAGAGCATGTTCATCACACTATGTATGGATTTTAGGCTAAGAGTGGTTTATGCCAAGTAAACTTATCAGTTTCTTTATATAAAAAATGTACAGTCATAGCAAGTTTCAATACAAAATTCAGTTACAAACACACACTGCACATGTATAGAAGACCAAACAGACCCTAGTAAATAAGGAAATATATTCCAAGTCACAGTTTACAAAGGCCAAGTATAGACTGAGCAGACAGATACAATCATAAAAAGAGGGACTAACTTAAGTCAAGCTTAAAACACATGAATCATGGCAGATAGGTATGTGAATTCCAGGTCCCAGTTGGACCTAACAAGTGAGGACATCAAGCAAAAATATGCAAACTACACATATAATGTAAAGGGTATGCATAGAATCATTTATGTCTCTTTAGGTGGGATTCCTTTTTAGAAAAAAGAAACTACATGATATTTGAAAATCTTAATAACTTTGTTCAGTTTCAATCCCTTGATTATTCAAGTTTCCTATTTCTTTTTAATTTCTTCCCTTGGTATTCAATTCAGTCATGTGCAAATGTTCCCGGGTTCACCTATAAGTCTTTACTAGACCCATTGTTAATGCATGTCTGATTTTGGCTCACTCCTTTAGGTCCTAGCAGCAAGCTCTGCATGATTTTGGAAAGGTGTATTTAGTCAGCATGCACCACCATGGGCTCAGGAAAATGCCATGGTGCCTTTTATACAAAGGCAAGATGTGGTGAATCCAACAGTACCATGATCAACCCCTTTTTAGATCCCCTCTCAAGGAACCTCTTATTGAAAAGACTCTTCCTGGCCATGGAGTTTCAGCTTACCTTCAACCCTTTCCAATCACAAAGGATGTTTACTACCAAGAATTTTACTTACAGCCAAGTATCTCAACAAGTTCAAATGTGTGGATATGTAAATGGATAAGATCATTTATTCTAGGATTGTGGTCATTTCAATACTACAGGCTAGCAAAATCCATGCAGAGTCACAACACAAGCCAATATGTCATCAACAAGTCTTTTAAGCCACCTCACAGAACTACCCTAGACCAGCCTAGGAATTTAACAAGTTGTGTCATATCACAAACCTCATATAGGCATACCATAGAAAGTGTATATGAGACAGTCAAGGAGATAAAGACAACCAAAACATCTTGCCAGGGCATTAAAGATCAAGTCTAAACATAACTTATTCAAGTAGTGGACAGTAGGCATTTCCCATTTTTATCTTAAGCTGGTTATATTCCAATAGAACTCATGCAAGGCATTTCATGTTTTAACAACAAAGGACAAATAGGCAATTTGATCTTGAATATGGGATAATTACTTTCTTTTTAAGAAAAAGCATTTAGAGCCTCTAAATGGGGCACAAAGGGAACTCAAACAACAATTTGCCAGATGGCCATGAACTAACATTTATAAAAACTTTTCGCAAAAATCCTCCATTTTCCCAAAAGACCACATCCTTGAGCTTTTAAACACAACAAGATTAACAGAAGAGGAAGGTAAAAGGAAGAAGAAAGACATGCATTAACTGGAAAGTGAAGCAAATTCCTAAAACTAACATACAAGTGCAACGAACAAAATGGCATTTCATGAACAGGCCATATGGCAAAACCTTTAGGTTTCTAGTCCAATTCTTAAAAGACTAGTTAATCAGCAAAATATTGACTTAAACCCCTTGCCAACCCAATCTCTAGACAGAGTCCTCCTCAACCTACACATGGTTCAGTCTGGGCTAATCAGTCTCATCTTCCTTTTCCCTGGTCATGTTTTAACAAGTTGAATTAGCAGGGTAATGGCACTTTATTAAACCAATGGTTCATTATTAACCTAGCCTTTTCTTCCCTCCAAACAATCTTGTTTCAACACCTTCCTAGGCTTATTTGTTTCAACACCCTCCTAGACTTACTCTCATTATGGTTCTATCCCGGATTTGCCTATTCAAGCCTCTAATTTAGTAATGATTAACTACTGAGACTAAGTCCACTCAGTAACTCTTCTAGCTTTTGATACGCTCAAATTACACCTATTAATGGCGTAAAGAGGACATTGTCAAATATAGTAACTCGAACAAGGTTGGGGTCGAATCCCACAGGGAATATGGAGAGAAATGGGTACTAATTGTATGCGATACTGGTCTTTAAAGGCTTTAATCCTATTCCGAATAGTTTGAAATATTTGTTGAGTAATGTAATTGAATACTTTGACTTGAATTGTACTTAATGCGAGAGAGAGAGACTAAGGTTGTGTTCCCCATTTTGATTAGATATTATGCTTCAGGTTTCAATGTGATATACTTCTAATGGTTGTTCTAAGAGTATGCACTTGATCTCTTAAGGACTTCCTAATGTTTCCCAACAGTTAGGCTGTATTTCCTCTTTATGATTTTTCCAAATGTAAAAGAGTTGAAATCGAAGAGCGACCAATAATGCCAATTTAGACTTCTTCTTATGCCTAAGGTAGTCTATTAAACGAGGGTTAACGCCCCGAGTCATTGTCATTTAATCTTACCTATACTGACTCTCTTTCCCAAGAAAAGTGAGTATAATGGCTTAGGCTAATGCTTGCAATCATTACCCAACGCTAATACACAAAGATAGAATAAATATCAACAACCATTATGCGTATATCAATAGTAGAAACCCATTCACATAATACCCATCATGGGATCCACAACCTTAGAATTAAAATTAGCTACTCATCATTTTGGTTAACAAGGAAAGTTTAAAAGTTAACATAATATACTTACAATGCTAATACAATACGGAATGAAAGTGAAGTTGGTGCTTTAAATGCTCCAACCACTTCATATATTTAAGACTTGAAGTTAATGCTCCCAAAGAAAATCAGAATAATGAATTAAAACCCTAACTTTAAGTATTTATAGGGCCAAAAATCGCGCCAAATTTCTGGACAAAAACACCCTTACGCGGCATCGTTATGGACCGTAACACAGGTTACGGTCCGTCCTTCGGTTTCGTCCTTTGTCAGCTTGATGTCACGGCTTCTTGTGACGGACCGTAACACAGGTTACAGTCCGTATCTTCCAGCAGATCGTGGCCTCAGTCTTCAGTGGCCAATGCGTTACGCCATGACGTTACGTCCCGTAGCATAAGTTACGGACCGTCCTTCTGGGCGTAACCTGTGACACTACTTAGGCAACTTTCTGCAAATTTTCCTCAGCTTACGGTACACGTTACGACCCGTAACATGAGTTACGGACCGTCCTTTTGCTCCAAGTTGTCCGTTTTTCAGCATTTCTTATCATTTCCGTTCCTTAGTCAACCAACCCTACAAAACACCAAAATAACATAAGAAACGATGTAAAAACACTTAAAAACAGCAACACTTCTAGTGACAAAGGCATAAAATGTGTCGAAATTCACGGCACATCAGCTTTGCACTTATATTGCCAGTAATAAACTGATCACTTTCATTAGTCAAGTCTAATCAAGAGGCCATAATCAAATAAAACTCCAAACATATCATCCTCCCATCAAGCGAAAAGAAAAAAACATATATTAAGTTGTTAACCTTGTTTTAATTTAACTTGCTTTCACAAATGAAACAGTATGCCAGACGGATTCTAAAAAAAAGGGTGGTTCCTTATTTAGTAAAGAAAAATGAATTCTTGATCGACCTGTGTCTCTAATCCTTTTCCATCTTATTTACCAAGGTCAATACAATCATTTCATACTTATAGAGTTAACCAGCTAACAACAAGTAAGAACAAATCACATAAAAGAGATCAACTTAAGACACTAGTACAACAAGGTAGCATCAACCATGGAAGACCTAACACATTTGTACACACTCTTTTAGGCACAATTTTAACAAGGGTTTTCACTCAAGCATGGTAGGATAGAAATAAAGCAGTCTTACTTTGAAAAGAGACATCACAAATCAACTAGTGACAGTCTAAGACATGTTCAATATTACAGATCAAGAGGTCCTCGAACATAACTAAAAAAAACACTTAATTCATGAATTCCTTTTGGAGACAGGAATTATCATGTCATGATGCAAGTATTACAGTGCTGATCCCACAAACATGTCATAATGAATTTCTAACACTAAGCAGTATCCATCAAATAGTCATACAAACCAAATTAATATCCTAAGCAGCCTTACAACAACAAAGGTATTCTCTGATTAAACTAGACCCTCTTATTTCAATAGATACATATTAATAGTGTACTGTTGATCTTTATCAAAACTCAAGGTCACACAAACCATTTCAAGATTCCAACAACCTCAAACACCTTTGCAAAGTTATAGCACTGATCTAGGATATCCACCTTAAACCAAATAATCATATACTAGATTAAACACATAAATAAAGTATCATGTTTGTAAAGAATTCACTCTAAAGCTTACTAAACAATGCCTAAATAAATAATCATTCTATAAAGCTAATCAACCATGAACATTTAATAACGCAGGCTGGCTACAAATTTATGAAATGACAAAGAACATAAAAAAGGGATAGGTATTACCTTTTTTCAATGAAGCCTTTGTCAAGAATGGATTCGCAAGCTCCTTGTGCTTCCAACCCAAACTCAATCACAACAAAGAAGAAAAATAAATAAGTTTTTGACTAAAGGACTCAAACCAGATGAAGGGGTTTTCATTTTGAGTCTAAAATTATACTTTGCTTAAATTTCAAGTTTTTAACTTAAAATTCTAGCTTTTCGATTTTCTTTACAATTCTCAGAAACTTGTTTGTGTTTGAAAGTTGGGGTTCTATTTATAGAACCCCAAAACTGTGCAGGAACTTCAACTTAGCGATGTGGGGACTTAACATTTTTCCAACTCAAATGGCCTTTGTAAAAGATCTACGGTTGAAATCAACCAAAACTAAGAACGCATGGCCAGATCTGAGTATTGTTCTACTCGATCTGGCCCATTTGTACTAACCAATGAAAATCGAACAAATACAACAATATAATTACGAATATAAAGAACAAATGCAGGAAATCATGTATTAGATTAAAAAATTAAAAGGAAAATTGTAGGTGAAAATGACTTATACATTGTTTGGGAGGAAGAAGAGGAAACTGGGGTTGGATAATTAATGCTTATCATGCAAAAGGGTGTATGAAGGCTGCAAAGCCTTGTACTCTCTGCAACTTTGCCATTTCTGGCATGAGAGAGAAGGCTCGAAGCCTGGCGGCGCTAGGGTTTACGAATAAGGAAAGGGAAGAGGAAGAGGAAGAGGAAGAGAGGAGTTAGGAGTCGTTTGGTTTTGCAAATGATAAGTGAAAAGGGGGATTAGCCCCTTATCAGCTGATTTGGGTCGGGTCAGCCCCATTGGGCTTGGACTCGGTCCACTAATTCTTAAGGAGTAAAATGAGGCATATTTCTTGTGTATACACTTGGTATATATGCTGAGTTTATTAACTATTTATTTAAAAAAAAAAAAGGAAATACCATTGAAGGAAATTTAAATCACGGGGAAAATTATGTTGCTACGTATTTATAATAATAATACGAAAAATAATTTTGAAGGTCAGTTAAGTTGTTAATGGGCCTGAAACTCGGCCTCACATATTTATTTTAATTATGGCCTTTTTTAATCTAATTTCAAAAATTAGAATAAGCATATTATTTTTTAAACTAAATACCAAAAAACTAATTTCTTAAAAACATAGGCTGATTTCTTTTTAAAATAATAATAATAAAAATAATTATTAAATTAATTGTAACT
Organism: Lycium barbarum; assembly: GCF_019175385.1. NCBI lineage: Eukaryota > Viridiplantae > Streptophyta > Magnoliopsida > Solanales > Solanaceae > Lycium > Lycium barbarum. The sequence continues at coordinate 25,382,319 of NC_083345.1, read as the reverse complement.
AAGGCAAAAAGAAAAATCAAAAGGAAGAAATACATATTTGATAAGGGGTTTAGTTTTTTGCAAATAATTATTAATTAGTTAATTAACTAGACTAATCAAATCATTAAATGCCGATTATACTTATTTATGTTTTTTTCTTTGTAAAATCAGGAGTAGTAAAGAAAAGGGTGAATGATTAATTATTTAAACTACTTAAATTATCCAAATTCCAGAGGTGAAATATAAAAACTATTTTTAAAAATAATTTTAAACGATTAAACATGAATTCCTTTTCTTTCTCTCTTTCCTCTTTTAAAATAATTCAACCAAATATCTTGAAAATTATTTATTATTTTCTAAATAAAACATGATGCATGAAAAAACCTTTTTACTGGTTTAAAAGGAAGAAATATTGATTTGGGCATTTTATAAAAGCCATTTAAGGCTATCAGAAAATATTCAGCTTATTCACTTATTGCCCGGGGACCCCAAGTGATTAAAATAATTTCAGGAGGTCAAATATTAGGTGTCAATAGTTAGCAAAAGGTGGAAAGAAGTATTACATTACCTTTGTTGATGACTTTTCTAGATACACTAAGGTTTATCTTCTTAAGTCTAAAGATGAAGCTGAAAGCATGTTTTTGAAATTCAAAACATAAGTAGAATACCAACTAGACAGGAAATTCAAGAGACTTAGATCTGATAGGGGCGGCGAATATATTACTAATACTCTAGAGGATTTTTGTGAGAAAAATGGTATTATACATGAGGTTAGTGCTCCCTATACTCCCCAACAAAATGGTGTAGCTGAACGCAAAAATCAAACCCTTAAGGAAATGATGAACTCTATGATTTTAGGTTCGGGTCTATCTGACAACATGTGGGGAGAAGCTGTTTTGTCTGCATCTTATATTCTTAATAGAGTCGCTCATAAGAAGTTAGATAAGACTCCATATGAGCTGTGGAAAGGGTTTTCCCCTAACTTGAAATTTCTAAAAGTGTAGGGGTGTTTGGCTAAGGTTGGTCTACCTGATTTCAAACGGGTAAATGTGGGATCTAAGATTTTTGACACTGTTTTTATTGGTTATGCTCAAAATAGTGCTGCTTATAGATTTATGTCTTTGAATGATAATTCTATTTGTGAATCTAGAGATGCAGAATTTTTTGAGCATGTTTTTTCTTTGAAAAATAATGTGCCTAGTGATGTGCAAAATAATGCTTCAACATCTATGCCTGTTAATTCTCATGTTGTGCCTTCTTCTAATGTTGTTGATAATGAGCATGAAATTGAACTTAGAAGAAGTAAAAGACACAGAATTGAGACTAATTTTGGTCCTGATTTTATTATTGTCTTCTTGACTGAGAACTATGATATTGATGTTCTAAATGATGAATTAGTGTCTATCTATCTAATGGAAGAAGACCCTAAGACTTATGATAAAGCAAAGAAGTCAATAGATGCCATGTTTTGGAAAGAGGCCATTAAAAGTGAATTAGACTCTATAGTTTCTAATCATACTTCGGACTTGCATGATTTGCCTAAAGGTTCTAGACCCATAAGTAGCAAGTGGATCTTTAAAAAGAAATTGAGACCTGATGGTACAATTGATAAATATAAGGCCAGACTTGTAATTAGGGGTTTTAACCAAAAACAAGGTGTTGATAGCTTTGATACTTATTCTCTTGTGACTAAAATAGCGACCATTAGAACTCTTATTTCCCTAGCCGCTCATAGTTTAGTGGTACATCAAATGGATGTTAAACGACTTTTCTAAATGGTGATTTAGGAGAAGAGATCTATATGACTCAACCTGAAGGTTTTGTGGTCACAGGACAGGAAGATAAAGTATGCAAATTGAGAAAATTCTTGTATGGCCTAAAGCAGGCACCTAAGCAGTGGTAAGGAAAGCTAATGACACATTAGTAGCTGATGGTTTTGTTATTAATGCTTCTGATACCTGTGTTTATTCTAAAATGATAGGATTAGATTGTGTGATTATATGTTTATATGTGGATGACATGTTAATATTTGGCCCTAATGTGAATGTTGTTAATGAGACTAAGAATTTTTTGTGTTCTAATTTTTGTGTTCTAAGTTTGAAATGAAAGACCTTGGAGAAGCAGTTGTGATTTTAGGAATGAAAATCAAAAAAATTAATGGCTTTTCTTTGTGTCAGTCTCATTACATTGAGAAGATGTTGAAGAAATTTGATTGTTTTGAGGTTGCTTCAGTAAGAACTCCTTATGATCCTAGCATAAACTTGAAAGAAAAAAATTCAGTGTTTCTCAAACTGAATATGCTAAAATAATTGGGAGTGTAATGTTTCTCATGAACTATACTTGACCTGATATTACTTATGTTGTTGGTAGATTGAGTAGATATACTCATAGTCCTGGACTGCTCTTTATCGTTTGTTAATGTATTTGAGAGGTACCATGGATTGGTGTTTGCATTTTAGTAAATTTTCTGTTGTTTTAGAAGGTTTTTGTGATGCAAATTGGGCAACTGACAATGATGAAGTTAGCTCCACCAGTGGCTATGTGTTTACTTTGGGTGCAGGTGCGATTTCATGGAAGTCTTCCAAGCAGACTTGTATAGCACGATTTACTATGGAATCTGAGTTTATTGCTCTTGAGCTGGCAGGGCAAGAGGCTGAGTGGTTGAGAAACCTTTTGGCGGATGTGCCGTTGTGGGGAAGACAAGCTTCACTGGTCTCTTTACATTGTGATTCACAAGCGGGAATTGGAATTGCAAAGAGCAGTTTATATAGTGGAAAAAAGAGACATATTCGCATCAGACATGGTGTAGTTAAACAGTTGTTGAAACATGGTGTTATCTCCTTGGAGTATGTAAGGTTTGATAGAAATTTGGCAGATCCTTTAACCAAGGGTTTAGCAAGGAAAATGATCCTTGAAACGTCGAAGGGGATGGGGTTAAAGCCTATGGATTGAGGTAATATGGTGGATACTCGTTTATGGTCAAACGAAGCCATATAGGCCATCAATATAAACTACATTTCATATTCCTATGACATGTGGTAGTGTTTTGTAAATGTTGAGTTTTACTCTTAATCCATAGCCCATTGTGGGGGTGAATTTGAGATGCACTTGATGGATTTACTTGAGTTTTACTCTTAATGATTCCATAACCTTAAGGTGGTCTATGAGATAGACTTGATGGAATCACCTACGTGAGTGTAAAGATGTGATCGCCTTTTATGAAAGACTTGGGCTGTCTTTCTAGAGCACTCATTAGACCCAAGGTGTGTGTGCATGACCTTTAACACACTTTGTTTGTATCTCGGAGTTTGCATAAATTAAAGGATATAGTTGATAAGTTGGTATTTTACCAACTTATCTCTTTTTTAATTTTATATTTTTGCTATGTTTGATTGAGAAAATAGTGCATTTAATATCGTTTACATCTATTTTACAGGTTTTATGTGATTTAGAAGTGATCAGAAGAAACCAAGTGAAAATAAAGTCAAAAAGAAGCCAAATTGGACAAAAACTGTCCAGTTTTGCAAAACTATCAAAACTGGACAGTTTTGCAAAAACGGGACAGATTTGCAAAAAACGAAAATCGGGGACTGTTTTGGTCTAATTTTAAGTGGGAAAATTTTGGGACTACAAAAGCAAGCTTGAAGACATTATTTCTCATCTTTGGCATTTCAACACAAGTCTTGGAGAGCTTTGGAGAGCTAGGGTTTCATCCTCACACTTTGGAAGAGAAAATTTGGAGGCACCCAATGAGAAATTCTTTACCCATTTCTTCATCTCTTGCTATTTATTGAATATTTATGTGTGTAGTATTTCATTTCAATACTTGAACCTTGTTTATGGAAGTATACATTGTTTAAGTTTTGATTGAATCTCTTGTTTTGCTTATGTGTTGAATGATTTTATAATTAATAGAAGTGAGTTAATGTTGTTTTAATTATTCTTGTTCCTTAATGTTTCTTAAGAGAATTGCTAACCCTAGGACTCACCCATTTATTTCGGCTTAAACTTGGAAGAGGCAAACTCGAGATTGGGAAAGAATAATTAACAAGAATTTGAGGCGTTAACCCTCATCTAATGGAAATCGACCTAGGGATAGGCGACACCACTTGTAGCCATATTCGGGTGTTCTTAATGCTCCTAATTGCTTTAGGGATATTCAATTAGGTAGTCTAGTTAGTATTCGGAAGAAGCTAATTTAGAGTCATTATCCGAGGCTAAGTAATATAAACTCACCATTATTTGTAAATCATGAAATACATTGGATCGTTACTTGAGCGTAGTTTCATTTGTATCCATTCTTGTGGACATTGATCATTTTACTTGCTTTCTAAATTAATTTTAGCTTTGTTAGTTTTTAAATCAAAAAACCAATATATTATCAGGTGTTTGGCTTAGCTTAGGAAGCGATAATTCCTTACTTATTTAAATCGCCTAGTATATTGTTCTCTGTGGGATCGACCCCGACTCATAGTTGGGTAAATTATATTTGCATACGACCGTGCTCATTCTAATTAATAGGGTGGATTTGGACGTTATCAAAAATGACGCCGTTGCCGGGGAACAATTTGACGTATTTGGGTTAGTTTGGAGTTTAAGCTTACTTGCTTTGATCCAAATTTGTGAATATGTGTTTGTGATTTTTCATGTTTCTTTGTGTTAGTTGTTATTTTTGTGATAATTCTTTTTACTTGTGTCACTATGGCATCTTGGAATGAAACTGGGTTTGATGGTTGCAATCCATATTTTGATGACCCATGTCCATATTGTGGAGGACCCCACTTTTGGCAAGATTGTGAAAAATGCTCCCGGGAGAGAGATGTGTGCATCGTCTCAATCCTATGATAGGAATATTTGTAATATATGTGGTGGTCAAAATAGACATTGGAGTGATTGTCCTAATTATTTTCCTTCCACTCCCCCAAGTTGTTCTAACGAAAATACTAGTTGTGCTTTTGAGTTTGATAGGAACAATGGTATGGAAAACGAAGGGAAAAGTACCGGATATGAAGGTGTCATAGAATTGCTCCAAGCATACTTTGACCGGGAAAGGGAGGAGGAGCGAGAACTCATCGGGCAATCCATTTTGGAAATGAACAAATCACTTGAGGATGCAAAATTTTCAATTTCCATGGATGTGCCTATTCCTCAAAATGAAATGGTTGAAGAAGAGATTTCACATTTAAAAGATGAGCCCGACAATTCTTGTGACCACAACAAAAGTTGTGAAAGTGAAGAAGTGGCTCAACTTGAAGAAGAGCAAAATCTTGAAGAAGAAATCTCCAATTTTCAAAAAGAAGAAGTTGAGGAAATTTTGAAAAGCATAGTGAGAAGGAATGAAGAATATGGACAAGTCTTGACCAAATTATGGGAAGAAGTTCAACAGGGAGATGATGAAACTATCCAAAATGTGTTTCTCACCATGGAAGAATTTTTACAAGCTTTGGACGACTCTCGCAATGAAGAAAAACTTGACAAAGTGGAAATTTTGAGCCAAGATTGGCTAATGAATCAAGCTCAACAACTTGAAGTCTATGGGGATCATCGTGAAGGCTTCTCACGGATGATGGAAGAATTTCTAAAAATGTATGTTGAGCAAAGTCAAGAAATGGAGCTACTTGAAATTGCTATTCGGAAATTGGAGGCCGAATTGAATGCAAAGATTGAGGCATGTGATGCTCAATATCAAAGGGCCATGGATTGTAGTTTTGAGTTGGTTTCTAATGAAAAAGAGGTCAAGATTGATTTCTATGAGCTAATGGTGAATTGCCAACCGACCAACCCAAAAATAGTGAATGATGCCGAGATTGAAGAAATGATACTAGAGTTGCATAAAAAAGTTCATAAAATGGTTTTGGAAGACTCTAGTTCATTTTTGGGTGAGGATGTCCAAATTCATGCAAGTTTGGAATTTGAGCGCGTTGGACCTCATTCTAACCATTTTTCAACATTGTGCTTGGTGGGTAATATGGAAGTTGAACTAACCGAGCCTATGGAGAATTTTGGAGACGAAGATCAAAGTGTTTTCATTTTGAAGTTTGCTATGCCAAGACGACAAAATGACATTCCTCACTTAAAGGCCAAAAAGTGCAAAATGCGATACCCAAAAGTTGGCCTCGTTGCTTTTCTACCACAACCCCATGAGCGTCATCATAATCTTGATTCAAAGTTGGGGCGCAAATTCATATCCTCCAAGTGGAAGGAAAAGTGATAAAGGTAACAGTCGTGCCGCGACGTTAAATCAAGCGCTTGGTGGGAGGCAACCCATCGTTTTAAAAATTTTAAGTCGTTTTTGAAATTTTATTTTTTAGAATAGTTTATTTTATTGTTTTTGACTAATCTGAAAAGTTTCAGAATTTTTGGAGTTGATTTGAGCAGGTTCAGATTTCCGGACAGCCCCAAACCAGTAGCTGCTGAAAATTGCAGAACTGTTAACTGGACAGTTTTTGCAAAACTGTTCAGTTTTTGCGCCCGTCATTGTGCAGTGAGGACACTGCAATGTTTTTAGTTGGGGTGACAAAAAGTACATTAGATTTTGTTTATACTTGTTTTGTGCCCCTGCCGGGCTTTTATCTTATGCATGGATATTGTGTGCCCTTGTCGGGCTTGTTTTATGACTATTTGGTGTGGCTATGGATAGATGTTGTTGCAAATGGAACATGGCCAAATTTTTTAAAATTTCGTTCTGTTCGCATGTTGCGGATTAGTCACTTTTATTATTTTATTTTCTTTCTTAGCTTCTTTAATTAGTCTTGTAGTTTAGGCGTAGGTGATCCTTTGAGGAATAATTATGGAAACTCTTGGCTTGTTTGGTACTAATAGAGTTAGTATCTTGCATGTGAAGCGTTTAATTGAGCATACCCCTCCAAGTGGAATTTTAAGTGAAAAGAGAAGCAAGATGCATAGAAGGAATGATATTTGTGACAACTTTTTGGCTCATTTTGTGACTCTTTACCTACTAGATGAGTTTTACTTGGGATGATGAGATATTGCTCTATTTGTTCTTGCTTAGGAAGTAAAATTGATCCCTCTTGACTAGTTCATATGCCATGTGTGGTGAGTGTTTGTTCAATAATTCTTGTGCTTACTTTTATCATCTAGAACTTGTCCGGGTAGTCTTTCAGTGCTAATTTTGATTATGTTGGTTGGAGAGATGACCTTGGGCTATCTTTGTGATTTTTTGAAAAAGCCTCTTTAGCCTTTCTAGCCTATCATTGCATAAATAATATCACTAGTAACCCCATTTGAGCCTATGACCTTTTCTTTGATAGCCACATTACAATTCTTTACCCATTTTTTTATGAAAAGTCTCTCTTTTGAACATTTCCCTCCTTGAACATAAAATTATGAATCTGAGGCCAAAAGCCTAAGTTGGGGGTGTTAGTATCGCTTGAGAAGCGGTGAAGGGTGGTGTTGTGGAGAAGTCAAAAGAAATGAAGAAAATTTGAAAAATACAAAAACGTTGCAAACTTTTTGTGCAAAAAAAAATGTATCTTTGTAAAAAAAAAAAAGAATTGAAAAAGAACAAAAACATTAGAAATCAAGAAAATGGTTGCACAAAAAGAAGTTGGAATAATTGGGGAAACTAGTATGCAAAGGAAGGAGTGATGTTTTGAAATGAAGAGGAAAGTGGACAAAAGGTATTGTGTAGTGTTCAAGGAGGATGTAGTCACTTGTATCCCAAATACTTATCCTACCCTTCCCTAAGCCCACATTACAAACTTAAAAAGTCCCTATGTGATCTCCAACCGAATGTTCTTGAGTTAGTGATGATTGAAAATAATGGCAAGCTTATGGTGTGATATTTGTTAGCACTAGAATTTCTTTGTTGAGTGTGAGTAACTTTGTGTTTATGTCCCTTGTGTTGTTGTTGTGAATATAGTGATTTTGGGACTTTCTTTCTTGTGAGGGCATATGGATTACGATAGATTGGTGATGTTGAAAAATTTCAAATTGAGTCAAATGAGCATGTCTAGTAAGCTAGTGGTTTTGAGTCACTTATTGAGGCTTGAGTGTTGTCGCTTGATTGTTTTGAAACTCCATTGCATTCTTGAGGTTGTATTTTGAAAGGAAGGAATTATTTGGTTGAAGTTTCACATGCTTGTAGCCTAATTATTTGTACCAATCAAAGTCATGTTTTGGTGCTTAAAGTGGATCTTTTTGACTTGGTATGATGTTGGTGCACTTTTGAATGGAGTTCTTTGAAGGAAATTGTATGATTTGAATTGCTTGAGGACAAGCAATTGTTTAAGTTTGGGGGTTTGATAAGTTGGTATTTTACCAACTTATCTCTTCTTTAATCTTATATTTTTGCTATGTTTGATTGAGAAAATAGTGCATTTAATATCGCTTACATATATTTTACAGGTTTTATGTGATTTAGAAGTGATCAGAAGAAAACCAAGTGAAAATAAAGTCAAAAAGAAGCCAAATTGGACAAAAACTGTCCAGTTTTGCAAAACTGTCAAAACTGGACAGTTTTGCAAAAACGGGACAGATTTGGAAAAAAAGAAAATCAGGGACCGTTTTGGTCTAATTTTAAGTGGAAAATTTTTGGGACTACAAAAGCAAGCTTGAAGACATTATTTCTCATCTTTGGCATTTCAACACAAGTCTTGGAGAGCTTTGGAGAGTTAGGGTTTCATCCTCACACTTTGGAAGAGAAAATTTGGAGGCACCCAATGAGAAATTATTTACCCATTTCTTCATCTCTTGCTATTTATTGAATATTTATATGTGTAGTATTTCATTTCAATACTTGAACCTTGTTTATGGAAGTATACATTGTTTAAGTTTTGATTGAATCTCTTGTTCTGCTTATGTGTTAAATGATTTTATAATTAATAGAAGTGAGTTAATGTTGTTTTAATTATTCTTGTTCCTTAATGTTTCTTAAGAGAATTGCTAACCCTAGGACTCGCCCATTTATTTCGGCTTAAACTTGGAAGAGGCAAACTCGAGATTGGGAAAGAATAATTAACAAGAATTTGGGGCGTTAACCCTCATCTAATGGAAATCGACCTACGGATAGGCGACACCACTTGTAGCCATATTCGGGTGTTCTTAATGCTCCTAATTGTTTTAGGGATATTCAATTAGGTAGTCTAGTTAGTATTCGGAAGAAGCTAATTTAGAGTCATTATCCGAGGCTAAGTAATATAAACTCACCATTATTTGTAAATCATGAAATACATTGGATCGTTACTTGAGCGTAGTTTCCTTTGTAACCATTCTTGTGGACATTGATCATTTTACTTGTTTTCTAAATTAATTTTAGCTTTGTTAGTTTTTAAATCAAAAAACCAATATATTATCATGTGTTTGGCTTAGCTTAGGAAGCGATAATTCCTTACTTGTTTAAATCTCCTAGTATATTATTCCCTGTGCGATCGACCCCGACTCATAGTTGGGTAAATTATATTTGCATACGACCATGCTCATTCTAATTAATGGGGTGGATTTGGACGTTATCAATAGTATGTGTTATAGGGGTCTCAACTTAAGTCCAATCAGTTCAAGAGTACTTCACTTTTTGGATATTTGTCATTGCCTCATTTCACTACGTGTTAATTCAAATCGAAAGATATTAACACTTAAGTACATGTTCCTTCCTTTTGCCCAAAATTCCTATTCTTATCTTTGCATTAGTGAGGGATTGTTGGAAATTGTAATGCAAAGAATGAAGAAAACTAAACTACTTTCATGTCCAAATACATCCCCTGAGATAACGGACAGCCAAGTACACCCCCTTGAAATTATGGTTATCCAAATACACCTTCTTGAAATAATGAACTGTCAAGGTTCATTATTCAGATTCAATGTTCCAATACATCAAATGTATCTGGTCTTGACCTCTAGTTGTCATTTACCTATATAGAGCCCGTTTGGATTGGCTTATAAGTTGCTTATAAGCTGTTTCAGCTTTTTTGAGTGTTTGGTTGGCCAGCTTAAAGTCATTTTGTGCTTAAAATAAGCTCAAAAAAAATAATTGGGCCCATTTGAATTAGTTTATCTAAAGCAGCTTATAAGCTGAAAACAGCTTATAAGCCAAAAAAAATAAGTTAGACTACCCCAACTTATTTTTTTTAGCTTATAAGTTGTTTGCAGCTTATAGGCATAAGCCCATCCAAACAGGCTCATAAAGGGGTTTTGGGGTCTCTTGTCAACACATAGTAAATCATATCTCATTCTTCTTCAAAAGCTCTTCTTCTCTGGGCAATATTCTTTGTGCAAACTCCAAACTTCCAGCGACTAGTGCAAGTGTTTGGAAGCGCTGTGGAACCTTGGGGAGCGAACAGACTAAATGATTTGCACCGTAGTCGGTTTGAAATCGGTTTCAAGGCAGTGGCTTGCCACGATGCAGCGGTGATTTGATAAAGTTATTTTTTCTTGTTTTGCTGGCTCTAGATCAATATTGTTTCCCATTTTTTACCAACACTTCTAACTCAAAATTTCCCTGACTTCTCTAACATCCGCCAAGTTCTGTCAAAAATATCACCTGAATGAGGACAAGGAATTATTTTTATAATATGCTGGACTAACTCTTCAGTAATACTACTTCTCAATTTCACCGGTTTCCAACTTTGAGCATGTACAAACTCCTTCACTTCAATCGCCTCTTCTTGGCTAGTTTATGGAATATAGTAGTATATTGCACCTAATGAAGTCCAATTATCAAACCAAAAGCTTGAATTCCCATCTTTAACCTGCCACCATATCTGGTGCTCCACTAGTTCTGTAACCTTGATCATCTTTCTCCAAGTACCAGAAGCTTCTTTACTTTGAGTAATAACTAAAAGATATTTCTTGCAATATATATTTTCTACAAAATAACCCCTTAAAGAAGATTTTGTCCTAAAATTCCACCATAATTTGTAAAAGAGTGATCTAAAGCCTACGCCCCCCCCCCCCCCCCCCCCCCTCTTCCCTTTTAGGTAACCATAAAGTCACCCAATTCACCCAATGTCTTCTTTTGCCGCTCTTCTAAGAAAAATTTGCAAACATGCTGTGCAGCTGCTTAACAACACCCATAGGAGTAGATAATGTAGATAGAGGTGAATTGGCAATACTTTGTAATACATGAGCAGTCAATACAACCTTTCTACCAAATAATAAAAGCTTACCTTGCCAGTTCTGTATTCTTTTCCCAACCTTCTTCACTACTTAATCATAATAAGCTCTTTCGTTTCTCCCATAAAAAGCTGGACAACCTAAATATATAAATGGGAAAGTACCTTGCCTTATTCTGGTTATCCTTATGATTGCTTCAATTATTCTTGGAGATATTTTCTCATGAACATAGAAAGCACTCTTACTCATGTTAACTAACTGTCCAGAAGAAATCTCATAACTCCTTAGAATCCTCATCATCATCTTAATAGAATTCTTCTCCGCATAACCAAATAGAATTGTCATCAACATATGATATGTGATTGATATTAGAATTCTACTTTGGTACTCCAAACCCTTTGAACTCTACCTTATCCATTAAAGAATTCAGTCCCCTTGATAATGTCTCTTCTGCTATGATGAAAAGTGTTGATGACAAAGGATAACCCTGTTTCACACCTCTGCATGATTTAAAGAAACCATAGGGTTGATCATTCAACAAGATGGAATACTAGTTAATAGCAAGAAGTCTGTAAAACATGTCAATCAGAATCTCAGTAAAACCAAATTGCCTTAGTACCTTTGTGAGGAACAGCCAGGTAGCCTATCATAGGCTTTTCTCTATTCTGCATAGTAGGAGATCCTTAAACTGTGTTTCATGTATCTGTATCACCTCCTCCAATGTAACTATTTGTTTAAATATGCTACCATAAGTGGCTTTGCTCCACTGTCTAAGAGCTTATTTAACCTTCTTCAGTTGCACCATAAAGAAGAAGTTACGTTCCCATAGAAATCTACCTTCCAATTCTCCTTCACCACATTTTGAAAAGTACCATATTTAACCCAAAATTTTAAAAACTTGAAAGGCTTAACTATCACCTCTGCAGTTTGTGAGCACTCCAAAATGATAGGTGAAATGGTCAGAGCCCTTTTTGATAAGGTGGTTTACCATCATAGTTGGGAAAATGTTAAACATTCTTTGATTAGCCAATATTCCATGAAGCCTCTTAAATATGTATGCTTCTTGAGATCTCCCATTCCACCATGTATACTCACAGTATATCCCAAATCATATAATCCTTCTGATGACAATAAAAAATTGGCAAAATCTTCTATCTCTGGATAATACACAGGCAATCCCCGTAACTCTTATTCCTCTGATAGTATAACGTTAAAATCACCTCCTACAAGCCAAGGTAACTACCTCTGATTAGATACCCGATGAAGTGAATCCTACAACTCCTTTATAATGTTGGAATCACATGAAACATATACTACTGAGTGTTGGGATTGAAATAATCGATGCGTACGAGAAAACTATACTAAAAGAAGCATAATATTTAATATGGTTTGGCCAATTGGCCTACATATGAGAAAACTAATATAAAAGGCATAAAACCTATTGAGAGAATAAAATCCCCCTAAACAAGATCCTTTAGACGACTACATTGTGGATGTTATTGTTTTTGTTTGAAGGAAATATCCTCAATTTATAGAAGTACAAAACTTCTCCTCCAAGAAAAGGGATAAATATGGTAGTCCTTTTCCACAAAGAAAACCTAATTTTATCAAGAAATACTTTTTGAAGTAAAACACAATTATGATAGAATCCAAATAAGGCAGGAAATTCAGGTCAAACCCTAACAAATGGCCTAAATTTTTCGGTAAAATAAACTTGATTCTCCATCTACACATAATATTCATCACTGCTGCATGCCATGGTTAAAAATAAGGTTAAAATATTATGTTGATTTATTTTTAACTATGCAGCAATAGGGACGTTGAAAATATGATTGAAAATTCATCTCCACATGTAGTACTCCGGACATAATTTTTTTCCGCCAAAACTTTCATTATCGCCAGATTGGTTGCTCTTGATTTGAACCTTCCATGAACCTATCTTCAACCTCATCATTGAATCATTGATTGAACCATTGGCTTTGATATCACTTGTTGAGATCAAAATAATCGGTGCGTCATGTGGAAGCTAATCATTGCAAACTTTGAACGATGATAAATCAGGCAACAAGAAAACTATACTAAAAGAAGCATAATATTTATTATGGTTTGACCAATTGGCCTACATATGAGAAAACTAATATAAAAAACATAAAACCTATTGACAGAAAAAACTCCCCCTAAACAAGACTCTTTAAACGACTACATTGTGGATATTATTGTGTGTTTTTCTTTGAAGGAGATATCCTCAATTTATAAAAGTACAAAATTTCTCCTCCAAACAAAAGGGATAAACATGATAGAGTCTTTTTCCACAAAGAAAGCTTTTTTTACCAAGAAATCTTTTTTTTTTTTTTTAAGTAAGACACAATTATGATACAATCCAAAATAAGGTAGGAAATTCACGCAAAACCTAACAATGAGATCAAGACTTCTTCCATCAAACCATGATGCTTCACTTTATTGTCATATGTTGAGGAGAGTCTACAGTAACATCAATCTCCAGATCATCCTGAGCAAATATCCCGATCTGACCTGAGCAATTTGCTAGAGCTTTATCATGGCCTAACCTCCTTCTGTACACTTCTATCTCCACTGCATCTTGAAAGGGTTCCATGAGCCCTATTAAACAATAGTTATTCCTTCTGTTCAGATTAGTCAACCTATCAATTTTTCTCACTCTTTTCTCCAATCGTTGATCCATCTCCACCTCCCCCCGCCCCCCACCCCCCAACTTCGATGGATCTGGCAACACATAACAGAGCTTTATTCATTCATCTATTTGTCTTGATTCCTTTCGACAATACTTGAGTCATTGTTTGCTTCGATACAATCCATTTCGCTTGCGCACAGTGTATCTACTATATTTTGAAACAAATTATTGTTACATTTCGTAAATACATCTACAAATTAACTATCACTACGTTTCGTAATTAGAGACGACCCTATCGTTATCTATGAAAGCTTCTCTATTTTAAAAGGCGAAGGTGCAGGATGAAGCGCTTCTCTCATCATGGGACGGTCCATCATCCCTAAGAATAAGGCTGACGAATATTTTAATTTTAATTTCTTTAAAATAGTAAATAACCCTAAGCTATATGTTAGAAATTGAATAAAAAGGTATAAAACTAAATTAACTAGGCATAATAACATAGGCGCATGTTAATGTCTAAATTAAGTCACGAAATCTTTAATTATAGATCAAGAAATTATACAAAGTTACATCCAAATATGTAATTACAATAAAACTTAAAAACTAAAATGTTTTTGGGCGTGAACAGTCTGACTGTCTGAGTAAAGACTGCATGGAACAAATGCCCCTCTCTATGAAGACATCGTCAGTTCCCTTGTACTTTATCTCCTTTTATCGACGCCTAGACGTTTTAGTCTCATAATGACTACATTTTTCCTTTTTAAAAAATATGCTAAAATACTTGATGTCAATAAAATTACCAGAGCGTAAAAAGGATTATACCTTCACTCCTTCTGTTATAGTATTTGTTAAGTTCTTTAGATATTGGCTCATGATGATAACGGGCAAATAGAAAAAAAAAAGAAAATTACACCCTATGTTAATTAGGGTAGCAATACTATCAAAATTGACCCAGTTTTTTAAATCTTACAGAAAAAGATCCACTCTCCTCCTCCTCCTCTCTCTCTCTCTTTCTCTCGCTCTCTCTGCCTTCTCTCTATCTCTCCCTCTCTCTCCCTCTCTCTCTCTCTGCCTCCTCTCTCTCACTCTCTCGGCTCGACTCACCGGAAAATCCACTCAGATCTGCTGGTGCTGAGCGAGGTGGTGTGGCTGGTGGTTTTCGCCGGAGCTCTGGCGTGATCTCGTTGGTGGTGTTCCGTCGATGGTGGCGTGATAATCGAAAAATCCACTTAGATTTTTTGGTGCTCCATCGTTGGTGGTTTTGGGTTAGTTTTCTGTATAATAGTGTATAATATTGTATAACAGTGTATAAGAGGTGTGTATACACTCATATACACACCTCTTATACACTATTATATATTTTTTATATACCTATTGTTACATCCCGTATTTTTGGACCAGGACATTGAACCGTCCAACATGAGTGATTTTACCGAGGCCATAGGATTTGGTCATATTCAAGCGTGAAAATCAAGAACTCGGTGTATACGAGGAATGAAGTCCCGAAATGATTTAAGATGGAAAAGTGTGACCACGATGATTGCAAATAATATTTTATGTATGGCAAATGAGGCTATGGACTAGTGTTATATTACATGGTCATGGTAATAAGTATATGAAGTGTATTAAAAATGATTACTATATAAGTGAATTGAGATCAAGGAATTAAATTATGGGATAAAGTATTGGTGGACATGACCACGTGATGCCTTGCTAATAAGGCAGCTAGTGGGTTTTATAAAATGGAAAAAGGAGGAGGTGTCAAAGGTGTGACTTAAGGGGTTGCCATGTGTAACGTAAGTGTCTATTTCTATCCCTATGTCACTAGGCTTATAACTAAGTATCTAAAGGAAAATATATATGCATCAACGTAGCTAACATGGAGGGCAGCAAGTAATGTCATTTTCATATTCTATAATAGTAGCATAGGTATTAGAAGAAGCAACGTAATATTTTCACTAGGCAGCAATGTTTTTGTCCTATTTTAAGCGGGTTTGGGCTTTCTTCGAAATGAAGTAAGGTGGAAGAAGAAGAATAGTTCTTAGCATATATTACAGGAATAAGTATCATATCTAATAGGAATCTTGAGATAATATGTATATGTGTGGATTATATATCAACAAAGGAAGGGATTAATGAGCTACTTGCTTCACCAAAACCCCATTTTAGTAGCTGCTTGCTTGTCATCTGTCACGACCCAACCCCATGGGCCATGACTAGTGCCCGAGCTGGACACTCATATACAGACCTGTTAGATATAGTCAATTGAAACTAAGGACAATATGGAAACTTGTAAAAACAAACGAAGGATTCACAACGCCACATATCATAAACCTGTCTTCTGAGGAGTCACGGCTAACCACAGCATAACACAATTACGCAAGCCAACAAGGCTGCCACTACACACGAGAATATCCAAAGCAAACCATATAGCACAACTGACCAAAACCTATATACAACCCACACATGTCTACAGACCTCTAAGAGTATAAAAATGAAATATGGCGGCACAGGGCCCCGCCGTACCCCTGGACATATATATAAGTCTATATCAAAAGATCTATACCAAAAGAGTCTAGGCTCCGGACAATGGATCTCTCCAAAACAGCTGAGTAGAAGTCCTAGGCTGGACGATCACCAAACCGAGTATCTGTACCTGCGGGCATGAAACGCAGCCCCCCGAAGAAAGGGGGTCAGTACGAGATATGTACTGAGTATATAAAGCATGAAATACAATAAAGAAGATCATGACTGAGTAAGAGATTACAGGAGACAAGTATAACAATCAAGATACCAATGTACTTGTGCCTTATGAAATGAAAATCATGCTTAGCTATGTCATATACCATATCCTGCCCACTATGGGACTCGGTGAATTAAGTCATCATATACCATACTCGGCACCATAATCACATCATATATATATATATATACCGTACCCGGCCCTCTAGTGAGGGACTCGGTGAACAATGCAGTGAAACTGTGCACGAAAACATACCCGGCCCGGGACTCGGTGAAAGATATATTAACAGCATGCACGAGCAGAGTAGTGAGCAACCATATGCAAACTAAATCATCATCTGAGACTCACTAGAATAAGTGGAATGAACTAACACTTGAGTATCAAAGACGACAGTCGTGTCAAGTACCTCTTGAATGTCACTATGGACTATATCAAATAGAACTTCAGGAATTATAGACACGTATCAAAACAATATGAAATAGCTTATGGAAATCAAGAACATTAGCCATCCTAGTGTCTCTAAGAATAGGAGCTTATACATTCATCGTCTATTGTTTCATATAGATCATGCCAAAAGAAAGAAGGGATAGCTTTACATACCTTTAACGCTTATCCGTGACACAATACATATACGCTGCCCGAAGTATCTCAACCTATATTAAGATGTTAAGAACTATGGTTAAGCTACGGAAAGGTTTAAAATGTATTTCAACATTAGTAGCCTATTCCTAGAAAATTGGGCGGCATTTCTCCTATATTGTTCATTTCCCTCACATTCAAACTAATTATGAAACGACCAGAATCAATATCAACAACCACACGTCCAAGTTACTATATCAAGAACTAGCCAAAACAAGATTCAAGCATACCCCGAAACAGCCCGCACAACATTCCAAATCATCCCATACATTACAACATTCAATAATAGACATCATAACGACTACGACATATTCAAGTTACTCCTAATAATCTATAGCCACAACACTTCATCGAAATGACCTTATAATAGTCCAACAATTACAACCACCCAAAAACAATCTTTCGGACTACTAGAAGTATGTTTTAAACTTATCTTTTCTTTCGAATCGAGCAACACAGCAATCAGTGACTATTATCCATCCATATACAAGCAAATCCCATCAATAACTTAACAACAACATGCCCCAAACAGCCCCTAATTGCAACATAACAAGGCCCGATACACCTCGAACATCTAAAAATATACACCAAACAAGCCACATACGCTTCGTATACGATATCTTATACATTTCTTTCTTCCAGATTGGTGATTCATATCAGCAACAACACAACAACGACATCAACTAATATATGCAAGAAAACTATCCTAATATTACAACAAGTCCTAAAACAACCCATGGAATCAATACAAATTCTAGCATGATTTAAGCTTTCCTTTCACAAATTCCACATCCACCAAATTATACAAAGACCAAACCATATCTAAAACATGTAGGAGGGAATTAAACCTTACCTTAGCAAGCTTGGCCTCTTAACGTTGCTGGAAATTATGAATTAAAATTACAAGTGTTCTTGCTGCCCCAAGGATTAAATTCACGTTGTTGCTCACCTTTGAATGTTTAGAACACCTTAGGAATTTAATTTTGCTATCAAAATCTTGATCTTAATCATGGACTTCCATGGTCGTGAGCTGCCATGGTTGTGCTATACATTTTCTTTCAAGAAATTGTGAAGATGAATGTGGTTAATGAGTCATTGCTACACATATATATATATATATATATATATATATATATATATATATATATATATATATATATATATATATATATATATATATGCAGCCTACCATGTTGACACGTGTCCCACTTGGCATGTGATGATTCATGATCAGATTTTCAATTAACATGCTTGGTGGGGCCCACTTTATACACTAATTAGGCTAATTAATCGTTAATCCCCACTTAATAATCTAATCATGGTTAATTAATCCCTAATCTCCACTAATATTTCTACACTAATTGAAACTTACAACAAATCGTGCACTTATTAAAATCGGGTTTAAAAAGTCCTTGTCTCCTATCTCAAAAATAATCTTGTCCTTAAACTTATGTTGATTAGCTTACGAATAATCCAACGCACAAAAATACGGGATATAACATCATCATTTTGGATAAGCTAGTATATGACTCACTTTATGGGTCTTGACTTATGTGGCAGCAAAAAGACGTCCTTCTTATATAGCCATCAATATATATTGATATATGCACGTATAGGCTTAAAAGAGATTAGAGAAAAAAAGGTAGTTTCAATTCAACACTTTTGGAAGCTAGCTAGTCTTATGTGAAACTAGCATTAACGTATGTTGCTAGCAGCAACTAATTCCATCTATTGAGAAGCTCACCCATGCTCCCAAACACCTCTAAATGTTTCTAAAGGTTCCATAGACATCCTAGAAAAATTCTTCAAGGTTTTGAAGTGATTCCTCCATGGAAAGTCCTTGTGATGTTAGTTAAGCTCGTCCTTTCTCTTGTGTTGGGGATTTGAGATTCCTTCAAATTGAAACAAAGTTACAGCTAATTTTGGTGTTTTGAGGTAAGACCCTACTCCATCTATGTAGAACTAAGGATATACAAGTTATGGCTAGCTTGTAGAATAGGAAAATCATAGTTATGATGTTATTGTCTCTTGGACTGTTTTGGGTAATGTAAGGTGCTGGCATTATTGTTGTGATGTTGTTGCATATTGGACTTTTTTAGGAACTGGAAGTTGTGACATGTTGTAGATGAACAATATTGATGGTTTAAAGGTGTTAAACATTACAAGCTATAAGTTGAAGAACTAAATGATACACTTGAAGTGTTAGTTATGTTGTGTAGATATGTTGAGCTGATTTAGTTCTGTCTAATGGCTGGAGATACTGGTGAATACGTAACCATGTATTGGTTGATAAAGTTGTGAGGTTTAGAAGGGAGCTAGATGAATACTATGGCGTAGAAGTTCGTATAGAATTGTTTTCCCTTCATCAGCTAGTTAGTATGCTTCTCGTCGTTTATAGAAGTATTGTCTTTATGGTTGTAGCTTGATTTACTAAGGAAGCTGATCCCGTTACCCCGTTGGGAATTTGACATATAGGTATGTAAGGCAAACCTTTTTTCCTTTGGCGTGATTCTTGTTGTTATTCATTCTATATGTACTTCATATGATTCCATTCTTAGACGAGTAAGGTCTAAATGTTTCTTGTGATGGCTTACTGATATTGTACTCCTATTCTGTTCCAAGGGGAACACCCATAAGGTGCCAAGTTGAGTTGTGTATATGGTTTTACTAATGATTTCGAGGAAATGAGTTTTATACTAAAGGAAACATAAAGTTTGATTTTCAAAACTACTCCGAAGGGGGTGCGAGATTTTTCTACTTCATTTCATTTATGATTTCTGTTTACATTCCATAGTAGTCATCCCTTTGTATTGATATGATCATTTATTCTTTGGGTAGGGAAATAAGATGAAATTGAGTAGAATATAAGTAGTAAGAATTTCATAACAATTCTAGCCTCAAACTTGGAAGTATGTCCTCCTAAGTCTAGTGAGATACAAATTTGATAACTTCTTATGAAAGACTAAGGCTAATAACTGGATTGTAATGAATTGATTAGTGACTTATGATATGAAATGAAATTGATATTTGTGGATTGAGTCTGTGTTGATATGATGGTGATATTAAGCCGGAAGCGGCTGCCCGAAGGGGCCATCATTATTAAGCCGGAAGCGGCTGCCCGAAGGGGCCAACATTATTATGCCGGAAGCGGCCGTCCGAAGGGACTATTGTGATACTAGCCAGAACCGGCTATCCGAAGGGACCATTCTGTTAACATGTCGGAAGCGGCATGTGTGTTGGATTGCATTATTTACTTAAAGATTGTTTTGAGACTTCGTGTGCACATTTATGTTTCTTCCAGCGAAGGCTGCAGGTATTGAGTTAGATTGTGATTTCTTCTCTCCTAAGTCAAATTATGATTATGACTTGTTACCACCTTACATACTCAGTACATTGTCCGTACTGATGTTGTTATATCCCGCATTTTGTACATTCGGATAATTTAAGATGATTGCGGGAAGTTAAGAGCAAGCCTATATTTTTTATTTTCGTTTGGCACACAAGTTGCTTAAGAAAAATTTTGATGTGGAAATGTTAAGAAAGGTTACGGGTAAAAAGGGAAATTCGCAAGAAGGCTCATAGAAATATTGCGGAACGCTAAGGGCAAATTTGGAATTTGGAAAATAATTTCATGAATTACAAAACAATAAAAAAAAAGATGGGCTTGCACAAATGGCCAAGGTGGCCGGCCAAAGGGATATGGGCCAAGGCCCATATGAAGGCTAAAATAAGTAATAAAAAGAGGACCAACTTATCATTTTATCATCTTCATCACATGAGAAAAATCAAGAAGCTTGGAGAAAGAAAAAAGACCACCATATATTCGGCCAAGGCAAAGAAAAAATTGAAGCCTTCAATCTTGATCCAAAAAAATTATTTCTTCTAGTATTCCTACTAATTCAAGGGTCCTCTTTAACGTGGTACAATTGTTGAAGCAAGAATCCCTCTTATTGTTGCAAGTTCACAACCTTAGCCAAGGGAGAAGTTGAAGAAAAAGGTAAGATTTAATCCTCTTTTTATATGTTATGGATGGTTTGTGTATGTTGTAGTAGGTAGAAATGGATAAAAATCATGAAACTATGCATGTTGGGGTTTGGCCGTGTATGTGTGTGTGGTGTAGGAATGATGAGTTAATTTTATGTAGTATTTTGGTTGTTGTTGTTATGTATTCTATGATGGAAATGAGAGTTTGATAATTCAAGTTGATGTTGAAATGGTTATGGGCTGATTTGGAGGCCAATGTGATTCCAATATCGTTTCTTGTATTTGCGGGAATAACATTGCTAACGTGTGAATTGCTAAGTGTAGTTCATGAATTTGAAAAATCGAAATGTGTTGTTGTGGCTTTTGTTGCATTTGTATAGTTTCGTGTGGAAAGGAGTTGGGTTGAATCGTTTTGAATATTTTACGGATTGTTGGAAGCATTCTTGAATAGTGTTTGAATGGTTGTGGATTAGTACTTGAATATGTAAGCAATTATGAATTGAACGTAAATGGAAAGTCGTCAAAGTTTGTATAAAGAAGTTGTTAACGTCAGAATGTGTTTTGAATTGATTGTCGATATTGTTGAAATAATTGTTGGTATTGTTGTTGCTAAGTTGGTCGAGTTAAATTCTTGGATTTGTTGTTGTATGTTTGGTCGAGTTGAATCTCGGGGATGTTGCATTTACAGGGGAAATGCTGTCGAAATTTCGGTAGATTAAGTGTTGGTTTAGAATTGGATTCTAAGTGTTTATGGCTAATGATTGGCATACATGAATATTGTTGTAGATCTTGCGAAGCGAAAGACTTAAGTTCGGATTAGCATAGAAAGCGGGCAAGGTATGTAAGGCTCTCCCTTCCTTTCTTCTGGCATGATCTTTATGAAACAAGTAAATGATGTATATGTATGTTTCCAAAGATATTCATAATCTTAGAGCCACTAGGATGACTAATATTTTTTATCTCCATAAGTCACTTCACATGGTTTCGATACGTATCCATGATTCCGAAGCTCAATTGATAAGTTTTCGAGTTTGTCTACGATTCTTATTGGCCTACCGATATGAGTATACTTAGCATGGTTAAGATTATTGCATAAATTGGATAATGAGCCAAGTATAAGAGTTCATATTCTTAAAATGATTATGTAAGTATTAATGTCTCTAACTTCTGCATACAGTCTTGGATCGGGCCGAACGTTCCTCGGCAGTAATATATTATAATTACGGATCGGGCTGCACGTTCCGCAGCAACACACTATATGATGTTCTATGAGTATGCATGCATGAATCTGTTATATGTATATATGATATATGGCGTTGGTATATTGATTTGATCCATAACGGTATTCGAAAGATAATTAATATGACTAAAGTCTTGATTCTTCAAATGCTAGCACGTCCGACTATTCCATCGAGTCTTTGATATACTTGATATGTACATAGGACTTTAAAAGTTATATTTGATTCGATCTATACAATATCCGAAGGATACTTGATATCATTATTGCTTCGGTTTTCCAAAAATGGCTTCTGAAATGCTTGCAGAAGGTTCTGTACTTCGAACGTTTGTAACTTTCTCATACTAAGTCGGATTGACCCGAAACTTGTTTCTGAGCCTTCAGGAGTCGGTAAGTATACTTGTTTATCGAGTCTTGATTTATGTGCATATGGTTTCGCATTATTCTGTTCGTGCAAGCCTCAGTTTGGATTTCACTGAGCCCGGGCCAGGATATGTTCTCGTGCGTACTCCTCTGCATTGTTCACCGCGCCCCTCTCACTTGCGGACCGGGGCACGTTATATATGATATGTTGACATAATGATATGATGACGGAGTGGTGGCCAGGATGGCATATGATGACTCTATTCACCGCGTTCCGCAAAAGAGGGTCGGGGCACGTTACATGCATATATGATACATGATATTGACATACATGATTCACCGCGTCCCTCACCGAGGGCCGGGGCACGTTATATGCATACATGATATATGATTCACCGCGTCCCTCACGGGAGGGCCGGGCACGTTATATGTTTACATGATATATGAATTACCGCGTCCCTCACGGGAGGGCCGGGGCACGTTATATGCTTACATGATATATGATTTACCGCGTCCCTCACAGGAGGGTCGGGGCACGTTATATGCATATATGATATATGATTCTGTCACGCATGATCCGTGTCTGGAAAGTGAGCTCTTTTGGCACTCTGGAAGATTCACGTATTTTCTGTACTTTTTCTGACATACGACATCGGTATACATGATTTGTGTCTGGAAGGTAAACATCTTGGTATTCTGGATAGTATACCTAGTTCTGTACTGTTATTCCGGTTATGATTCTGTTTTCTGTATTTCATGCCTTACATACTCAGTACATATTCCGTACTAACCCCCTTTCTTCGGGGGCTGCGTTTCATGCCCGCAGGTACAGACGCTTATTGTGGTGATCCGCCAGCCTAGGGTACCCATTCTGCTACTTGGGACTGCTCCTTTGATCCGGAGCCCACACTTTTGGTACAGATCTTTCCGTCGTACATATTTATGTATATATGTGATTATTCAGGGGTACGGCGGGGCCCTGTCCCGTCATATGATTCTGTTATGTTCGTTAGAGGCCTATAGACATATATGTGGGTCATGGGTCGTGCTTGTTCGGTTTTGTCTATGATTTGCGTCTAAGCGGTCCTGTCTGCTATGACAGCCTTAACGACTTGCATGTATATATATTTATGCATATGCTTTGGACGATATGTTCTACGACAGCCTTGACTGGCTCTTGTATGATATTTCCGACACACGTGACCGCATAAAATGACGTCTGTTCTCAGTATTTATGTAAATTAACGTATGCTAAAATATGAATAAGTCATTGATAGGTCGAATTGGTGAGTGGATGAGTATGAGTGCCCAGCTCGGGTACTAGTCACGGCCCACGGGGCTGGGTCGTGACAGATGTCCTTTTGCCATGGGGTCGTTGTGTTCATGCCCGCAACCCCAGATTGTTTGGCAGGTTAAGTGTATAGCTAAGATGCTTGGACGTCAGCTGGGATTGACAAGTTCCACCTCATTCTGGAGCTGTGTTGATTCATGTATAGATATGTATGATTATGGGTATGTCAGGGCCCTGTCCTGACTCATAATGTTCAGTTTACTTCTTAGAGCCTGTTTGGCTGGGCTTATTTTAAGCAGCTTATAAGCTAAAAAAAAAAAAGTTGGGGTAGCCCAACTTATGTTTTTGTTGGGGTAGCCCAACTTATTTTTTTTGGCTTATAAGTTGTTTTCAACTTATAAGCTGCTTTAGATAAGCTAAGTCAAACGGGCCCAATTATTTTTTTGAGCTTATTTTAAGTACAAAATGACTTTAAGCTGGCCAGCCAAACACTCAAAAAGGCTGAAAACAGCTTATAAGCAACTTATAAGCCAATCCAAACGGGCTCTTAGAGACTTCTGCAGACAGTGTCCTGTGGTATGTTTGTCGAGATGTCGACAAAGTGATGTCAGTTGAGTCATTTGTGGATTTTAAAAGAGTACGTATTTTAGATGATTCAATTGGTTTAAAGTACTTATTTGATTGAAAGTTTTCATAATCGTTATAAAGATAATGATTTCTATTTGGAAAAGTTTTATATTTTTAAAAGTTTTTGAAATAACAGGTTTTGATAGAGCGAATGTCTGAGGGTTCGCTCGACTCTGATGAGAGTTGGGTGCCCGTCATGCCCTATCAGGATTGGGGTGTGACACCTATATACATAATGTATATGTCTTGTATAAAAGTGCAATTCTTATTCAAAACCAGTCCAGATCTATGTTATACCGATTTATACAATATTGAATAATTGTGTATAAATGTGTATAAGTGCGTCTTTTTGTGTATAATATTGTATAAGTATATTTTTTCAGTGTATATACCTACACATTATACACTTTTAAACACCTATATACATAACGTACCCGTCTTTTGTATACAAGTGTATAACACTCTATAAAAATATTTTTGAGTTAAAACTTTGCAATGTAAGTTTTGGGCTATGTTTTTACTATGTAAATGAGCAAATTGTATATTTCTGAAATTTTCCCAAAAAAGAATATCACTTGTAAAAGAAGGGTCACGGAAGCTCTGGACTTTAAATGAGGGCCCTTGATAATGGAAGTGATTAGAAACTGAGTGTTCGTCAACGCACATGAACGGCACAAATATCATAGTGGAAAGAAGCTGTAATTATTTAAAAAGCAACGCACTAGTCTTTAGATTAATGAGACCACCTTCTCAATTTCAACTTCCACTAAAACAAAATCTTATGATTTCTACCATTGTATATTGTATATAGACCCTGGATATATCTTCCATTTACATATAATCATGAATCACCTGAGGCGAAGTTAGAATTTAACGTTTATAAATTTAAAATTGTATTTTTTTAAAGTATTAGATTTATATTCATAATTTAAATCATTCAATAATTTTTTTAACACAACTATAAAATTTGGACTAAAATTATTGAATTCGATCGAACCTGTAAACCAATATCTGTAGCTCCACCTATGTCAGTATCACTACATTCTTTTTTCTTAATTCATTACCTTTTAATGTAATAATGTTTCTTTATCTTTGTATTGGAAGTCAAAAAAGGTCACTGGCGTCGCCAACTTTGGCTAACCATCAATCCTAGGGCTTTTATATTACGTATATATTTGTGGTTTTAAAATAAGGTTAATGGTGCCCATTGCATGCGGCTGTGGGATGACGATTTTGGTCCTTCAATTGTTGAGCTAATATACCGGAATATTATATGATATGGAAAGGCGGTTCTTGTTTATTCTTAGGAGATTAAAATACACTTTTCTATTTTATAGAGATGTCTAACTCATAGTTTTGCTTTTCATACTTCGTTTTTCTCGACGTCAGAAAGATGTCATATCCCTCCCTCGGTCCACTTAACATATCATCCATTTCCCTTTTTTCCGCCTCCTATGTAATACTCCCTCAATTTCAATTTATGCGAACCTATTTAATTGGGCACGACATTTAAGAAAGAGTGAAGACTTTTGAAACTTGTAGTTCAAAATAAGTCTTAAATAATTGTGTGGCTGTAAATCACTTCATAAAGTGAATTTATTTCCAAATTAGGAAAGAAGTCATTCATTTTGACACGGACTAAAAAAGAAATAGATTCACATAAATTGAAACAGAAGGAGTAGTAATTTATAATTAAAAAAAAACATAAAACAAAAACGTAACGTATCGTCCTTATAAAAAATAGATAATTCAAAATAGAAAAAGATAGTATTAATTATTATTATTTTACACCTTTACCCTTAGTCAATAAATGTGGAGAGATTAATATGGTGAAAAATAAAGTAGTATCAATTGAGATCTAAGAGCAAATAAAGACTCTATCTTTAATGCAACTGTCTCAAACTTTTCTCTTTCGATTGAGATTAATAGCCTGTTTGGCAAAACTTCTAAAATCAGTTTATTTTGAAAAATGCTTTAAAAAAAGATTTTTTGGCCAAAAATAGTGTGTGTTTGGCCAATTAATTTAAAAAACACTTTTGAGCAAAACCTATTTTTTTTAGCTTCTGAAAAATAATTTTTGCTACTCCCCAGAAGCACTTATTTTCTCTCAAAAGCATGACCAAACATCTCACTTTTTTTAAAAATAAACACTTATGGAAAAGGGAAAAGGGTCAAAGTTGCCCCTCTACTATGTGAAAAGGATCAAATTTGCCCTCCATTAAAGTATCGGTTCAAAAATACTCCCGACGTTTTCTATATGGTTCAAATATACCCTTCTTCCGTTAAGTATGTCTTATGTGGACATCCCATCTCACATGTCATTGATCTTTTGATGAGGTGGACACCACATGGCATGTCACCTCAGTGGCCCAACCCATTTTACTCCTCACCTCCACTTTTTCTTCCACCACTAACATTTTCTTCCCCTCCACCACCATTACAGCTGAAATTACCCCTCACGCGAAGAGCCTAATGCAAGTACTTAATCCACAATCTGAAGAATTGGACTCAAATATAGTTTGCAAACTCAAATACTTCTTTCTGCAAACTTTGATTTTGGAATTTTTGAACAAATGCCATAAAAAATCTTTAATATTTTGTTACAAGAAGACAAGAAAACAAAAGAACTAGGCAACAGTCTAAAATTATAGAATTTCATGCTATGACTACCACAACATAGGAGATGAAGTTTTTCTTTTCTTTTAAACTCGTGTCAGTGTGGATATTACACTGCATTGCAGCCTTGTCGCAAGTTTTTGTATTTCAGCAGTTAGCCCACAGCCTTGGGAGAGGAAAAATGGAAGTCCCAAATGATAACAAGCATTGTTCAAAAGGTATTTTGAGTCCAACTCTTCAGATTGCGGATTAAGTACTTGCATTAGGCTCTTCGCATGAGGGATAATTTCAGCGTTAATGGTGGCAATGATGGTGGAAGGGAAGAAAATGTTAGTGATGGAAGAAGAAGTGAAGGTGAGGAGTAAAATGGGTTGGGCCGCTCAGGTGGCATGCCATGTGACGTCCATCTCATCAAAATATCAATGACAAGTGAGATGGGATGTCCACATAAGACATATTTAACGGAAAAGAGGTATATTTGAACCATATAGGTAACGTCGAGAGTATTTTTGAACTGATACTTTAACGGAGGGTAAATTTGATCATTTTCACATAGTAGAGGGGCAAATTTAATCCTTTTCCCTATTGAAAAAGATAAGGACTTTTGGAGAAAAATAAGTTTGGCCAACCAGACTATAAAACTAAGTGAGATGCTGACTTAAATTCTAGAAAAAAAACTATTGATAGTACAACTGTAATTCTAAAACACAAAAACTATAATTCTAAAAGAATGAATGAATTAATTTGGTATGACTGAACTCCAAAAATTAGTTAAAGTGTCGATAAATTGAAAGGAAGTGTGAAATATGATTCACCCCATTAATTATATTCCCTCCGCTTCTATTTATGTGAACCTATTTGACTGGGTACGGAGTTTAAGAAAGATGGGAAGATTTTTAAATTTGTGGTGTTAAATGAGTCACATATGGTTTGTGTGGTAAATTATTTTCAATTATAAAAAGAGGTCATTCTTTTTAGCACATACTAATAAGAAAATAGGTTTACATAAATTGAAAGTTTGTGTAGTATATCATATTGCAAAGGCTGTTTCGGTTCGGATTTCATTAGGGCCAAATTGCGCCGGACACGGGCCGACTCAGGCCACTTGACATGTTTACTTTTCTCGTAGTATTTGGAAGTCAGCAGCCCAAAATTTGAGTGAAATGATCCAGAATTGGAGAAATACTCCCACCAAGAATTTTCAACACAAGCTTCTGGTACAAAATACTCCTATATACATTATATGGGAACTCTGGAAATTTAGAAATGTTGCTAGATATGGAAACAAGAAGCAGCTCATTTCTTGGACTGGTAAAGAAGTCTTGAGGCAGATCCAAAGTTTTATGAAAAAGAGAGGTATCCTCTTGGATTACACATGGAGTTGGCACAAAATATGCACAGAAGTGGAAAACAGAACAACTGTTTTTACCAGAAAAATGGTGACTTGGGAAAAATCACCTGATGGTTGGATAAAAATCAACACAGATAATAGCAGCAACGATGGAAGGAAAATTGCTGGTATGGAAGGTGTTGTTAGAAACAGAAATGGAGAGATCCTGATGGCTTTTGCCAATTCTCTACAGTGCTGCACTAACAATATGGCAGAAGTGGAAGCTGCATACCATGCAATCCAATGGTGTATTGAGAACATAAAGGATAAGTTTATCCTGGAACTTGACTCAATGATAGTGGTCAACATGCTCAAAAAAAAAAAATCCTTGGAACTTAGAGGATTAAAATAATAAGTTGAGAAAGGATCAGGATACTAAATAGTACATATCTCCTCAGATAACGATTACCATACCGATAATGTATCGGTATAGGCACATATAGGCTTTCAATTAATTTATATATGCACTTTTGATCCCTCGAGGATGAATCTTTAGAAATTTGACAAAGTATTAAGTGCAAAACCATTTAACTATCTATAGTTTTATTAATTTTGTACGGTTACTCTACATTTGAGGGTGTTCCAAAAAATTTCTAAACATCATATATTTTCTTTATAAAGGGATCAAATAACTTCCAGTAATTAAAGGTTAAATATGCTTAGTCAAATATTACAATGATCATAATTAGAATAAATCAATAATCGAGGGACCAAAAATGAAATTATCCCAAATGTTTATCCGAAAAACGGTTCAGTTGAATTTGTGTTCGTGATCAAGGACACGTGGATCGAAATAACCAATAAAGCAACGTAATATGCAATTAAAGTTGTATAAAACGAAATGCAAACAAAGCAAAGTTAAGAAATAGCCTGAGCCTTGTTAGAATCCGGTGTTAACTCCTCCGGTCAAGCTTGTGATCGGGGACGCAATAAATTAAAGAAGAACTTAAAGTAGAACGATTGTATGCTATATGTTGTGTATTACACTTGAATGTCGTGTGCTACAACGGGAATGTCAATCCCTATTTATACTAAGAGCTAGGGGCACATATTGCATGAATTGCGCCCCTGCCAATAACGAGCATTAACTACACAATAATAATAAGCAATAAAGAGGACCAATAAGTCTAATAACACCCCACGGATAATGTTAAGATTTATTTGTAGTGGCAGTTCGTTGAGCTCTCCTCCGGAGCTATTCCAACGGTCTTCTTGTTTTAGGGGTATCTTCGGTACAATGAAGCCACCTCCGGTGAAAGTGTGCGCTGACTCATTCTTGAATTATCCATTTTTCCACGTGTGGCAATGGCATTGGTCCAGCTGTATTATACGAATTTAGCCCAATGCAGATAGTCCCCCCCACTTTTCGAGATTCGAACAGTCGTGACCGGGAAGTGGAAGAGGTTTGAATTAGATATGATTCCGCGGGAAACGAAGACGCTAAATTACCTCAACCGGCGGGCCAAAATGTCACTATTCATGGAAGGCGGTATCGATTGATGCTTCGAAATGACCAGTGACGCCTCGTTTCAAGGGAATTCAAAGATCTCCCTTCCCTATATAAACTCAAAACCTTTACCATGTTTACCTCATTCATGCGAATTATTACCTTCTTTTTACACATCAACCCTTCCTTACAGAAGCCACAAACTTTGCCCTAAGGAAAACACACCCAATTCCTATCATGGCATTAACACTGAACAGTCCTACGTATTCACTTCCTTCCTCCTCTCATTCCTCTAAGAGTTCTCCTTCCAAAAGGCACAGGAAAGCTCCCGAGATTTCTACCACCATGGAAATTGACCTGGGGTCCCTCGCTGTAGAAATCCTGCCCCTGGACTGTGCAGATCAGAGTGACTTTCGGATTGATACCCGCCATGAATCAGTAGGCGAGATTAGTTCGCTGATAACTAATAAAAATCTCCCTTAGGTATTCGAGGATTGGAATTGGGGACCCGAGGTTGTGGTCCTCCCGGTTGGCACTGAAGGAAGGATGACAAACCACATTGAGGGATACTTTATGGTCCACACTTATCCTTTCACCATCAGTTTCTCGCTACCGGTTCCTTATTTGATCGAGACCTTCTACTGAACGTATCAGGTCAGCCTAGGCCAGCTTCCTGAGCCATGCCACCGCCACCACTGCCATAGCTGAAGTAGGGAAGTTGCCAGCGGAAAACTTGATGGCAGCGGAGAAAGCCAACTGCTCTGTGAGGTGGAGACGCTCCGGATAAGGTGGTGTGAGTCGAAGTCCTTGAAGTATTCACTGCCGCTAAGTTATGATGAGGTTAACAAAGGCTGGACGAGCGAGAGGATTCCCTTCGAGTCAAGAGCTCTGATCAACAAAACCTTCTGGTAAGGATCCATCGCCTAGAAAGTGATTTAGAGACCGCTCGGGGGCAACTAAGATGTTCAGAGGCTTCCCGAGCCAGGCTCAGAGCACGGTGGAAAGGACTGCAATGGTTGATGTGGTGTGATTTTACGCCACAATTGATGCTTTTTGGATATAAGGTTTACTTGTTTTTAAGCAAGCCTATGGGATTTTACGTGTTTTTTAGTGTTTTTCAGGTAAAGGAACAGATTCGGCACAATCACAGTTGAAGTGCAGAACCAGGTCGTAAATTGAAGTTTACGGTCCGTATTCTACAATACGGGCCGTATTCCATGATCGTGTTAAAGGATCCTGGAGACAGAATGTCCAGCTGAGAAGATGGTGATTTACGAGCTGAGTTTACGGACCGTATTTCAGTTTACGGTCCGTATTCCATCACGTATTTAGTCATTTAAGCATCTGGCAGAAAGTCTGAGATTAGCAAAGTGAAAGACGACCAAGCAGTTTACGGACCGTAAACCACTTTACGGTCCGTATTTTGGAAGGATAAGTTGCACACAGCTGAGAGAACGAGTTTGGCGTAAACCATGTTTACGGTCCGTAAAGTGATTTACGGACCGTATTTCATCATGACGGGACTGAAGTGCAAAATCTGTAACTTATGTATTTTCAAAACTTATAAATAGTCATTGTAGGGTTTTAATAGTCATCAATCAGTATATTTTTGTCTCTTGACTTAGAACATTAAATTCTCTCTAGTTTTTGAAGATTCAAACATCAATTCAAGTATTCTCAATTCCTTTTTCATTCCAAAGTAAGCAATTATGAATTCTTCAATTTCTTATTTCTTGTTCTTCGTCATGAGTAACTAAATTCCCTTACTAAGGTTGTGAACCCAATGATGGGTGTTTTGTGATTGGGTTTGTGATTGATATACAAATAATGGATTATTAGGGTTTAGTTATTCTTCATTCTTCATTCATAATTAATGGTTGCAAACATTGATTAAAGCCATAAACCCTAAATTTATTTGGAAAAATAATTAGGGTTGGTAAGAATAATTAACAAGAACTCAAAGCTTTAAACTTTGTTTAATAAATTCACTTAGGAATAAGAGGAATTTACTTGGCATGATTAATCGTTCTTCATAATCACTTTCTTATATTTGGGAAAATCATAGAAAGATATAATCTTTATTTATTGGGAAATAGTAGAGATTCACATAGAGATTAACTGCATTCATATAATGATCCATTACAAGTATATCAAGATCAATACCCATGATCATACACTCTATCTAACGGGGACACAACCTTAGTTTCTTTTACCATAAATAGTCATCAAAGCAATAATTTAGCAACTAGTCATAGAAAAACCAACTTTTACACAAATTATCGGATTAAGACATTAGACCTAGAACTTAGCATCTACGACTTTAGTAACCTTTTCACACCATATTCCCTGTGGGATTCGACCCCAAACTCGTTGGGTTACTATATTTGACAACGTCCGCGTTATGCCATTAATAGGTGTAATTTGAGCGTATCAAATTTTGGCGCCGTTGCCGGGAAATACGGTTTTGAAATTACTAAATAGTGTTTGCTTCATTGAAGTCTTTTGCTTATTCCATCACACCTTGTGAATATTTGTTTAGTTGCTTTATGTGTGTTATTTTAGTAAAAAAAAAAAAGGCATCTTTCCATCAAAACTTGTTTAGTAGTGATTTTTATGGTGAGCATGACCAAATCGGTGAGTTCAAACTCATGATGGAGTGCCTGCTAGGTGAGGGTAACGAAAATAAAAAAGCCTTAGAAGAATACTTGGAAACTAGTCTCCAACTTGGTTTGATGATAGACGAAGAAAATCCTCCATGGGCAAATCATTATGAACTCCCAAATGCTCAAGATGAAAGGATAAATCATGAAGATGAGTTTATTGGGAATGCCAAAGAAAAAAATAAATTGGAGTCAACCATTGTTCTGGAAAATCTGGTTGGTGTTGACTCCAATCCGGGGGAAAAAGAGGATGTCGTAATTCAAGAAGTTCAAGAGCCTTATATTTTGCAATTTGAAAATTCAAGAAAGCAAAACGACATTCCTCACTTGAAAGCCAAGAAGTGTAATATGAAAAATATTTTACTTGGCGTGGTCATCTATTTACTACCCCTTGCTGCTCGTGGTCACAAACTTGAATCAATGTTGGGTGCCCAGTTTATAAGCTCCAAATGGCGAGAAAAGTGGTAAAGTTAGTGCTAGCAGGTATGCCTAATCCCTTTTTATGCTTATGTGATGTAGTGGGGACACTGCAAATTTTTTGGTTGGGGGTGGGCTATCTAGAAAGTATTGTATATATGTGTTTAGGAACCCCCTCGGCTTTTCTTTGCCAGAGTTCTTTTCCTGAGGGGTTTTATTTTTGTCGAAACTGGCATGTTTAGGATGTTGCTTAGGTTGAGTAGAATAATTTTGACTTATTTGGTGTTACTTTGTAACTGATGGCATGTGTTGTAGTTTGTTGAAAATTTAGACCCCTCAGAATTTTTAAAAAAATGCATACTTAGAACAATTATTGTCTGACATGATTGATTCTTGATATGACATTGTGATTATTGGGGTGTTGTGTGTGAGGAATGATTACTTAGGAGGTCACAAGTGTAAAAATGATTGTCCTTATGCCGATGTGAGTGTGAGTCGTTAGTTTAATTCTGTTTACGCATGTATAATCTAGAACTTGCCTGGTTGGTCTTGTTTGAAATACGAAAGTTAGTTTGGTTGTGAAATGATCTTAGGTTTTCTTTGTGTTAAGTCACTGTGCCTAAATAAGCCTCTCCAAAAGCTGAAAATATCACTAGTGTCCCTTTTTGAGCCTTTTTAACCTTTTTCTTGGTTAGCCGAATGAAACCTCACCCGTTGTAAAATTTACCCATCTTCGCACCCGTTCCCTCCTTGATGCTACTAGATAGACGAGGCCAAGCGCCTAAGTTGGGGGTAAATCAAATGTGAAGTGGATGTTGAGAACAAAGGTTGGAGGTGGTGGAATTTGCTAATAGAGAGTCGATGTGGTAGTTGACACTAAATAAATCCAAAAAAAAAAAAAATCATCATCAGAAAATTTAAACACAAAAAGAATTGCTAGTTGGATAGGAATAAAACCACATCGAGGTCGAAAAACGTGAAAGAAAATAAAGGGGTTGGAAAGAAAAGAGGCGAATCAAGGTAAAGAGATGTTGTAGTGTCAAGGAGGGTGAGTCACGAATACCCAAAAAGTATCCTACCCGTCCCGAAGCCTACATTACAAGTCGAAACAAGTCCTAATGTGATCACAACTGAACGAGCCTAGGATGAAAACATAGAAAATACGGGCAAGCCTATGGTATTTGCATGTGTAGATATGAATTTCTTTGTGAGTGTGAGTGTTTTCTCTTCTCTTTCATCTTCGTCCCATTCTTGTTGTATATATGTGTGTTGGGACATTCTTTGGTCTATGTGAGGGCATAAGGATGAGAATTGAACAAAATAAAGTGACTGCCGAAAGTAGCGTTTGTGTGCACAAAAGCATGTTTGATAATGTGATGTCATGTATAGAAGCTTCATGGTTAGTCATAACGTTCGTAAAGTGTGTATATTGCTTTAAAAAAAAAAAAGGGGAGAAGACAGTTGGGGTGGTCAGTTGAAAGGAAACATGCATGCTAGAAGTTCCAAGTCAAAACCAATGTAGACATTGTTATTTTATGATATCTAAGTGTTAAATTGAGTCGTTGTGTGGTATGGCCTGCTTGAGGACAAGCAAATACTTTAAGTTGGGGGTGTTGATGTGGTGTGATTTTACGCCACAATCGATGCTTTTTGGCTATAAGGTTTACTTGTTTTTAAGCAAGCCTATGGGATTTTACGTGTTTTTTAGTGTTTTTCAGGTAAAGGAACAGATTCAGCACAATCACAGTTGAAGTGCAGAACCAGGTCGTAAATTGAAGTTTACGGTCCGTATTCTACAATACGGGCCGTATTCCATGGTCGTGTTAAAGGATCCTGGAGACAGAATGTCCAGCTGAGAAGATGGTGATTTACGAGCTGAGTTTACGGACCGTATTTCAGTTTACGGTCCGTATTCCATCACGTATTTAGTAATTCAAGCATCTGGCAGAAAGTCTGAGATTAGCAAAGTGAAAGACGCCCAAGCAGTTTATGGACCGTAAACCACTTTACGGTCCGTATTTTGGAAGGATAAGTTGCACACAGCTGAGAGAACGAGTTTGGCGTAAACCATGTTTACGGTCCGTAAAGTGATTTACGGACCGTATTTCATCATGACGGGACTGAAGTGCAAAATCTGTAACTTATGTATTTTCAAAACTTATAAATAGTCATTGTAGGGTTTTAATAGTCATCAATCAGTATATTTTTGTCTCTTGACTTAGAACATTAAATTCTCTCTAGTTTTTGAAGATTCAAACATCAATTCAAGTATTCTCAATTCTTTTTTCATTCCAAAGTAAGCAATTATGAATTCTTCAATTTCTTATTTCTTGTTCTTCGTCATGGGTAACTAAATTCCCTTACTAGGGTTGTGAACCCAATGATGGGTGTTTTGTGATTGGGTTTGTGATTGATATACAAATAATGGATTATTAGGGTTTAGTTATTCTTCATTCTTCATTCATAATTAATGGTTGCAAACATTGATTAAAGCCATAAACCCTAAATTTATTTGGAAAAATAATTAGGGTTGGTAAGAATAATTAACAAGAACTCAAAGCTTTAAACTTTGTTTAATAAATTCACTTAGGAATAAGAGAAATTTACTTGTCATGATTAATCGTTCTTCATAATCACTTTCTTATATTTGGGAAAGTCATAGAAAGATATAATCTTTATTTATTGGGAAATAGTAGAGATTCACATACAGATTAACTGCATTCATATAATGATCCATTACAAGTATATCAAGATCAATACCCATGATCATACACTCTATCTAACGGGGACACAACCTTAGTTCCTTTTACCATAAATGGTCATCAAAGCAATAATTTAGCAACTAGTCATAGAAAAACCAACTTTTACACAAATTATCGGATTAAGACATTAGACCTAGAACTTAGCATCTACGACTTTAGTAACCTTTTCACACCATATTCCCTGTGGAATTCGACCCCAACCTCGTTGGGTTACTATATTTGACAACGTCCGCGTTATGCCATTAATAGGTGTAATTTGAGCGTATCAAATTTTGGCGTCGTTGCCGGGGAATACAGTCTTGAAATTACTAAATAGTGTTTGCTTCATTGAAGTCTTTTGCTTATTCCATCACACCTTGTGAATATTTGTTTAGTTGCTTTCTGTGTGTTATTTTAGTAAAAACTAAATGGCATCTTTCCATCAAAACTTGTTTAGTAGTGATTTTTATGGTGAGCATGACCAAATCGGTGAGTTCAAACTCATGATGGAGTGCATGCTAGGTGAGGGTAACGAAAATAAAAAAGCCTTAGAAGAATACTTGGAAACTAGTCTCCAACTTGGTTTGATGATAGACGAAGAAAATCCTCCATGGGCAAATCATTATGAACTCTCCAATGCTCAAGATGAAAGGATAAATCATGAAGATGAGTTTATTGGGAATGCCAAAGAAAAAAATAAATTGGAGTCAACCATTGTTCTGGAAAATCTGGTTGGTGTTGACTCTAATCCGGGGGAAAAAGAGGATGTCGTAATTCAAGAAGTTCAAGAGCCTTATATTTTGCAATTTGAAAATTCAAGAAAGCAAAACGACATTCCTCACTTGAAAGCCAAGAAGTGTAATATGAAAAATATTTTACTTGGTGTGGTCATCTATTTACTACCCCTTGCTGCTCGTGGTCACAAACTTGAATCAATGTTGGGTGCCCAGTTTATAACCTCCAAATGGCGAGAAAAGTGGTAAAGTTAGTGCTAGCAGGTATGCCTAATCCCTTTTTATGCTTATGTGATGCAGTGGGGACACTGCAAATTTTTTGGTTGGGGGTGGGCTATCTAGAAAGTATTGTATATATGTGTTTAGGAACCCCTCGACTTTTCTTTGCCAGAGTTCTTTTCCTAAGGGGTTTTATTTTTGTCGAAACTGGCATGTTTAGGATGTTGCTTAGGTTGAGTAGAATAATTTTGACTTATTTGGTGTTACTTTGTAACTGATGGCATGTGTTGTAGTTTGTTGAAAATTTGGACCCCTCAGAATTTTTGAAAAATGCATACTTAGAACAATTATTGTCTGACATGATTGATTCTTGATATGACATTGTGATTATTGGGGTGTTGTGTGTGAGGAATGATTACTTAGGAGGTCACAAGTGTAAAAATGATTGTCCTTATGCCGATGTGAGTGTGAGTCGTTAGTTTAATTCTGTTTACGCATGTATAATCTAGAACTTGCCTGGTTGGTCTTGTTTGAAATACGAAAGTTAGTTTGGTTGTGAAATGATCTTAGGCTTTCTTTGTGTTAAGTCACTGTGCCTAAATAAGCCTCTCCAAAAGCTGAAAATATCACTAGTGTCCCTTTTTGAGCCTTTTTAACCTTTTTCTTGGTTAGCCGAATGAAACCTCACCCGTTGTAAAATTTACCCATCTTCGCACCCGTTCCCTCCTTGATGCTACTAGATAGACGAGGCCAAGCGCCTAAGTTGGGGGTAAATCAAATGTGAAGTGGATGTTGAGAACAAAGGTTGGAGGTGGTGGAATTTGCTAATAGAGAGTCGATGTGGTAGTTGACACTAAATAAATCCAAAAAAAAAAAATCATCATCAGAAAATTTAAACACAAAAAGAATTGCTAGTTGGATAGGAATAAAACCACATCGAGGTCGAAAAACGTGAAAGAAAATAAAGGGGTTGGAAAGAAAAGAGGCGAATCAAGGTAAAGAGATGTTGTAGTGTCAAGGAGGGTGAGTCACGAATACCCAAAAAGTATCCTACCCGTCCCGAAGCCTACATTACAAGTCGAAACAAGTCCTAATGTGATCACAACTGAACGAGCCTAGGATGAAAACATAGAAAATACGGGCAAGCCTATGGTATTTGCATGTGTAGATATGAATTTCTTTGTGAGTGTGAGTGTTTTCTCTTCTCTTTCATCTTCGTCCCATTCTTGTTGTATATATGTGTGTTGGGACATTCTTTGGTCTATGTGAGGGCATAAGGATGAGAATTGAACAAAATAAAGTGACTGCCGAAAGTAGCGTTTGTGTGCACAAAAGCATGTTTGATAATGTGATGTCATGTATAGAAGCTTCATGGTTAGTCATAACGTTCGTAAAGTGTGTATATTGCTTTAAAAAAAAAAAGGGGAGAAGACAGTTGGGGTGGTCAGTTGAAAGGAAACATGCATGCTAGAAGTTCCAAGTCAAAACCAATGTAGACATTGTTATTTTATGATATCTAAGTGTTAAATTGAGTCGTTGTGTGGTATGGCCTGCTTGAGGACAAGCAAATACTTTAAGTTGGGGGTGTTGATGTGGTGTGATTTTACGCCACAATCGATGCTTTTTGGCTATAAGGTTTACTTGTTTTTAAGCAAGCCTATGGGATTTTACGTGTTTTTTTAGTGTTTTTCAGGTAAAGGAACAGATTCAGCACAATCACAGTTGAAGTGCAGAACCAGGTCGTAAATTGAAGTTTACGGTCCGTATTCTACAATACGGGCCGTATTCCATGGTCGTGTTAAAGGATCCTGGAGACAGAATGTCCAGCTGAGAAGATGGTGATTTACGAGCTGAGTTTAGGGACCGTATTTCAGTTTACGGTCCGCATTCCATCACGCATTTAGTCATTCAAGCATCTGGCAGAAAGTCTGAGATTAGCAAAGTGAAAGACGACCAAGCAGTTTACGGACCGTAAACCACTTTACGGTTCGTATTTTGGAAGGATAAGTTGCACACAGCTGAGAGAACGAGTTTGGCGTAAACCATGTTTACGGTCCGTAAAGTGATTTACGGACCGTATTTCATCATGACGGGACTGAAGTGCAAAATCTGTAACTTATGTATTTTCAAAACTTATAAATAGTCATTGTAGGGTTTTAATAGTCATCAATCAGTATATTTTTGTCTCTTGACTTAGAACATTAAATTCTCTCTAGTTTTTGAAGATTCAAACATCAATTCAAGTATTCTCAATTCCTTTTTCATTCCAAAGTAAGCAATTATGAATTCTTCAATTTCTTATTTCTTGTTCTTCGTCATGAGTAACTAAATTCCCTTACTAAGGTTGTGAACCCAATGATGGGTGTTTTGTGATTGGGTTTGTGATTGATATACAAATAATGGATTGTTAGGGTTTAGTTATTCTTCATTCTTCATTCATAATTAATGGTTGCAAACATTGATTAAAGTCATAAACCCTAAATTTATTTGGAAAATTAATTAGGGTTGGTAAGAATAATTAACAAGAACTCAAAGCTTTAAACTTTGTTTAATAAATTCACTTAGGAATAAGAGGAATTTACTTGACATGATTAATCGTTCTTCATAATCACTTTCTTATATTTGGGAAAATCATAGAAAGATATAATCTTTATTTATTGGGAAATAGTAGAGATTCACATACAGATTAACTGCATTCATATAATGATCCATTACAAGTATATCAAGATCAATACCCATGATCATACACTCTATCTAACGGGGACACAGCCTTAGTTTCTTTTACCATAAATAGTCATCAAAGCAATAATTTAGCAACTAGTCATAGAAAAACCAACTTTTACACAAATTATCGGATTAAGACATTAGACCTAGAACTTAGCATCTACGACTTTAGTAACCTTTTCACACCATATTCCCTGTGGGATTCGACCCCAAACTCGTTGGGTTACTATATTTGACAACGTCCGCGTTATGCCATTAATAGGTGTAATTTGAGCGTATCAAATTTTGGCGCCGTTGCCGGGGAATACGGTTTTGAAATTACTAAATAGTGTTTGCTTCATTGAAGTCTTTTGCTTATTCCATCACACCTTGTGAATATTTGTTTAGTTGCTTTATGTGTGTTATTTTAGTAAAAAAAAAAATGGCATCTTTCCAGGGATCACTCCTCATGATGGGGGCTGTCACGCCCCAGCTTAGGAGGAAAGTCCAACATCGGCAAAACACAAGAGAGATGCTGTGTATATAAGTAAGAATACCTTACCTCCTAGTGACACGTTTTAAAGCCGTGCGGGCCTAGGCCCGAAGCGGATAATATCACTAGCGAGCTGGGTCATTACAGATGGTATCAGAGCCAGTTTTGTGTACACCTTGTCGATGGTGGGCCACAGTTCAACTGAGTTTTGGCAAATCTCGGGGAAGCGGGGCAAACCTTGGTGCTAAGTCTAGGCAAATCCCATACGGTGGGAAAACCTCAATGAGATGCTGAGTCCATAAGAGGGGGTGTATGTCACGCCCCAGCTTAGGAGGAAAGTCCTACATTGGTAAAACACAAGAGAGATGTTGGGTATATAAGTAAGCATGACTTACC
The DNA here is from genome assembly GCF_019175385.1 of Lycium barbarum. Lineage (NCBI taxonomy): Eukaryota > Viridiplantae > Streptophyta > Magnoliopsida > Solanales > Solanaceae > Lycium > Lycium barbarum. The sequence continues at coordinate 25,341,920 of NC_083345.1, read as the reverse complement.
TCCTAGTGAAGCATTTTAAAGTCGTACGGTCCTAGGCCCAAAGCGGACAATATCACTAGCGGGCTGGGTCGTTACAAGGGTGATCCGCCTTCCCCTTAGCTTTAACATTTTTCAATTTCTCGGGCCTATATGCCCATGTTTATCTTTTTGATTCACACAAGCACTTTTGATATCGATTGGTCCTTCACGAAGTCGAGCCTACCAGCCGACTTCCTTAGCTTTTTTTATTTATTTTGTCTTCGGGTGTTATAAGTTTGGAGAGGCTTTTATAAAATGCACTTATCTTCATGACTTTTTCTTTATTTATCCCTTGCATTTATTTTTTAATTCTCTGAATAAGGCTTATTAACCCTTGATTAGAAGGATAAGATGACCGAACCTGTGAATCTAAAGTCTTGGAATTTTGGTCCAAAAGGTTTTAACCTCGCGATCTCGGAATGCTAGTCGTTTGGTTTTTCTCTTATACTTCCAAACTGCCAGCCCCCTGTGAGGTTTATAATTAGCATTTCTGATTAACATGGTGGGAAATTTTTGTTCGGTTGCTATTATATCCGAACTTAACCTTTTTTGCTCCTTTATTTTTGGAAGAAGTTTTATTAACATATTAGAGGACCCTTATTTTTCGGTGCGTTAGAAAAGGACCTCTCCAATTCGTTCTGGCACAATTTTTTTGTATGACGTAAATTGCATCCATTTAATGTACTTGCTTTCCATGGCAAAGATTTTCATAAGAAGGAAAATTGTATTAACTCCCTTAACTTTTACTTGAGTTATAAAACTAAAATACGGCTGCCATCTAGTGTGGTCAGTCCAATTACATGTATTTATTCTTTTGCCCGGGCAGTCCCAGTTCTGACTGATTTCAACTTTTGCTTTGCTTTTTGGCCAGCTTTTTGCTTATGGCCAAGTCTCATAGCCTCACATAAGTGTATGTGTATATATAGCCCTCCCTAGTGTTTGGGAGTAAAGAATGAAGTTCCAACCACTGTGGAATGCCCCCGGAGAAACGTCTGAACAACCGTACGGCACTGCCTAATTGAAAAACTTGCAAGAAAAACCCAATTGGGACAAAAATCGGACTAAGGGAAAAAGAGTGCAGCACAGCCGGCCACGGTTTCCCCGATCAGTCGTAATACCTTTTGAGGAAGCAAACGTTCCAGCTTCGTGGGAGCTTAATGCCATCCCCATCTTTTAGTTAGTATGACCTTTTGCTGACAATGCCAATTACTTAATAGAGGCCTTCCTAGTTTGGCCCGAGCTTTCTAGCGCTAGCATCTCGGGTATTGTGCGTCACCTTCCGAAGTACCAAGTCCCCGATTTTGAAGTGTCGAAGATTAGCTCGACGGTTGTAGTAACATTCCATCAGCTGCTTTTGGGCGACCATCCGAACATATGTAAGACCTCTGTGTTCTTCTAGTAAATCCAAATGCATCAGCATCGCCTCCGTATTAGGTTGCTCTTGTGGCCAAACGCACCTTGAACTTGGAGTACCAACTTCTACCGGGATTAACGCTTCCACCCCATATACTAGGGAGAATAGAGTTTCTCCGGTGCTAGACTTCATCGTGGTTCTAAAGCCCACTGCACCTCCGATAACTTTGACGGCCAAGCTCTTTTAGTGTTCTCTAATTTCTTCTTCAAATTCTGAATGACAGTTTTGTTTGTTGATTCCGCTTGGCCATTACCATTAGGGTGATACAGAGAAGAGGTTATGCGTTTGATGTTCAAATCCTCGAGGAACTTAGTGACCTTGGACAATATGAACTGTGGGCTATTATCACAAGTTATCTCCTTCGGGATGCCAAAGAGACATATTATGTGCTGCTAAATAAAGTCGATCACCTCCTTCTCTCGAACCTTCTGGTATGCAGCAGCCTCGACCCACTTGGAAAAATAGTCAGTTACCATAAGTATGAACCGCACTAGACCAAGTCCTACTGGTAATGGTCCAACTATGTCTATCCCCTTTTTCATGAATGGCCAAGGGAAAATCACCGGATGCAGCTCCTCACACGATTGATGTAGCATTTGGGCATGCTGCTGACATTTGTCACACTTGCAGACGAATGCCTTCGCATCCTCCTCCATTCTAGGCCAATAATATCTAGCCCTGAGTAATTTCTTAGTGAGTGATTCTGCGCCTGAATTATTATCGTAAATCCCCTCATAGACTTCTCACATTACATAGTCAGACTCTTCAAAACCTATATACCTCGCCATTGGACCGAAGAAACATCTTCGATAAAGGAAGCCGTCCACGACGCAATACGAAGCTGCTTTAGCTCGTATATCCCATGACACCTTCGAATCCTCCGGTAGCTTCCTATGATTGAGGTAGTCCAGAAATTCGTTCCCTCAATCCCAAACTAGGCTTGTGGAATTGGTCTCATCATAACCTGTCTGGTCCAACACCGAGTGTAATAACTTCACCACTGATTCGTAATTTGAGCCTGATGACTCCGGTGAGGAGCCCAGATTGGCAAGTGCGTCCGCTTCCACATTCTCTTCTTTAGGAACGTGCACCATAGTCCATTCTTGAAACTTGGCAAGTAATTTCAGTACCTTTTCAAGGTACCACAACATGCGCTCCTATTTGGCCTCGAATACTCCGTGTACTTGATTCGCTACCAGTAAGAAATCACACTTAGCCTCGATGACTTCTGCACCTCGTTCCCAAGCTAGCTCGAGACCTGCAATCAAAACTTCGTACTCTGATTTATTATTAGTTAGGGGCACGCTATTAATTGTCTGACTCTGGATTTCTCCCAATAGGTGTATGGAGGACTACGCCTAGCCCTGTCCCTTTTACGTTAGACGCTTCATCAATGTAAAGAATCCATACCCCGGGTGCAGCCCCTGGCACCAAGGAGGCTTCCTTTTCGGCCTGTGGAGCCACACCTGGACTGAAATCAGCCATGAAGTCCGCGAGGACTTGAGACTTGATCGCAGTATGAGGCTTGTATTCAATATAAAATTCACTCAACTCAACTGCCCACTTTGCCAATCGTCCCGACAATTCGGGCTTGTGAAGCACATTTCTTAAAGGGAACGTGGTCACAATGGCAATAGAGTCGCACTGGAAATATGGCCGGAGCTTTCACGAAACCATCACTAGTGTGAAGGACAATATTTCTAAGAGAGGGTACTGTGTTTCGGCCCCGGACATAACCCTACTTACATAATAGATAGAAAACAGCATACTTTGCTCTTCTTGAACTGGGACATTACTTGCCGCTACTTCTGAAATGGCTAGGTAAACCAACAAAAGCTCACCGTCTTTCGACTTTGACATGAGTGGATGAGAAGACAAGTATGCCTTGAGATCTCGAAGAGCCTGCTGGTATTTCAGAGTCTATTCAAACTCGTTCTTCGTTTTTAGCAAAGAGAAGAACTTATGACACTTCTTTGATTATCAGGATATAAACCTGTTGAGTGCGGCGATGCGGTCAGTTAATTGCTGTACTGCCTTTACATCCTTCAGGGTATCCGGAATATCCTCGATATCTTTTATCTTCTCCAGGTTTATTTCTATCCCCCCTTTGAGAGACAAGAAAACCCAAGAATTTTTCGAATCCAACCCCGAACGCTATCTCTGGATTTATCTTCATGTTGTATTGCCTCAAGACCTCAAACGTTTCCTGCAAGTGACTAAGATGGTCCCCCGTACGGAGACTCTTAACTAACATATCATCAATGTATACTTCTATTATTTTGCCTATTTGTTACTCAAATATTTTGTTTACGAGCCTCTGATAAGTGGCTCTGGCATTCTTTAACACCAAGGGTATTACATTGTAACAATAAGTTGTGAAATTGGTGATGAAGGATGTTTTCTCTTGGTCCTCCGAGTGCATCCGGATTTGGTTATATCCGGAGTAAGCATCGAGAAAACTCATTACTTCATGATCGATCGTGGCGTTGGTCATTTGATCGATGCTCAGCATCGAAAATAAATCCTTCTGACATGCTTTATTGAGTTCCTTAAAACTATGCACATTCTAAACTTATTATCCTTTTTCGTAACTAGGACCATATTTGCCAACCAGTCCGGGTATTTAACTTCCCGAATGAATCCTATAGTTAACAAGCGAGATACCTCTTCTTTGACAAACCTGTTGCGGACTTCTGCAATGGGCCGCTTCTTCTGACGCACAGGCGGAAAGTTGAGGTGCAGCCCGAGCGTGTGGGTTGCCACGTCTGAGGGTATACTTTTCATATCCTTATGGGACCAGGCAAAACAATTGTTGTTATTTCTCAAATAATTAAGTATTATCTCCTTGAGCGCCGGGGTTAACCCCATGCCCAGGTATACCTTTCGTTCTAGTAGATTTTGATGCAATGCGATCTGCTCAAGTTCCTCAATCGTTGACTCGGTGGTGTCTGAATCATCGGGTGGCTAAATGTACCTCAGGACGCTATATTCATCTTTAACCTCTTCTGATCCCACATCGCTCTTGTTCTCTGATGGAATTTGGTGAACTACGTCTGATGTGGGCCCCATGTTCTGTGATTGCTATTGATTAGGTACAGTTAAACTTCCAGCTACTTCGGGCTCCTCAATCGCAAACATCCCTTTCGACGCTGGTTGTTTCCTCTTGATCTGCCTGATCCCTTCCGAGGTAGGAAACCTAAGCAACAAATGGAGAGTTGAAGGGACAACTTTCATGTCGTGGAGCCAAGACCGCCCGAAGATTGCATTGTAACGCATATCGTCGTCGATCACATAGAACTTTCTTATTTTGATGACCCCTTCGGTATCTACTGGCAAGTCAATCTCTCCTCTGATAACTTCACTGGACATATTGAAGTCGGCAAGGGTCCTTGCTGCTGGTATGATTTTCTCTAGAAGTCCCATTTTCTCCACTACTTTCCAAATGAGAATGTTAGCCGAACTCCCCGGATCAATCATTACCCGCTTCACCCGAAAGCTGCCAATGAGCACGGTGACAATTAAGGCATCATTGTGGGGTAAAGCAACATCTGTCGCGTCCTCGTCGGAGAAGGTAATCAAATCCTCATCTGAGAAGTCCTGTTTTTTTTTTTCCTGTTACTGAGATCTTTATCTTCTTGGATGCGGTTAAGCTGGTCCCGGTGATCATGGATCCGCCAAAAATCATATTAATGACATGCGAAGGAACGCCGGGTGCCCCTTTCTCTTCGGCTGGTCCGTCACTACCATAGTAATTCCTCGCCTTTACACTTAGTGGTCGTTTGGTACGTAGACAAAATTATCCTAGGATTATAATCCCGAGACTACTTTGTCCCATCTATTGGGACTAATTTATCCCATTTAGGAGATAATATAAAATAATCCCAGGATTAATAGGATAAAATGGGATATCCCATCTTTAAGTTTGGGCTGCACTTTATACTTTGTGTTTATACTTTGTTTGGTACAAGGTATAAATTTATCTCAGGATAAATTTATACCTTCTACCAAACATGATACAAAATTAATCCCACAGTTAGTGCTGGGATATCCCAACTAATACCGTGTACCAAACGACCCCTTAGATATTCCTGTAGATGTCCCCTAGCGAGCATGTTAGCCACTTCTTCCGGATGTGCCTGTAGTCTGTAGTTTTGTGCCTAGGGGTTCCATGGAACTCCCACTAAACCGTATGATCTTGAGTACTGGGATTCGACCTCAATGGTCTAGGAAGGCGTGATGACAGATGGTCTTCAGAACGGCCACCATTTGAGATTCGTTGATGGTGAAGTTGTAATCTGTGAGTTTAAGATGCTTTTTCCCCTTTGAAGAGGTCCCGTAAGGATTGCTCTTAGGCTATAGCCTGCGACCATTCTTCTCGGGGTTCTCCTTCTTGCTTGATTTTGTTTTTTCCAACGATCGGTAGCCTAAACCGCCACTGGTCATTTCTGAAGGTAGGAAAGGTTGGAAACGATTCTTCGATCAATTTCGGTCTGGCCCGAAACCTTTGCCCGCCTTTTCTGGAAAATCTGCGGAGGGAGCCCCCAGCAGGTCGTCCTCCACCCAGATCTTCAACTCATATCTGTTACGCATGTCTTCCCAGGTAGTAGCCTAGAACTCCATGAGGTTCTCCTTGAGCTTTCGGGAAGCATCTGAACTTAAGAGGTTCAAACCCTTGGTGAAAGCCTCGGCTAGTCCCTCGTCCGGTATGGCAGGAAAAAGCATGTGTTCTTTCTGGAATCGTGTTATGAAGTCTCGGAGGTGTTTCGATTCTCCATGCGCAATGTAAAAAATATCTGCCTTTCTAGTTTTTACCTTTCTTGCACCGGCGTGAGCTTTGATGAATGTATCAGCCAGCATGTCAAAGGAAGTGATTGATTGCTCCGAAGGTTTGGAGTACCACGACAAGCCCTCCGGGCGAGAGTCTCGCTGAATTTTTTGATTAGGACAGACTCAATCTCCTTCTCCTTCAAGTTGTTGCCTTTTACCGCTATTGTGTAAGCCATAATGTGCTCCTGCGGATCTATCATCCCGTCGTATTTGGAATGTCGGGCATCTTGAACCTCTTCGGGATCAACTCCGGAGCGACTTCTTGCTTATACGCCCGCTGAATATGCTTCCTTGCATCGGGGCCCTCTATAACCGGGGAGCCCCAAGAAATTATTTGGCATTCTTCTCGGCTTCCTTGGCGGTTTCATCTATTTTTCCCTCTGATTTCCCTCATGAACCGCTTGACTTCGGCTTAGAAGGGATCGTCGGAGGCAAACTCACTGCGGAGGCATCTCTGTTCCTCCCTAAGGTTTGTCCGTTACCGACGACGGCATCTCCATTAGTAGGAGTCGTGGGGGTGACATCGGGAGACGCTACACCGGCCTGAGGAACGGACGTGAGGGATGCGACGACCTACCTCATCTGCCCTAGTTTCGTCCTCATCGCATGACTTTGTTCCCTCAAGATCTGCATTGACTCCCCAGGAGTTTCATTAGTGGGAACTTCATCCTCAGTAGTGCGGCGGTCATGTTCTTCTCCTGTTGCCTCCTCACCTGTATTCAGGGGCTGCAAACCTCCTAGTGGTACTTGGAGGGGCAAACTGTTCGGACCTAGACGAGTGTTGCCTGACTGGCTTCAGTTATTCACGTTGTCGTTTGCTCCTGTCATACCTGAAACAGATATTTAAGTAAAACACGGACCTTAAGAAAAGTTAGTAAGACAAACAAAGGTCATAGTGATAACCACAACTATCATGGCCCCACGGTGCGTGCCAATTATTTACCCAGAAAACTGTTCAGTTGAATTTGTGTTCGTGGTCAAGGACACGTGGATCAAAGTAACCAATAAAACAATGTAATATGCATGTAAATTGATATAAAATGAAATGCAAAGTTAAGAAATAGCCCTAGCCTTGTTAGAATCCGATGTTAACTCCTCCGGTCAAGCTTGTGATCGGGGACGTAATAAATTAAAGAAGAACTTAAAATAGAGCGATTATATGTTGTATGTTTTGTATTGCACTTGAATGTCGTGTGTTACAATGGGAATGTCAATCCCTCTTTACACTAAGAGCTAGGTGCACATATTGCATGTATTGCGCCCATGCCAACAATGAGCATTAACTACGCAATCATAACAAGAAATAAAGAGGACCATTAAGTCTAATAACACCACACAGATAACGTTAAGCCTGATTTGTAAAAGCAGTCCGTTGAGCTCTCCTCCGGAGCTATTCCAACGGTTTTCTGATCCTAGCGGTATCTCCGGAACAATAAAGCCACCTCTGGTGAAGGTGTGTGCTGACTCATTATTGACTTATCCATTTTGCGACGTGTGTTGTGTATTGCACTTGAATGTCGTGTGTTACAACGAGAATGCCAATCCCTATTTATACTAAGAGTTAGGGGCTCATATTCCATATATTGCGCCCCTTCCAATAATGAGCATTAACAACGCAATAATATAACAAGCAATAAAGAGGACCATTAAGTCCTGTAACACCACATGGATAACGTTAAGCTTGATTTGTAACGGCAATTCGTTGAGCTCTCCTCCGGAACTATTCCAACGGTCTTCCGGTCCTAGCGGTATCTCCGGTACAATGAAGCCACCTCTGGTGAAGGTGTGTGCTGACTCATTCTTGACTTATCCATTTTGCCATGTGTCGCAATGGCATTGGTCTAGCTGTATTATACTAATTTAGCCCAATACACCTAAATTAACAGAATAAAAAGATGGTTACTTGAGAATTTGTTAATTTGACTGAGATGCGAGTTATGTCTTCTTGATTAAGCTCCTACGGTTGTACTCCTTCCATCCCATATTAGTTGTCAAGGTTACTAAAAATATTTATCCCAATATACTTGTCATTTTACAAAATCACAGATGAAATTAATTAATTTTATTCAATTTTACCCTTAATATTAAGTGTTTTTTAAAATAATCAATATTAATTAGAGTGCAATTTATTAGGTAGCGATAAATTTATAATAATAAAAATATACCTTTTATTTATGATTTCTTTAGAGCATGCACAAATGAAATGTGACAACTAATATGAGACGGAAGGAGTATATCATCAGGATGGAAGAAAAGCATAGATAAAGAGCTTTTTTCAACGTATAATTAAGTTGAGTTATATTGTTTGATCAAGTTTTGGATTTTCAAGTTTTGATGGCTCTATTGGTTATGTTCTAATTAGCATCAGTACTATTGTTGTATCTCAAACAAAGAGTACGTCAATTTACAGTGGCAAAAATTGGAGAGTTACAACCAATTACCAAAGACGTTATGCATCCGAAAGCCACAAAGTAAGGAATTTTTTAAAATATTACACCCTTTGATCAATTTTGTCTGTTGTTTAAGTATTTGACACCTTCATTGAGAAGAAATCATTTACGTGCATTGACACATATAAGATGTATTTAACTAATTATATCTTCCTTATCAGTAATTAGTGATCACATGCCTTCTTGGAGCAGTAACGTTGAAATTGGGAAAAGACATCAATACTTTTTTGATTTTTAAACTAATAAATATTTTGATCAAAATATTGTTGACTAAAAGTCTAAAATGACAGATAAAAAGGACGAAATGAGTACGAACTCCTGCAGATATGATAATTTTGTTTCTATCATGACATGTTCTTATTAATTACAAAATGACCTACTTGAATCATGTGTCAAAAGAAATTCAAATTCTCCGTTTCAGAATTAATGTCAATGTTTGACACTAGTTTATCCCAGATTATATATGTAAGTCAATTAAGAATACCGTGGTATTTAGAAATAATGTGAAGCTTGAAGGGGGTATATGTAGGAATTTATAAACATCAAAATCTCCTAAATATTTGGATTTGGATATTTCTTTATTTTAGTTTACTATTTTTACCTTTTAGTATTTGACTATATATAGAACGGAAAAGGGTCAAATATACCCCTGTGCTATCGAAAAAGGGTTAAATATACCCCTTGTTATACTTTAGGTCCAATTATACCCTTACAGTTATACTTTAGGCACAAATATACCCCTCCACCGTTAAAGTTGACGAAGGTTAATATTTTTAATGAAGAAAATGGCATGTGGCATGCCACCTCATTGTCCAAATCCAATTTTAACCCTCCCTCCTTCCATGTCATCTTTCACCATTTGCACCTCCCCTCCACCACTACTATACTATACCCACCACCATTTTCTCCTCCACCACTACTACACCACTATACCCATCACCATTTTCACAAACTCGAAAGGTGGAAGAAATCAAAATGCTTCAAATGACATCCCAATTAACTATTTCATAGATGTACATATTTTAGTTTTCAAAATTAGCTATATAAACAGGATTATAAAATGGTCAACTCGGCCGCAACTGACAAGTGTTACATAATCATACCATTTATAACAAGGATGAATCTAAATAATGTATAGATAAGTCATCCAACACAGATATCCTACTGTCAAAGGAAAAATTTATTTTAATCAGTGAAAATTATTGTAAAGAAATTTGACTTTGGAAGGCGCGTAAGATATTAGAAGTTGTCATATTATGTCTTTCGACTAAGAGAAGCGAACTTGATTATAACAGTGTTGAAAGGGTGGTTGATCCTAATATTCATAATAATATTTATTTAACAAGGTGAAAAAGACATAGCGCTTTAGCTATATAAAACTGCTTATACATCTAATTTTGAAAAACTAAAATATGTACATCTATGAAGCAGTTAATTGGGATGTCATTTGAAGCATTTTGATTTCTTCCACCTTTCGAATTTGTGAAAATGGTGGTGGATATAGTGGTGTAGTGGTGGTGGGTATAGTGGTGTAGCAGTGGTGGAGGGAAATGGTGGTGGGTATAGTATAGTAGTGGTGGAGGGGAAGTGCAAATGGTGAAAGATGACATGAAAGGAGGGAGGGTTAAAATTGGATTTGGACAATGAGGTGGCATGCCACATGCCATTTTCTTCATTAAAAATATTAACCTTGGTCAACTTTAACGGTGGAGGGGTATATTTGCGCCTAAAATATAACTATAGAGGTATAATTGAACCTAAAGTATAACAAAGAATATATTGAAACTTTTTTCGATAGTAGAGGGGTATATTTGGCCCTTGAATGTGTGAAATGATCTAACGGATCATTTTATATTTAGGAGGAAAAAAAAAAAAAAAACCCTAAAAGTGGGGAAGGAATATGCTTGCAAAGATCCCCAGGTGATTGCATATAAATATATTCATCACCCTTAATCCTCTCTTCATCCCCTCTTAAACCCTTTTTCTCTTCTCCTTAATTAATAATTACAGTCTCTCTTGCTTCTCATTCCAATATCTATTTGCAGCATAGCAGGTTCGTATCTCTTTTTTTTTTTTTTTCTCCGTTGTGCATATATAACCGCTGTGTGATACTCCTTCAATTGATGTATAGTATATATGCATGTCTGTATGCATTAGAGTCTAAATATGTGTACATCAAGATGATTTTTTTTTTTTAGCATAAAAGAGAAAGAAGAATGACGGCATATTTCAACGTTTCTTAATGGAAGCGTGCCGTGATTCTTAAAATTATCAAGATACTTTCTCCATTCCAATATAGTAAATGAATTTCTGTCAATTTTTTTATGGTAAAAATGAATGAATTTTTAAAGCTAAAAAATGGAATATTGATTTTTTTTTTCAAAATTAATCCTCTATTTAATGTCTTTTAAAATTTTCAACATTGACTATCACTTGTTTTAAAAAAGTTTGGGAGAAATAAAATGGTAATAGTGACAAAATACCCTTTGTCTTTAATTAACATTTTTAAGGGATATGCCACATTCCAAATATTGATTTATTTTGGAACGGAGGGAGTAATAATTTATTGCTGTACTGTTTATTGAAAACGTCATCTAGGGTGCACGAATTGTTTATTTGTTAGGAAATCATCTCAGTGGCCAATTTGCCATATTAAAAGAACTGGTATAAATATGTTTAGACGAGGGGTATATATTTTGCTTTGAATTAAGTTATATATGATCGGCCCCACTAAATGGACTTATTGTTTGCTACACTTTTGTGCCAGATCTTACTGACATTCTTGTCAATATGCACGGTCTTGTCTTGTTTTTTTTCCTTTTTCTTTTTTGTTGGGTATTCAGATAGAACAAACGTGAAAACGTGACTAAGCATATCAATCATGAATTTAGTAATAAGATAATTCAATAAATCCTAGGATTGCTACAAAATATTTCAAAATAAGTTATATTGAAATCCATTAATTCAGATAGAGCAAACTTTTCCTCCTTTCTTTCTTTTTTATTTTTTGGGTTATAAAAGCTGTTTGTTGTTCTAAATGTTGTGACTGCTGATCTTTTGGCAGAGTCAAAAGACAAAAGAAGTTCCAATTTGTTCCCGATAACTATTGGGATATGCTAAATATAATTGTTTTGATACGCAGATAGATTATTTTAGAAGAGGAGAGTGCAGGAAGAGAAGAAGTAGAAAATGGCGGGGGATATGAAGGTTTTAAATGCGCTTGATTCGGCCAAAACACAATGGTATCACTTCACGGCAATCGTAATAGCTGGCATGGGATTTTTCACTGATGCCTACGATCTATTCTGCATCTCTCTTGTTACTAAGTTGCTTGGCCGCATTTACTACCATGTGGATGGCTCTCCAAAGCCTGGTTCACTACCACCCAATGTCTCGGCTGCTGTCAATGGTGTCGCCTTCTGTGGTACCCTTGCGGGGCAACTCTTCTTTGGCTGGCTTGGTGACAAAATGGGCAGGAAGAAAGTCTATGGCATGACCCTTATGCTCATGTGTCTCTGTTCCGTTGCTTCAGGACTTTCTTTTGGTAGGGAGCCTAAGACCGTCTTGGCCACCCTCTGCTTCTTTCGCTTCTGGCTTGGTTTTGGAATTGGTGGTGATTACCCACTCTCTGCTACTATTATGTCTGAATATGCCAACAAAAAGACTAGGGGGGCCTTCATTGCTGCTGTTTTCGCTATGCAAGGATTTGGGATCCTAGCCGGTGGTATCTTTGCCATCATTATTTCTGCTGCATTCCAGGCTAGTTTCAAGGCGCCAACATATGAAGAGGATGCGCTTGGTTCAACAGTTCCTCAAGCAGATTACGTGTGGAGGATCATATTGATGGTTGGGGCGCTTCCTGCTCTTCTCACCTACTACTGGAGGTTGAAGATGCCTGAAACTGCTCGTTACACTGCTCTCGTTGCCAAGAATATTCAGCAGGCCACAGCAGATATGGAAAAGGTTATGCACGTTGACATTGGGACAGAGAAAAAGGAGCCTGCAATTTCTTCTACCACTGTTATAAAGTCCAGCAATGAATTTGGCTTGTTCACGAAACAATTTGTTAGTCGACATGGACTACACTTGCTTGGCACAACCAGCACATGGTTTCTTCTTGACATTGCATACTACAGCCAAAATTTGTTCCAAAAGGACATCTTCAGTGCTGTTGGATGGATTCCTGCTGCCAAGACTATGAATGCAATTGAAGAGGTTTACAAAATTGCAAGGGCGCAAACTTTTATCGCTCTCTGCAGTACTGTGCCTGGCTACTGGTTCACGGTGTTCCTCATTGACAGGATTGGCAGGTTTACTATTCAATTGCTTGGTTTCTCAATGATGACAATATTCATGTTTGCTCTGGCCATTCCTTACGACCACTGGACTCACCCTGGCAACCATATCGGGTTCGTGGTCCTGTATTCACTGACCTTCTTCTTTGCCAACTTTGGGCCCAACGCCACCACATTTGTGGTGCCAGCTGAGATTTTCCCTGCTAGATTGCGCTCGACTTGCCATGGAATATCAGCTGCATCTGGGAAGTTAGGGGCAATGGTGGGTGCATTTGGGTTCCTGTATTTGGCTCAGCCACAAGACAAGACCAAGGCTGATGCAGGGTATCCTGCTGGAATTGGGGTCAGGAATTCACTGATTGTCCTTGGCGTAGTCAACCTTCTGGGAACATTTTTCACATTTTTGGTTCCAGAATCTAACGGAAAGTCTCTGGAAGAGATGTCAAGGGAAAATGATGACTCAACTGAGGCAGAAGCAGAAGAGGAGAATCATTCATCCGATAACAGGACAGTTCCTGTGTAAAATTAGTGACTCGTTTCATTTCTTTCCTTTTCATCCTTTATATGTTCTGCAAAGGTTCCAGCAAGGATGATAAGGGCTTTGATCTTTCGAGTAATACTATGGTTTCTTTAGATTGCAGCAACTAGAGTTCCATATGTCATATGTGTACTATGTTTTGTGTCATATGTACTCCATAATTGGAGTATATTGGATGCAGTATACAAGTTTCTACTATTACTATAAGCCTCCATCTCCATCATTGTAGGATTTGATAAACAAATTTTGAAAAAAATATGATTCAGAGCTAAAGATTGAAGAACTTGGTGCAGGCACAAGTATATTTTGATTGATGGTGAGTAAGTGTTACCTAATGGAGACCAAAGCCGACCAAGCTACAGTCTAAACCACGTCAAAGTGCTAGTCACAGTACGATTATGTTTTTACCATTAAGTCAACTTTGATGTTTCTCTCAAAAGTCTCTTTTAAAAATGGATGCTAATTAAGTTGCTAGAACTTCATGAATGATCATATCAAGGAAAAGCAAGCTTACAGATTAAAGTATAAAAAAAAAACTCATCTCTTTTTAACTTTTCTTGATTGCTCCCTACTCTATAATGTATTGAAGAGCTATTATATTCAAAAACTAGCTTAAATAATTTTGCCCTTCTCAAGATCGTAGGTTCTCATCATGTGAAGCTAGACTTTTCATTAAGGATGACTTTAAATAAGTAAGAATATTTTTTTCGGTGAATGGATGCACCAATTTTTTTTTAAAAACACTACGTATTGTTTAGCTAAATCATTATATATTTTTTCATTTGAATCTTCAAACTGAATTATAGGGTATCTTAATTAGAGGAATAATCGAACAATGCAAATCGTAATCCACACAAAAGAAAAAGAAAAAGGCAATCACTGACGTCCAAGTCTTACTTGAAAAAAAAGCCATACAATAGTTGGACAACTCTTTCACAATTGTGAATGGATTCACCAATTTTTTTTTGAAAACACTACGTATTGTTTATCTAAATCATTATATATTTCTTCATTTGAATCTTCAAACTGAATTATAACGTATCTTAATTAGAGGAATAATCGAACAATGCAAATCATAATGCACACAAAAGAAAAGAAAAAGGCACTCACTGATGTCCAAGTCTTACTTGAAAAAAAGCCATACAATTGGCCAACTCTTTCACAATTGCAACCAGCGTGCACATCGCAAGGGCGGTACCAAGTCGGTGACTAATGAGGGCCGAATACATAGTCACACAGGAAGAAAAAAATTGAGTGTCAACAAGGACGAACGTTTGTTTAAGTGGGGGAAGACATAAGAACCCAACCCCTTTATTTTTGGTTAAATCGCTCAATTTTATGTTTGAGAACTTTATAGACAAGTTATATTGACCATTTAGGACTTGTTTGGATAGTTTTGGTTAGGACCCACTGGGTTCAAATGGGGTTAGGGCAGCAAAACCAGATCTGGACTATGAAGGATTTTAACAGTTACATACATGAGTTTAGGTCAGGTACTAGTCAAAAATGAAGTGTATTGAATGTATGATGCTAATATAACTGCATTTTGATTACTGGTTTCTTTCTGTCCTGGCACCCTGGCAAAGGGAAAATAACAAATTTTGTACCTTAATCATTACCAAGTAAATTTTAGTAGAGAAATATGCACAAAGATATACTAGGCTTACTCAAGAAATTCCAATAAGAATGATATAACAAAAATTCCTTTTTTTTTTTTTACTAGACTTGCTCAAAGCACACCAAATAAGAACAGATCCTCAGAAGCATGGGGGAGATTTAACTTATATTCAAGTGAATATACCCTAGAGTTGTATTAACAGAACTAAGAAATACCTATTCTGAAATGAGACGGTTAAAATCTATAAATTTAGAGGTCCATCCACTGCTCTCATTAGAGCCATGTATATAGAGTTGTACAATTCCAAGAAGTACACATTTATACAAAACTAGGGAACTTATCCGCGCTTCGCGCGGTCATAAAAAACATAATGATGATTAAACTTATGAATAACTTTTCCTAGTATTCGAATGTTAAAGATGACAAAGAAGTAGATTTATGTAAATAGTTTTTTTGTTAAATTTAATCGGGATAGAAGAAGAAGAACTAGGAGGTTGCATTATCGTCTATAAAAATCACGTTTGTTGATATCAGACCAACAATAATTTAGGTAAGAACTAATGAAGTGGAAAAACCCACAAGTTTGTTGCCTACATACTTTTTTGTATGAGCATATTTTGAAAATTCAAAAAATTGCTTCAAATTCACGGTATGTATACTTTTAAAATTCTATAAAATATGCTTAAGGGATCTGGCAATTCCTACCACAAACATGCCGGAATAGAAGAAAAATAATAATGAAAATTGAATTAAAAAAAATATAAGAAAAGTAATCCACTGAACACTTACCAAAATTAAAATTTTAAAACCTATAATCGTAACTCCTCATCGGCATTTAATTTACATACTAATTTTCATTCTCATTGAATAGTCAGTTTTAATTAAGTATTTTTTATAGGTAAAATAGATCTAAATTTTAATTTTACTTTTCTTATTACACTTAAGAAAAAAGTAAAAGAGGAGATAGGTAAAGAAAGGCTTCTTATACTTGAATCCTTGTATATGATTTTTGAGTAAACAAAATTAATAAAAATAAATGATAAAGCATAAAACTTTTTGACTTTTATTTATTTTTCATGTGAAATTAAAATTGTAGGCGTAAACCGTTTTATCGGTCGAGAGAAAAGTAATATGTAGGCGTAGACTTTAGTTTGATCAACCAAAATGTTATCCAAACAGTAATAATGTATCCGTTAGTACCATTCCTCATGACTTTGAACGTCCTCTAAATCATAATTGCTTCAAGAAATGATAAGCAAATACGACTTTAAACGTCCTTTAAATCACAATTGCTCTAGGAAAAAGAAGCGACTTCATCCATAAAAACAAGTAATTCAAATGTTGCAACTACACACACGAGAGAGAGAGCATCAAAAAGTAACACACTAAATACAATTGATATTCCTATTATCTACTATACAAGCATAAAAAGGTTTCGAGCACAATTCAAACGTACAATATTTCCAGCTAAAATCAACAAACAAAAAAAAAAATACAAAAACAAATAATTACACTTGATATTACAACTTTCAACATTTACAACTGATAAAGTCTCAAACACACATCAAAGACTCAAATCCCATCTACAATAGAAAAAGAGGAAAGATGATGAAAAAACTCAGAACAATAGAATATTAAAAAGTATATATAGAGATGGCAATTAGGAGAATAAATAATTAGTAACAATGAGAAAAGAAATAAATACGTAACTGTGTAAGATTGAGCGTAATACAAAAAGGAACATGTGAGCGTAATACTCAAAGATAATAGTCAATGTTTTGATGGAAATCTGAAGCCGAAAAACATTGGACTTGAAGCTTTTTGGAGAAGAAAAAGATGATAATGAACCTAAATTAATCCACCATTATCACCAGTAGTCAAGGATCATAATAGACAATATTAATTGACCATAATAAAGCTCAATAAAGTGGGCTTTTCAATTCAATCCATTACTCGTTTTTATTTGGTTATCTGGGCTCTTATATCCTTTACTAATGAAAAACGGATATGATTATGAAGAGGCATATGGGGTGATTAATACACATTCATGGCCAAATGAGATTGACATTTGTTTTCTTTTTAAATAGCACATAAATTAGATAAATTAGCTAAAAGTGGCAAAAATGGCAAAAAAAGGAGAACAAAGAAAATTGTGTTTCTTGGCCAAAAAGAGGTGTCACATCACTCTTCTTTTGCCTAGCTTTATATTATATATAGATTTGCATTCAGTACTACAAAATAGTTGTGGATATGGTGAACATAAAAGTTATTGTGGAGAAAATGGAAGTAGTAAAACTATTACTGGAATCTGAAATACTAAATTACCACAAGGGAAAAAAATATTCTTACACTAACCAAGTGCTTTCTTACTAGGTTCTTATCTCTTGTAACTATTCAAACAACTATTTCTAATGGATTTATCCACTATGACCCCTGCTTTATCTGTGACGTATTACATGTAGAGCTTAGATTTTAAGAGTATTTCTCTTTTGTTTTATGCAATGTCTTGTTCTGATTAGTATTCTAAGGACCGTTTGGCCATGAGAAATTTTCATTTTTTTCCCAGAATTTTTTTGACTTTATTTGGAAATCGGCGTTTTGCCATGAAAATTCCAAATACAACTTCAAGTTGTATTTAGATTTTGAAAAACATATAAAATCTTATTTTCACTTTCACTGCATTCAAACAACCAAATGTTCAGTGCAAACACTATAACCAAACCCAACTCCATCTTCAAAATTCCCAAAAATTGCAAGAGATTTTGTTTTCATGGCCAAATGCCTACTAACTGTAAGACCCAAAATGGTGATTTCCAAGGTATATGAAGTTTAAATTTTATATTTTTGTGAAGTGGGGAAACATAGGGAAAAAGAAGCTAACAAAATATTGCAATGTTGAGAGTTAGATTTGGACCCAAAACCTTAATCTGGTGTCTTAGACCAACTCGGCCATCTCAACACTTGTTGCAAAGCTTGTCGCGTTAATATGTATCCTATATTATAGAAATTTAAAAATAAAAAAAAATTGCCCTTGCATTAAATCCAAAAAATCAACAGTTTTATGGTTGCAAGATCATAAGTTAACATTTGTCTCAACGTTAACACTTAACAGATTTAGGCATTACAAAAACACCCTAATATTCCCAACAAAAGAGCAATTCATAATTCATAATAACAAGGTAACTTTAACCTTCTCACCATAGTTCACAACTAGAATAAAAATTGCTCATTATCTTGAAATTTTAAGTTCGCTAAATAAATACTGGCTTTATCATTTACTAGTTTACATCTAAATGGTCCCCTGCCTCTAAAAGCACACTGTAAAACTAAATAACCTAACTTATTGATTTGTCAAAGGTACAACAGAACTTCCCCAACAATAAATGAAACAATTGTGCACGAAAAATCTCTTGAAAAACACACAATTATTCGTTGACACTTGACTTAAATGTATGACTTATGAATGACAGAAACTAAGATATGACCAAATTATGAAGAGTGCACTCAGATAAATTACCTCTGCTGATGTCTGTCTAATACGTGACAAAGCAATTTGCTTTGCTCTGTTAATTTCCTATACATTATTTTTCATCTTGATGAATTCAGTAGCAGTTACACTCCGCTTCGTCAGTATGTGTACTTGATCAGCCTTTGTTGGTAAGCCATTGTAGTCGCTTCTCAGTTCCCAACTTCCCATGTTCTTTAGTTGTCTCTATGAATATATATATATATATATATATATATATATATATATATATATATATATATATATATATATATATATATATATATATTAGAACCAGGGGCAACTCAACAGAATTGGAGGGGTCAAGCAAACTTTAATTAGAGGTCTAAAACCTAAACAAACTTCATAGATTTTATATGAAATCTATTTTTTAAACTTTTTTTAGATGCAAAATTATTACTTAATAATTTTTTATAATCGATTTCTTTGAATAATTTTATTTTTCAATTTTATTTAAAGTAAGACTTTATCGGTTTCAATGTTGAAAATATTTTTCCACTGAGGCGATCATTACAGGAACTGTTAACATATCTACAAGCAATAGATAAATTGTAGATATAAATAATAGAGTTAGAACGATAGATCTGATTTAAGAAGTTGATAACTTGGTATACCAAACTTTAATATGCTTGTTGCAATGCTTGTAAACTTAAGAAGAAACAAAAAGAGAATTTGTAATTCGATCACTTGTTTTAACACTTTACGATTAGTGACACTTATTTTTTACAGAGTATTACTCTAACTTATTAGAGATTTGAAGAAAGATAAGCCAAACGGAGTTGAGATAATAAGACAATGTGAGTGTTAGCGGACAGAATGAAAGTAGGCAAAACAAAAAATTTCTTGATTTCTTCTATTCGAAAAAGGTTAAGGAGAATATTATAGTATAAATTTATCAATAGATGTTTTACTTTTTATCATAAATAATCAATTTTTTAAGAAAAAATTAATACATAATTTGAACTTGAATTTGGGGGTAAAATACTTACTCACACCAGGTGTTTACACCAAATCAATACATGCATGTCATGTGTTTGGATGTGGAGTTGTTTTACTTAACATGGTTAATTATCATGCACTTTTACTTCATTAAATCACTAAACCATGACATGCATGTATTGGTTCGGTGTAAATACCTGATGTGAGTAAGTTTATACCAAATTTGGGGGCCCCAATATGCCTTACTGGCCTATGGCTAGAGCCGGCCCTAATTAGAACAGGTTCTACGGTTCAACTAAACTCATTATTTTCTGCTGAAACTATGCATGAATAATTTGATTAACTTGAAAGTGCTTCTAATAATCTGATAGGTTGACATTGTTCTTGATGACCATTCGTACTGTACCTTGTGGAGTTATGGTATATAGCCAAGAGACATGGGACAATTAATTAAGAGTGACAAAAAAAATTCAAATTTAAGTGGGAGCAACTCAAGTTATTTTTATTGAGTAGGGGTGACAAAATTTGGGTTAGTGATTAATGAGGGTTGACCCATTTCATATTTTCCCTCAAGTTTTTTTTTTTTTTTTACACTTTGACCCAACTAATATAAAACCCAAAATTACCTAAAAGGGGTTAAAAAAAAAAAGGAGCCAATGACATCTCCTTCTTTGGACCGCAACTTCTTCGGCCATGTTCTCCTCTTCATCTTCTTCTTCATCATTTCATTCTCCCTTGCATCTTCTTCATTTAGAAAAAAAAATTGCTCAAGAAAAAAAAAAAATGAATCCACCCGATTTACACAATTTCTGGACTGAATTTCGTTCGTGTAGCATTGGACATTACTTTATAGGTGATTTCCGATCATTTGGTAAGCAAAACAAAGTTGTTTTGTGACAATTGTTCATCTGTGTATAGCTGTTGTTTTTCCAACAATTTACAGTAACAGTTATAGTTGTTGCAACAAGTGCTAAAATTGTTTTATAAGAGTTTCTGAATTTATTGCAACAACTAATAAAAAAGTTCCAACGGCTGTTGTAGTTGCTGCAACATTTATGCAGTTGTTGCAACTTGTATATTAAATGTTGCAACAACTGCTAGAGAAGTTGTATAAATAATTGCATACTGTGAGGAAATTCATCATGCGCCTTCTGAAGAATGTTGAGAAGTTCCTCTGGAGATTTTAGAGAGAGAAATACCTCTTCCAAATATTGAACCGGGCAAACTGAGAAGAAGGCGGACAAAGAGGAGGCGTGGAGTCGGGGAATCATTTCCAATGAAGAAAAATAAATTCTCCATATGCAAAAGGGATTGGCCATAAGAGAACTACATGCCCAGACCGAAATGCTTCATAGTTGTTGATTTTGTTCTTACTTGTAATAAAAATTCTTTGGTTGATATTTTTGAACTTGGATTACATGACATGTTAATTTTGTTCTTACTTGTAATAATAAATTATATTATTAATGTTTGTGAACTAGATTTATCTAATATGTTGATCTTGTTCAAATCACAAATGAAATTGCTGAACATTTTCAACAAGTAACAATAGCTGTTGCAATAGTTCTGTTACTTGTTGTGATTTTCCAACAAGTGAAAGGACTTGTTACAGCAACTATATTACTTGTTGCAATTTTTCCAACAAGTACTGGACTCGTTGCAACAACTATATTAGTTGTTGTGATTTTTCCAACAAGTAACCTGATTTGTTACATCAACTAATAACTTATGCGATGTTGAAAATCCGTGGAACAATCTTCAACTAGTAACAAGATCTGTTGCAACAACTCTGTTACTTGTTGGGGTTTTCCAACAAGTGACAGGACTTGTTGCAGCAACTATATTACTTGTTCTAATTTTTCCAACAAGTACTGGGACTTGTTGCAACAACTATGTTAGTTGTTGGGATTTTTTGATAAGTAGCTTGATTTTTTGCAACAATTAATAACTTATATCAAGCTAAAATTTAGTGGAATATTCTCCAACAAGTAACAAGATCTGTTGCAACAACTCTATTATTTGTTGGAATTTTCTAACAAGTGAGAAGCTTGTTGCAACAATCATATTACTTTTTGGAATTTGTCCAACAAGTACTGCGACTTATTGCAACAATTATATTAGTTGTTGGGATTATTCCAACAAGTTTTGAGACTTGTTGCTACAACTATGTTACTTGTTGCAACGGATACTGCAATTGTTGCAACAAATCAAGCAATTCTAAGAGTAGTCAATCTAAATCGAGTGATCAATATAGTGATTTGACTTGAATTACTTGATTCGACCATATTTAATGATCAATACATATATCTAATGATATCCTTAATTAGTTAGATAGTAATTTAATCATAATAGAAGATCAACTTAGTGTAGTAAACCTAAATCAAGTGACCAATAGAGTGATTTGACGTGAATAATTATTTGATTTGACCATATTTAATGATCAACAAAGTGTTTTAATGATATTTAGTGATCAATACATATATCTAATGATATCTTTTATTAATTAATTAGTTGTTGACACCCAATTTTGACTCTCCTTTCTTCCAATTTATTTCCTCGAGCTTCTATATTGGTAATAAGTCAAATATCTTAGCTTTTGCCACTTTTTACCAGTTACTATCGCTATTATATCTACTTAATGTTAGTATCACTTAATATAATTACATATTGGCTGTGAAAAATAATTTATTTGATTCAATTAGAAGATTGGAAGAAATCAATTTGAAGAAGGAATAGACCATAAATTATGGCCAGCTACAAGCCCAAACGATACTCCTAGTAGCCCAATAATATTCGGCCCATGTAAACTTTTAAAATCACTATAAGATCAGCCTATACGTAAAGATCCCAATTGGTACCAATATGTTTTGAATTTTTCCATATGCTGTAAATGACCAATTCGCCCCGGATTCCAAACCAGTGGAGTCCGCATTAAATGCCTATGTTGACCAAAAGAAGATTTTTGATTTCTTTTTCCACGGTATTTCCATTTTTTCTCCATCTCTGTCCTCTCTCTCCTAAAAACCTAAAAGACGCTCCACCATTTTGAGTAACACTGATGACCATCCCAACGGCTGTCACGCCGACTTCTGGGCCACCTCGTTGATGATGAACGGCTAATTTTACAGTCCGAAATTCAAAATCCCGCCCAAATAGTAACCCTAAAAGCCTTAACTCGTCTCTATAAATACATATGTTTAGAGATAGATTTTGGGGACCATGGAGACTGTTTTCAGCCACTCCACCCTTTGAAGTTTGGAGCCGCCCACTTTTACCTTTTAAGTCGTTGCTATACCTTGGAAAATATTGTTCTCTTCTTGTAATACACTTGAAAACACCTTCTGCTTTACAAATTGTTTTTCGATCTCTGCTTTTTCTTAGTCGAGCGGAGCCTCTCTTTACTTCTGTTCGTGTAGATTCGAGTATTGATCTATGACCTCGCACCCTAGTTCACTAGCACCACAAAAAGGTCAGTGATTTTCTCTCTTACGATTTTGTAGTTCTAAACATGTTTATGATTCTGTACGTATTGCGCAAGTGTTGTTAGTTTCCTTTTATTTTTAAGACATTCAGCATGCCTTTTGTCGATCTTTGGTGTTGTTTAATTCAGATTTCTCATTCCGTGTTTATTGCTTCTCTAGGAATCATGAGTTAGTCATTTTTTTTAAATAGTTGTATATATGCTTGAAATCATGTGCTAGCATTCCATTTCCTTAGTCTGAAGCTATCATATAATGTTTGTTTCCAAGCTTTGTTCAAGATTTCCTTTGCTTCACAATTTGCATACCAATGTAGTTGGACTTAAAGCCCCTATTTGTCTCGCGAGTAATATGTCCTTCAGTTATGTCTATCTAATAGTTAAAGTAATGAGCTATGCCCTTTAAGCTTTTGTGTGTCAAAACATTTAACAGAGCAAAGAGTGTTTACTTTATGAAAGTAATATTCTTATCCTTTATATTTTACTCTCATTTAGGAATCATGTTTGCAGGATTTTAAATACCTCATAATAAGAAGAATAGATTGTGCCCAACAAAATGCATGTTTATTTTAATAAGTGACTGTATTTTTGTTTAATTTAAGGTGACATTAGGAAGATATGAAACATGTTTTTAGAGTCCGGAGCCTAAAGGGTACAAAAATACACGGTATAAACCAAAAGGGGATGACAAAAAATTTATATACCAAAACAGGTATAACGTGGGCTGATCCACGTTATACCCCAAACTTTTTTTTCACCTGTCAGACGAAAACCGAAAAATTAAAAAAAAAAAAAAAAATTAAACGTATAACGTGGACTGATCCACGTTATACAATATATATTTGTAAAGTGTCTGTCCTGCATAAAGCGTAGTTGCGATGAATTATCATTCATTTAGATAGAGAGACACAAATCTCTTCACGGCTTTATTTGAAGACTCTAGGCACCTTATTACTTCTTTAGCATATTATTCTTTTTACTGTAGTCTCTAAGAGTGGTATTAAATTGGCCTTCAGTTTCTTTTCAGTATGATTCACGAAACACCGATTAACAGTGGTATAGACAAAATAATTGTCCACCCACTTAGACTTAGGTCCCATATAATAAAGCATTATCATGACATTTTAAGTATATTATTTTTGGGCTACTAAGGCATCAATTAAATTTCACTTTTCTGGCTATATAAATAGGAAAATTTACCTGTCATAGCTACCTCTAAGATTTATGAATAATAACTTCTTTATTTTTTATTTAATTTTTGTAGCTTTATTTTTTCAAAATTACATTTCATAACTGGTCCAGTAACTTTTGAAATACATGTACCTCTATATTCTCCCTCACTACACATTTAAGATTTATCATCTTCTTCAAACCCTAAAAAAAATTCTCTCTCCTCTCTCCCCTTCCCCTCACGTACGCCTCTCTCCCCTTCCCCTCACGTACGCCTCTCTCCCTCCCTTTCTCTATCTCCGGCCTCTCTTCTCCTTCCCCTCACGTACCCCTCCCTCCTTTCTCTATCTACACTACCCACGCCGCTGTCAACACCACCGCCACCACCACTATTACTACCATCTCCATCTCCAAACTCAAAAAAAATTTTAAGCTTCTAGTTCTTCAGATCTGAACTCCGACGCAGATAGTATATCAGATTTATACAACAAAATTGCTGAATCTTAGAAGTATTTTAATTGTGGAAAAAGAGGAAGCAGTGGGTTTCACCGGAGCCGCCACCACCACCATCACTATTACTATCATCTCCATCTCCAAACTCGAAAAAAAACCTTAAGGTTCTAGCTCTTCATATCTGAACTCCATATACTTCATGTATTAATGGTTTTTGGTGGTGGTTCAGTATTATTTTTGGAGTGAAGGAGGATAGTGGTGGATCGAAGAAAGGCGGCGGAGGAAGGAGGAGGTTTTTTCCAATTTGTTGTGGTGGTTCGGTAGGTTTTTTGGAGTGAAGCAGAATAGTGGATCAGAAGAAAGGCGGCGGAGGAAGGAGGAGGGTTTTTCCAATTATTGCGGTGGTTCAGTAGAGTTTGTGGTTGTGGTGTTTCAGTATATTTCTGTATATTTCAGTATATTTCTGTATATTTCAATGTACTGTTTTAGTATATTTCAGTGTACTGTTTCAGTATATTTCGCTATATTTCAATGTATTTCTAATTTACGACACACTTTCTGATACATTTCATTGTATTCCATTATATATACGCATACTACAATTTTATATTTCTTAAACAATCAACCATATTTCATTGTATTCGAGTGTATATTTTTCTGTATTTGGAATTACTTCTAAAAGTTTGGAATGGAGCAATTTGGAGAGAGAAATGTGGGTTGTTATGGAACTTCAGCCGTTGCGTGATACATGGTTGATTTAATTTGACTTACCATTTAAAATGAAAGAAGATAATATGTTCCATAAATACAACCTATGTTTACTCTGCCAAATTTTGTATTTTCGTGTATTTCAAAAACACGAAATACAACCGAATACAACAAAAACCAGCAAAAATCTTTTGAATAGAGTGATTTTTGATAGAGAGACGTTAGCTGTAATGGAACCTCATGAGGTTTGCATGAATCATGGAACCATTAATACAAATTACCATATAATTTGAAAAAGATTTTTATTTCCATAAATATAGCCTTTTTTTATTCAACAGTCACGTTGTATTGCATGAATCATGGAACCATTAATACAAATTACCATATAATTTGAAAAAGATTTTTATTGCCATAAATATAGCCTTTTTTTATTCAACAGTCACGCTGTATTTCACTGTATTTCGCTATATTTCACTGTATTTCAAAAACGCGAGATACAACTGACATACAGCCAAAAGCAGCTACGAATTGTAAATCTTCAACTTATAGCTATAGCTTGTTAGAAGCTGTTAAAAGATAGTTATTTGTGTAAGTTTTACATATAAATATCACATTAAAGGTACAATGAAAAACAATTAGTTATTCAGATCTTTTATATAACAATCCACAAAAATAACAGTAACATAACAACAAATTTCTTCAAAAGTGATACTAAACAAATCAGACCTTTTATATAATAATGCTTCTAACAATCATATCTTAAGTTCAAATTAAAATAACACAAATAACACAAACATATATCTTATACGTATTAAAATAACACAAATAAAAAATAACAATTAAGATATACAAGACAAACACATATCTACATCTACTATAAATATACAATATTATATGAGTTAGAAAAAATACCAAAAAAAAAAAATGGAGGAGAAGGAAAAGGAGAAGGAGATGGATGGAGAGGTTCTGTAAGTTTTTAATGGAGGAAGAGGCGGAGGCGTTTCACTACGCTTTATGCAGGATTGTTATATAAAAAATCTGAATAACTAATTGTTTTTCATTGTACCTTTAATGTGATATTTATATAGCCAGAAAAGTGAAACTTAATTGATGCCTTAGTAGCCCAAAAAAAATATACTTAAAATGTCATGATAATGTTTTATTATATGGGACCTAAGTCTAAGTGGGTGGACAATTATTTTGTCTATACCACTGTTAATCGGTGTTTCGTGAATCATACTGCAAAGAAACTGAAGGCCAATTGACTAGAGTAATAAGGATAATACCACTCTTAGAGACTACAGTAAAAAGAATAATATGCTAAAGAAGTAATAAGGTGCCTAGAGTCTTCAAATAAAGTCGTGAAGAGATTTGTGTCTCTCTATCTAAATGAATGATAATTCATGGCAACTACGCTTTATGTAGGACATACACTTTACAAATATATATTGTTATAACGTGGACTGATCCACGTTATACAATATATTTTGTATAACGTGGATCAGTCCACGTTATACGTTTATTTTTATTTTTTAAAAATTTTCGGTTTTCGTCTGACAGGTGAAAAAAAAGTTTGGGGTATAACGTGGATCAACCCACGTTATACCCGTTTTGGTATATAAATTTTTTGTCATCCCCTTTTGGTTTATACCGTGTATTTTTATACCCTTTAGGCTCCGGACTCCATGTTTTTATCTACTCGTTGATTAAAATGGGAACAATATTGTATGATTCTATTTGAAGTGATGACCTTATTGTTTTAAATTTGTTTTTGACTTCAAATATTGTACCTGATAGCAATCCTATTTACTTCTGTTGTGTTTGATGTTATATGGAAGTTAAGCTACCAAGTTAATATACCAGTGCTACTCTTGTTTTATGTACCTTATTCATTTTTTGTGAGAACTACATCTCTTCCCCTAATTTCTTTATTTTCTTCCTTCACGTGTACACTTTGGAGCAAATGAAGTCTTAATTCAGGACTCTCTCAAAACGGGGTCTCAAGATGAGACTCGACATACCCATTCATGGAGTCATCCTATTCCGCAATTCTTAAACCACATCGGACAAGAGAAACTCGCTAGAGACTGCCTATGACTACGTTTCTTTTCTCTTTTAGTGTTCACTCGATTGATTTTCTTCTGGTTGTTTTTTCTTATGAGATTTGGGTTCATTTTGGTTTGACGTACTGCTTAACATAGTATATTAGGAAATGCTAGTTAAACGTCTAGGATATCTTGTTTAGTTAAATACCCAAATCAACAGTATTCGAAATATGATTTCCAAAATATTCATCCAGCCTTGTGAAAAGATTTTTAAACTGATTTATTTACTCCTATATTTAGATAAGCATAGATGTCCAGCTTGCTGCCTTTGTTACATCTATACTATTATATTGCGTAAGTATTCTTACATATGGTATTTATATACTTACTAAATTTTGAAATATAAATTATTTTATGATGTAGTACTTTTCTTAAAATACTTTCAATATATTCTTTTCAGTTACATTTTTGCTCAAAACAACATATTTCTTAATAAGTTTTAACAAACTTAAGTTTGGCCGGTTAACTGTAGTTAACGGATCTTAAAGGATGCTTAACGGATAACTAAGAACCCTTATCTAGAATCACATTAGTTCAGTAGACCTTAAAAATGGAGTTAATTTTTATCATTTACTTAGTTAAAATAGGTGTCCTAATTCTCATTTAAAATAATTAGGTGGCGATTGCTTTAGTTAAATAATTTAGGAATCACTAATATGTTATACTCTGCTTTGACCCGGTTAACATGGGGTATAACATCTTGGCGACTTTGTTGGGGACATTAGGTTCTTAACCATAACAAACTCAGGTTAATAATTAATTTGTTGGATGTTTTGGTTGTTTTTCATTATTGCTGCTTTTATTATTTCTCTTATGTGCTTTTAATTATTGCTTTAATTATTTCTTTATGTGAATTTTTCTATGTAATAATATGTTACCGCTTTCTTTAACTGTCATTCTGTTCATATTTCCTCCACTTTCGGAAATTCACACTATCACATGTACACGCGAGGTGTGTTTTGCGCACTCGCAAATTTCTTTCAAAATCCCAAATCTTAGGAGAGTTGGCATATGCGCGGGGTATCCGAATTTCCGTGTGACCGCGTAGCCTTCTCACTCAAGTAGTCCGCTCGGGAACCTTTAGTCTAGTCAACCAAATCTTAGAAAAACTTAAGATAGAGCTAAAACAACACCTTTTTCCTAAGGACATGCATTATTAAACTTAGGAGGCTTAATATCCTTAGTATATTAAGTCCATTAGTAAACCTTACCCAAATGTCCAAGTGGGTTCACGACCCTAAGCGACGCTTATCATATTATGTGTGCATTATTTGAAGGTTGATTTTGCCAACAATATGGACCATTGTTCTAAATTAATTAAACTTTAGGAGGGCGGGTTTGTCTAACTCTTTTGTGATGCAAACTAATCATGATGATCCCAAGATTTTGTGGATTGAAGACTAGCCTTGGCGCACCTTTTATGGATGAAGAAGTTTGGACGCGACGAAGAAGTGCATTTAGCTTACATAGATTAGGAAATACTTCACTTGGCATGTAATAAAGCTTAAAGATATTTTTGTACTTTATTTTGGAAATAGAATTGTTTAATTAATTAAAGAGCAATGAGATGACATATAATGGCACATTCGTCTTTCAAATATACGCTAGGCCTACCTCTGGCATAAAGAGGTCCCTGTATAATAGGACGTGTGAATGCTTGTATTATGAACCTTATTTGCTTACTTGCTAAGTGATTTACCTGAATTTATTTGCAATATGCTTGAATTTATTTCCAATATGCTCTTGGATTTACTTGCTATCTACTTTACTTGATATTTACTAACATCATCTTTGTTTCAGAAGAAAAATCGAATTCATATTTGCTTATCTCTTTATTTTGACATATAATTGCATATTGTTCATTAATTATTTTTTATGCATCATCTTCACAATTTTTAAAAATAATAATAATCAAATTATTCCGCGCTTAGCGCATTTTAGCGACTCTAGAGCACCTTTAAGATCGTTCACATTCCTAGTGCCTATCCCTCCATTTTCCGAGCATGATCTCTTATTTTTACAAAGTATGATGTTTCTCGGAAGTCTTAGTTGATAAAATTTATTACTTCCGCATCCATGAACTAGCCTCGAAATTTTTTCTTTTCCCAACACTTGAGTTAATTCTTATCGTTCCAACTCTTTTAATGAGAATAGTCTCTTCAATTTTTTTTTATCAAATATATTTTTTCTTCTAAAAGAAGTGTCAAATAATTGGTCTAGCGTCAAGTTTTAATTCTAGAGCTTTTACCTTCTCAAATCTTCCAAGTCCTTCTTTTATGAGTTTGATGTTCCATCTCAAACGACATAACTTTTGGCCCATTAGTTCTGCGACTCGTAGAATCTATTTAGCACTCGATCTACGTCATGAACCTTTTACTTATACTCTCAAATTCTATCATTTTTCACCATTTATCACTCCTTAAATTGGTAGATGTCCAAATTTATTTGCACAATCTATCAAATGGCACTTGTTGAAATTTATTCGACATTTTCCATCAAGTTGTTCAAGAACGACTTTTCAAGTACCTTACTTCTGCGGAGTCTTCACTCGTTTAATCGCGTCATTCTTATTTTGGGTCGCTGAGATTTACCTTCGCGCACCCATTAATTTCAAGTTTTGGCATGCAAGTTGAGGAATGATTTCATAGGTCTCTCGTCCTTGAAATTTTTCAACTTGCCAATGCTAAAATAAATTTTAGAGCCATTTGCAACCCTTGGGTGTATTAAGTTCAAGTCTCCATATATCAATTATCTTTAATCTCGAGCTTGTCAACCATATATCCAAACAGGCACCAATATGTGTTCAAGACCAAATTTGTCTATGCCCTCTTTTAAAGCGTATCCTTTATAAGACTCGATCCATAAGTTTCTTAGGCATGCAAGAATGCTCCACTCTTATTTGTTACCACTTTCTTGTCTCATGTTAATCATACCTATCCTACGCTTACCAAATATTTCATTCTCCTTCCAAAGGTTGACTTAAGTTGAACACAGAGGGCAACACGAGTGAAAGAAGCGATGCAAAACTATTGGATAATGGTAGGATCATTTAGAGACTGTTGGCTCACCCTCAATTTGTTTGCGATCAACCTCCAGCCGTCATACCGATGCCAAGTCACAATCAAGCAATTTACCCGCAATTTGCAAGCCAAGTACCTCCTCAAAGCTAAACAATTGTTGGACAAAGGTTTACTGCACCAAATTTATCCTTCCCCACATCTACTGCAAGCACTTGTGATATAGGCGAACAGATCACCAAGAATGGTCTCAATAAGAAAAACCGCTAAGCGTATGGTAGGCCTTTAAAGAATGACATGAAATAGGATAGTTTTGGTTAGCATCTTTTGGGAACAATTTTGTACTTTTGTAAGCTTAAATAATCATTATTTTGTATTTTTTTTGTTATATAAAAAGATCCCTATTTATGTAAGGCGAACTATGCTTAACCTAATTCCTCAGCAGATATGTAGGAAGCCCACATAGGGACTCGGTCATATTAGAGTAGAAATTTTAATTTCCCATTTGCATGTAACCGTAACTATATTTGACCTGATTTCCTGTTAGTAGCGGGATACGGAGGCAGCCTATTTAAGGCCCGGTCTTATTATTATAAAATTTTAATATTCCCCTAAAGAAGAAGCAGGAAACTGGGGCAAATTTTTGGCATGCAATCAAGACATCATCATCAGAAATATCCTAAATACTGGGGCAATTTTTGGAATACGTCGGAGTTGGAAAAGGATAAGAATCAAGTAAGAGCCAAGCTTTGGTGTTCAGCATAAGTCAGCCTTATTCAAACTTCAAATTATACTCCAATAGTGTGCTTTTTCTTCCGATTCATTTTCGACCGTTAGAGCCAAATAGGTAATGATTCATTCTCGTCCATTCGTTCTACGACTTAGGTCATCTCTTCTAATCTAGAGTCTGCTTAACTAGACCACGAACTAATCTATTTAATATATATATATATAAAATATTTATTTCTATTATATTGAGGATAATTTCGATTATAATGTGTTCTATATTTTTTATGCTTTTTCTTTTTATAATTGTCTTTATCATAGCTTTGAGTAGTGTAAACCACACTTTTACAAAAGTTCATTTCATTTTGTTTTAGTTGTTTTTGTGTCTGTATATGAGTACATTTTTCTTGTAGTATATGTTTAAGTAAAAAAAAAAAACGTAAAAATTGGGACATAGGCAGAAAATAAGAAATATACCTACATGATAAGAGGAATTAAAGAGTGAGGGAGTACCGAGAAGGATTGTTTAAAATATTTGCTAAAAACCACTCTATATTTCTATCCATATTGAAAAAACAAATATAACCCCCTATCACTTTGGTATCAGAGCGAGAAGAGTTTTGGACCTAAAACTAATATTTTAAACCATATTTTAAATAATAGTTTATGAGAAGGCCATTTTGTGCTAGACAAAGAAGACAAACACTTATACCTAGACAATATTATATGAGACAACAAAGTTTTAGTCAGTATATAAGACACAATTATCATATGATATATTTGACTCGAAAAAGACTTATAAATCTTAGAAAAACAATAAAGTCTTTAATTAAATATAGTAGATACATAGACATAGTTCATCGTCAAGATATACATAATAACATAACTATTTTAAGCTTAAGAAATAATTTTAACTGGGAAATATATTTTACTAACGACGAGATATTTAGAGCTAAAGATCGTATTAGACATCTAGAATAAAAAGTAAAATTTATCCCATTAGGGTAATGCAAGATAACTATTTAGAGGTAAAACAAGAGCTAGAAAGACTATACCAAGAATATATTAGACTAAGTAGTACTAAAGAGAATCAGTTAAGATTACAAGAATTAATAGATATAATATCAGGATTAGAATATAAATTATTAGGACATATAAGATCTAGGAAATACTCTCAAATGCAGATCCATAAATGATTTAAGTCATACTAGTTATATTTATATGAAAACACAACCCTTTGTTAGACAAATAGCTATAAACTATTAGTATTTATATAGAGATATAGCGAAAAGAAGAGAATATAGAAAAATTGAAAAGGCCCTAAGCGCATATTTAGAAGTAATCAATACAGAAACGTTATCATCCCTAATAGAAAATAGACTGTTACAAAGACAAATTAACGAAGATACAATTTCGGCTATAACTTGGGAATAACAAGGCATAAGAGAAGATATAAAAGGACTTACAGATCATATAGAGTATCAAAAGAAAATTTGTAAAATAAGAATTCCTTTAGGATAATAAACAAATTTTGATAAATTTGATAAAATAGATACATTAAAGAATCTAGAATATTTAGACTTAAGAATATACACAGAAAAGAAATATAGAGCATTAAAAACCCATAGTATTATTAAGTGTAATTTTAGTGACGGAGAACATATATTACATAGTGAAGACAAACAATTTAATACACTAGTAGATTTAGTTATAAATTTTAGTGAAAAAACTCAAGAAAATAACAAAGATATTACTAGAACATTGGAAGTCATAGAAGTTTATCAAACTAATCAAAAGAAGAAGTTAGAAAAATTAGAACAGAACTTTGATTACCTAAAATCACAAGAATTAGAATTAGAACGAAAAATTCAGATTTTAACTAACAGATTAAGTTTAGAAAATTCGCTTACAAAGATTGAAATAGAAAAGTTAATCAAGGTCATTCTAGAAAAGCCTAAAGAAATAGAAATAAAGACAAACCAGATAGTAACACAAACAACACAACAAATAGAAAAATTAAATAACGATATTAAAGATTTAAAAAAGACACTAGATGAGCTTAAAGAAATTACTCTAAAGAAATTACTCTTTCATGAACAAACTAACTATAGTTCAACAAGAAGCCTCAAAGTTAATAGAAAAATTTATATCTTTACCGCAAGACTATATAGACTATATACCTAACGCTAAATCTGATCAAATAGTACTAAAACAGAATATTACTATAATTTCTTTGTTATTGGAAATAACTAAGAACGTAGAGCAGGCAATAATTCCAAGGCTAGAAATAATAAGCGAGCGCTTAAGAGTAATAAGTGAGACACAAAAAGAGAAAATTAAAATAGAAACCCCAAAGAATAAAGAAGTTGAAGAATTAATAGAACAATTAAAGAAAGTTGAAATAACACCTCAAAAGGAGAAAGGTAAGTAATTAGAAAACCACAAAAATAGACTTTCTTCCAATTAGACCAAGAAACGAAGGAGGACCAGAAAGGCAAGGACAAGAAAGACCAAGAGTAAGTTTTTCAGACAATAGAATAGGTAATAATCTTTTCTCAAGAATTCTAAATCGGAGAAGACCAGAGGAAAACAATCAACAACTAAGTGAGGTAATAGACGTAGATAGAGATATACAGATTTTTCAACAAAATCAATTAAAACTATTAAATCCAAAGACTTTATACAATATAAGACAGTGTCAAGTACATCACAATTATATAGACATTATAAAGAAGAACAATTATCAGCTATAGGAACTAAAGTTACTACAATAAATTTAATAGACCCAGAGGTTGTAAGACAAATAAAAAATACTGGAAGAAGTTTAATGCATATGGGATTAATAGTAGTAGGATTAAAAGGATTAACTAGAAAGAACTTAGGAACTAAAGTTTTAATAGTAATTTATGATGATAGATGGTCAGACATGAAAAAATCAATAATAGGACTAACGGAAGTAGACATGACAAATAATAGAGGAATTTTTTATATTAGCCCAGATTTTATAACGAAATTAGCAGAATTTGGAAAACACATAAAAATAGGAATACAGACCAAGGGATATGAAGAAATATGTAACGATAATAATTTATTAATGTGTGTAGGATTTTTAGGAAAAATGACCAATAATAGTAACACGAAATTTAAAATTAAGGTAGAAGACGTAGTAGAAGTAATGGGAAATAGAGGAATAAGATTAATAAAACCCATAAAAATAAATCCTGAAGAATATGCAGGGATGGAATGAAATTTAAAAGATTTTAATAGAAAAAAGATTCTCAGCCAGAATCTCACCTAATGTATAGTAATTGTAGGGGAGAGACATCTATACGTTTCACCAATTATAATTATACACCACAAAAAGACATAGAAGAAGAAAGTACTTTAGACGAAAATGAAATTACATAATCAAATTTAATGAATATAGAACTAATACAAGACGAGTTTGTGGTAGACATAGCTATAGAAGAATAAAAAAGACTCCATGAAGATAACAAAAATATACTTTTTAGATTTAAAGGATGTAAGTTAGGAGAACTAACAATAGAAGAAACTATAAGTCACTTTAAATTATGTGAAGCTAGAACTAATAATTGGGGATATAGAGTAGAACATATATACCAAAAGAAATCAGATGAATTTGATAAAATATTAGAAGATATGCAATACAGTGATGAAGAAATAGAGATAGACTCAATAATAAGTCAAAAAGAATTAACGGAATCTAGTGCGTCTAGTTTTAGTCCATTTCAAAGAACAACTGTTGAAAAACAATATACTGCAGATACAAGTACAGGAAATGTACCTATGAGAAGAGTTTTTAGAACAGCAGGAGAACCCATAGATAATGTTAAACCATCAGGGAAAAGAATGCCTATAGTAGAACCTATTATCCTTAAAAAAGGAGGTAATAAAGGTAAAATACTAAATATAGCAACACATGATCCACAAAAATGGAATTCAGTAATAGATCTTTGGAAAGGAATAGTAGTAGCAGACTATATAAAAACATATAATGATACTGACACAGAAACAATGTATAAATATTTAGAAACATTTTTAGGAGAATCAGCAAAAGCCTTATGGGAAGCTTATAAAGAAAATTTTCCAATGGAATTTCAACACTTAGTATCCATGGGAGCAAATTCATATAATTTTACTAATAAAATACATACTTTAATTACAGGGGAAGATCCAAATAGTGGATTATTAGTATTACAAAGAAATGTAGTAATAAAATTAGAAAAGCTAAGTATAAGTAGTTGGTTCCATATTAAGAAATTTTTAAACAATTATTTTTATTACTGTACTATTAGTGGAAATGCTTTTGATCAAGAATTAGGTAAAAAATTATTTAATAAACTACCAAGAGCCTTAGGAAGAGAAATAGAAGATAGACGGAATAAGAGAGACGGAGTAGTACAGAACCCTAACCTAAAATGGTCAATGGGGCATATAATACAACATATAATGGATATACTACAAGAAAAATGTACTCATATACAGATGCAAAAACAACTAAAACAAAATGAAATAAACTTTTGTAAAAGTGTGGTTTACACTACTCAAATCTATGATAAAGACAATTATAAAAAGCAAAAGCATAAAAAATATAGAACACATTATAATAGAAATTACCCTCAATATAATAGAAAGAAATATTATCTTAGAAAATCAGCAGCTAGAAAACCTTATTTAGACAGGAATAGACATGTCAGAAAATACAGAACAGATAGAAATAATAAAAATAAACTCGAATGCTTTACTTGTGAAAGTGTAGAACACTTAGCAAATACATGTCCAAAAAGAATAAATAATAAGACAAGAAATTCTCAGCTAATTGAAGATTTTCAAGAAACATTAATAAATGTAGATGAATATATGACAGATATAGAAAGTATATATTCTATAGTAAGTGTAGACACTGAAGAAAAAATCAAAATAGACTCATCAGACTCAGAAGCAGAAGAATTAATTAATGAAATAGGTTTAGAAAATCTAGACTTAGAAGCGATAGATAATTTAGCAAATATAGCGGAAGACTGTAACCATACGTTCGAAAGAAATAAAGGATTGGATAGTAATGAGTGTTTCTTTTGTAAATGGTATCCTAGTAGAGAAAAACGGGATAAATGTAAAAATTGTTATATAGAAGGATGTACAATGTGTATAGAAAAAAAAATTAAAACAAAAATAAATAAAGAGGAAACTCATAATAAAATTGAAGATCCTACTATTAATCTAAGAATGATAACATTAGAAACAAGAATAAATGAATTAGAAACTAGATTATGTAAATTAGAAAAAGGAAACGAAAAAGAAGTAGATAGTGAAGATGAAGAAATAAGATTATCGAATATACAACCAATAATGAGACCATTAAGAACAATACCAGAAGATTATCAAGCAGAATTAATGAGTATAGAAGACCATGAAGCATTAGTATGTAACGAAGATAAAAAATTAGGAACAATAAAGATAGATGATTATACTTGTAAGAATTAAAATAGATGATTATGAGATAGAAACAGTAGCATTAGTAGATTGAGGATGCACAAAGTGCATAATAAATAAAAGAATAGTTTCACCTAATTTAATAAAAATTCTAGAGAAACCAGTTGCAGCCATGCAAATGGATGGAACACATAACATATATAGACATTATGTTCATAAGGCCTACATTAGCTTTATAAATACATGTTCAGAATTTTACAAACCAAGCTATAAAATGGACGAGATATGGGTAGGAGATCTTAATATAAATGTAGATTTTGTCATAGGATTAGACTTTATGTTACATAATAATGGAAGTTGTATGATTACAAGAGATGGAGTAATTTTCTTAAAAAATATTACTCATACACCAGTACAAGTTCTTAAGACTGAAACTAGAATCCGTCATAAGAAGATCCCTACCACAGATCGAATAAACCTGCAAAAGAAAGAAGATAATTGTTGTTAAGAGTGTCAAGAGAATAATACATGTTGTAAAGATAAGACAAAAATAAAAAATTTAACTCTAGAAGAAGAAGAAATTCTAGGAGACGAGGATTCGTTAGAAAAAAATTATACTTTAATAGATATAGAAACAGAGTTATATAATTTTAAAATAGGAATAGAAAGAATAGGAGTAATAAAAAAATCAAAAAGACCTAGATAATATAATAAAAATACTAGATGAAATAGAAATTATAGGAGAAAAAACATTAAAACATTGGAAAAATAATAGAATTGTATGTAAATTAGATATAATAAATCCAGACTATGTAATTAAAATAGCTTCAATTGAAGCAACAAATCAAGATGTAGAAGATTTCACATACGAAGATCTACTTCTAAACATAGATCTACAGTATTCATGGTAAGAAATCATAGCGAAATAGTAAGAGGAAAAACAAGAATGGTAATAAACTATTAAAAACTTAATGATAATACTAGGACAGATGGATATAAGTTACCAGACAAAACAGAATTAACAAAATAGAATCCAAGGGAAAAAGATATTTAGTAAATTTGATTGTAAATTAGGATACTGGCAGATAAGAATGCCTGAAGAAAGTATAGAATGGACGGCATTTACCTGTCTTGAAGGACATTTCGAATGGTTAGTAATGCCATTTGGATTAAAGACAGCTCCACCAATTTTTCAAAGAAAAATGGATGGTATATTTGGGGAATACAAAAGGTTTGTATTAGTGTATGTAGATGATATACTAGTATGTAGTAGAGATATTAAAGCACACTTAGGACACCTACAAACGGTATTTAGATTATTTGTAGAAAATAGAATAATAATTAGTAAGAAAAAGATGGAATAATGAAAAAATAATATAAACTTTTTAGGAGTAGTACTAGGAGAAGGTAAAATAAATTTACAACCTCATATAGCCAAGAAAGCTTTGGAAATGCCAGACAAGTTAGACAATGTTAAAGAATTACAATTTTTTTTAGGAATAGTCAATTATGTTAGAAATTTTATAAAAGATTTAGGAAAAATTGCAGGACCATTGTATTCAAAAACTGGATCTAATGGTCAAAAACACTTTAATACTGAAGACATTAAATTAGTACAAGAAATCAAAGAAAAAATAAAAAATATTCCTGATTTAAATATTCCTCTAGAAACAGACTATTTAATTATAGAAACAGATGGTAGTTTTGAAGGATGGGAAGCAGTATTAAAAGCAAAACCAAATAAATACAGTAATAAAAATGAAGAAAAGATGTGTGCTTATCAAAGTGGTAAGTATAAAGAAAAAGGAAATATGAGTAGTATAGATGCAGAGATTTTAGCTGTAATATACGGATTATAAATAGCTTTAGACTATATATCTTAAATAAACCAGAAATAATAGTTAGAACAGACTGCGAAGCTATAGTTAAATTCTATCAAAAGATAAATGATAAAAATAGTAGTAGACGAAGATGGCTAAATTTCTTAGATACCTTTTCAATTTATAATTTAAAATTTGAACATATAAAAGGAAAAGATAATAATTTAGCAGACCAATTAAGTAGACTAAAGATTACTGCTAACTGATTTTCTATTTGAACAGCATGAGACCTTCCAGTTCTCAGACAGCAGACAAGGGGAAAGGCATAGCCTCAACCCAAGACACATACAGACAGACAGTATTAGGTAACCTTCATTTTAGACCTACATCTTTATTAGAGAGAAATACTATGGAAAGAATACAATTCGGAGCCAATAATCTAGCAGCTTTTCAGCCATCAAATTGGACTTTTAAAGTATTACCAGAATATGTAATAGACAGACAACAAATATGTTTGGTAGATAATTTATGGATTTCACATAATAGAAAAGACTCTAAACATTTTGTAGCTACTATAAATTTCTTTGTCAGTATTTTACAGACCGAAATTTAGACAAAAATTTAAATTTTATGTTGTAGTTCATGGTAAAACTAATGGTGTTTTTCAAACTTGGATAGAAGTTTTAGACTCTATTAAAGACATGAGAAAACCTCTTTTTAAAGGATTTAATGAATTTACTGAGGCATTAGATTATGCTAGAGGAATGTTGGTTCTAAACTACTATATTTCTCCAGCTCTTAGACAAAATCCCTCAGTATAACATACAAAAAGACACAGACAAGGTGATTTTTTGTGATCACTGTTCTATTATGACTGAAGTAGTCAAGAGACTAAACCAGCAGAAAGAGACATTGGTTTAAGAAAAAATGAAACTCTTGGATCAAGTAAAGATATTAGAACAAAGATTACAAGCGGTTAAGTTTGAATTAGTGCAATCTCAGAGTTCTCCATCTCAGACAAAAATGGATGAGACGGGTGTGCATCCCTAATGAATGCAGTTAGACCCACTGTATCAGGTAAAGATACAGCTAGTCCGGTTCAAACGGTAGCCGGTAAAGACTCATCAAATCCGTTGATGGCTGTCACTTTGACAAAAAGTGAAGATGAGGGATGTTCATCTCTCCAAACAAGACGGAGACTGCCAAAGACACTTACGCAAGGAGCTACTTCTACAAAGTACTTGCAAAAAAGAAAAAGAACGAAAAAATAGAAAATATAGTAAAAGAGACACTAGAAAAAAAAAACAGACAAAAGAACAAGATAAACATATAGTTAAAAATCCTAGTCTAGAATTATCTCCAAGTCAAGGGATGTCACCAGTCCATAGTTCAGATTTCGAAGGAGATGATATTAATTTCTAGGACAGTGCATTTCAAGACTCTCAAGACCCAAATGATGTAGATTCAGGCATGAGTTTTGATTCGGTTGCTCTACACAATTTGGACACCTAGATCAATTAATGGAGAAACATAATAATAGCACAAAGTCAAAAGAGACGGCTGAAGACATTTCAGGAAAAGATTAGTTGAAACAATAATAATAGCAACAAGACAAAATCAAAAAGAAGATGTTGCAGAGAAAGAAGACTTTAGTGGAGACAATAATAGCAACAAGACAAAGACATTTCAGAAAAGAAATTGATAGCACAAGACAAATACATTTTAGAAAACAAGACTTTATTAAAGTAGCTTTAATAAAGTAACGGGACAGCTCAGCAAACGGACAAAAATATAAAGTATCTTTTGAAAAGTTTCACGTGACGATGGGGCCCCAAGAGCACCCGGCTGAACTCAAAAAATTCTTTACAAATTTGAAATCTGGAGTTGAAGTCCGCTAGACTCCTATAAATAGCAGCATTTGTGGAGAAGCAAAGACATTGAGAAAGAAAAGCATTCACCACATCTCTCCAGCAAAAGCTCCATATTCCCCTTCTCTTTCAAATGCCTCAATCCCTTTCACTGTCCAAAAACATTGTAATATAAACCCCCTTGTAAAAATAATATTACACTTTCAGTAATTTTCTCTTAAGTGTGAAATAGTTTTTGGGTTCCCCGAAAGGGAAACCTCTCTCCATCTTTAAGTCATGTAAGTTTTTATTTATGTTTTCTGTACTAATCTCCCTACTATGTAAATTATTCCATGTTTAATTAATCTATTATGTTTAAGTAATTACTTACTTGTTATTATGAATCTATTACTTTTAGTATATGGTTATCCTCTTAATTTCTTAATATACTTGCTGGACTAACCTGTAAATTCCTAGGTGTTTGAAAGGTCGTTTTAATGTCCAAATAATAAGGGAAGATGTTGGCCGTGGTAATCGGGGTGTGGTTAAAGAAGAAGGATATTAAGAACAAAGATTAAGAGAAAGAGATGAATAGTGTAATAATATTCACAACTGGACAGAGTCCAGATTATTATTATTATTATTAAAAAAAACGTAAAAATTGGGAGATAGGCAGAAAATAAGAAATATACCTACATGATAAGAGGAATAAAGGAGTGAGGGAGTACCGAGTAGAATTATTTAAAATATTTGCTAAAAAGCACTCTATATTTCTATCCATATTGAAATATATATATATATATATATATATATTATTTTGTGCGTTGACTTAACTTTTTATTGTCACTCCCCAAAACCCAACCTAGACGTGACCGGCATCCGACGTCATGAACAACATCGGAAGAACCTAAACGATACAATAATAACACTCGAACCCGCCAGGTTCAACATTCGCCTCCAATAGTTTATAAAATAAAGGTAAACAAATCATGCATATATGAACTAAATAAACGGAAGTCTTTAATAGCATAAAATTTAATCAAAACGTGACAAACGCCCAAGAGTTGCACAAAACTCAACAACTACCCACAAGAATGTATACTTTGGAGCTTCTAGGATAAAGAGGTAATAGTCTGACTCATCGGGACGCAGCCCGGACAACTAATGTAATAAATAAGTAAATCAATAGGGTGTCCCACGAATGAATGTGTGGGCTCACCAAATTAGCCGCAACAACAAGTCCTTCCTAAGCACTGGGAGTATCAAGAACCTTCACTTCTCCGTTACCTAACATACCATCAAAAACAACAATGGTACTTCATACTCAGTGA
Source organism: Lycium barbarum (assembly GCF_019175385.1). Taxonomy (NCBI): domain Eukaryota; kingdom Viridiplantae; phylum Streptophyta; class Magnoliopsida; order Solanales; family Solanaceae; genus Lycium; species Lycium barbarum. The sequence continues at coordinate 25,300,186 of NC_083345.1, read as the reverse complement.
GTGCCTCAGGGACAATGAATAATACGAAAATAAAGTAAAATAATACATGAAGAAATCAGTCTTGAAAATCATATGAAACCAATGTAAGAGCAATTATTCAGTTTGTGTATCTCAATAAGAATTATTAAAACCGATTTTAAGGCCTCTTATCAAAGTACAACTTCAAATATGCCTTTCAATTGATCATAATTAACAATAACAATTCTATGAGAAAATAAGACTGTCACACATGCCAATACAGGCCCAAGAATCAAGCACATCGAAGGGGTGACCGTAGAGGTTCCCTTGTCACAGCGCATCACACCGGAATATGAAATTCTCGGTGGCTATCCTTCCTCCCGAATAGCTATGCATTAACCGCACTCCGGGTAGCCAACCCGGTAGTGGCCACTCTTCCTCCCGAATGGCTAGGAAATTACCACACTAGGATCCATAGTGGCTACCCTTCCTCCCGAGTAGCTAGGCCAAACACAACAATAAAGTTCATAGCATAGAAGCCGATTCACAAATTGTCACAAAGTAGTCACACCATCAATAACATTAAAGTTCATTATGCCATATCGAAAGAATAAGTCATTCCAATCAATGTTTTGAAAACGTACAACTTCTTTACAAAGATTTCCATGTCCCAATTCACCAATGAGAATGTCATTACCAACTCTTAACTAGCATTACTAAGCATCTCTCATAGAGGAAAACATTCATAATATCTTATACATATATAGGGTTTGTTACAATATAGGTTTAATGTGGATTTGTTCCCTCACACACATTAACCACCATTTAGACATGAATTAGAGTTCAAGAAACATGAAAAGATTGCTTTTCCTTTCATTCATTAAAGAATCTTGAATAAAATTTATACTTCCCACAATAGTTTCAAAAAGTGATTTTCATTCAAAATAAGTTTTTAAAAGACAGACATACCTTAATTTGTTAAACAAGGTTTAACAATTCACTTTTCTAATGAATAACACCCAAACCCTAGCTTGAATCACTTTGGGAAGAATTATGTTGTAAACCCTAGGTTTTGGTTACAAGAATCATGTTAAGAATCATGGGTTTGATGTTAGAATGAATTAGAAATTTTAAGGATGTCCTTACCTTTGATTTGAAGACTTGGAGGAATGATTTTCGTCCTTAGGGTTGTTTAGAAAGTGGAGGAATAAACAAAACAAGTGTCTTATTTATATTTTTCTGGTGAAAACGGGCCAAAGAACGCCCCCGAAGGACGGACTGTCCTTCCTGTTACGGACCGTTCTTTGGACCGTCCTTTAGTGAAAATTTCCAGAGAGTTCTGGTGATTTTTGAGACATTACGGTTCCATGTTACGGCCCGTAACACGTGTTACGATCTGTAACGTCTCACCGTAACACAGGCCAAATTTCCAGTTAAGACGGGCTTCAGTAAAACAGGCATAACATTTTGTACGCAACTTTTCTTGGGCTGGGCAACCTACTGTTGGAAAGATATTTCAAAGATCTACAACTTTAATCAAGGAAGTTTTTCCAAATTCACAACACATTTTTATGAAAATCGCCCAGAAGACAGACCTACCAAAACTTAGGCGAATTTAAGAGGCCTTAAGAACTTCACTAGTTGGTTTGACTTCAAAACGACCATCTTCCACCCAAATTCATCAAGAATGGTTTCATATAGATATAATATCATCTTAATACTGGATTTTTACACATTCACACCTAGTTCAAGTTTACGGGGTGTTACATTTATATATGCTCCATGCACTAACACTTTATTTTTGTTTGTGACGTTTTATTTTTCTCTTTAGAGGTTGCCTAGCATTGAACACTGTTTTGGCCGCAAATCTGCATTCAGGACGAGACTCTAATGGCAGACCGAGTTGAGGCATTCAGCACCGGTATGGGATTGGTGCAAGCACAAAATGATGATAGCGAAAAGAATGTGGTTCAAAGAAGCATTTTGGTCAATTTAGGAAATACCTTCAGCCTTCTTCCTAACACAACTTCAGCTTCCAGCTCAACCCAAAACATTTCCTTCACTATTTCTCCTCACCCAGCTCCTACCTATATAATGTCTCCACAAATACCGCCAAAATATATGATTAAACCAGATGCTTTGCAAGTCAAATTGATGCCTAATGTCCAACAACCTGCACTTACAGCACCCTCCATAGAAAGCCAACAAAATCAGCTAGCGGTATACCCATACAAGAGATCGAGAAATGGAACAAATGCAATTAATTAGGATGACTCAGATAGAGAGCTTCACAATTTAAGGAGAATTGCTGAAGAAGAGATGGGTGCAAGAAATATCCAGAGTTTAAGATATGAAAGCTTGTGCATGCTTCCAAATGTTGAGTTGCCGCCAGGATTCAAAGTACCAAAATTCAACACCTTCAATGGCGAAGGAAATCCCATTACGCACTTGAAGGACTATTGTAGCAGATTAATGGGAATTGGACAAAATGAAGCCATACGAATGAAATTGTTCATTCAGAGCCTATCAGCGCTAGCATTAGATTGGTCTATGGAACAAGACTTTTTAAAATGGTACACATGGGAGGACATGGCCCGTGACTTTGTAGAACAATTCAAGTTTAACATAGGGGTTAGTCCAAATCTTTTTGATATGCGTGAGATCGAAAGAATGCCATACGAGTCTTTTCAGGAATATGCCATCTGAGGGAGATTGGAAGCTTAAAAAATACGCCCTCCATTCCCCGAGAATGAGTTGATTTCAACTTTCATAGAAATGCAAAAGGGCATATATTATGAAAAATTGTTATGTGCTCAACTGCGTGACTTTTCTAATCTAATTCAAGCTGGAAAGCAAGTAAAAGCGAGTATACGAGCAGGAAGAATTGTTGACACTTCATCAATACAAGCAACTTTTCAAGCTGAGACATTCGACAACTTGCAAGGCAAAAAAAGAGAAGCTGACTCACCTCTCAGGTCTACCTATCGGCCGCAATCACAATAGAGCCATCAAGTTTCACGTGATCATATACCTCTTCATCAACAAGGCTTTCAATATCAATATTCAGCGCAGTCTAGCTTACGACAGTCGGAACACGTAAAATTTCGCACTTTTACTCCTCTTGAAGAGTCATTAACCAACATATTTGAGAGATTGAAAGCTAAGGGACTTCTGAAGCCAAAGAAAGGATGGATCCCTAAATGCCTACCGCCAAATTTTGATTGGTCCAAGAGTTGTGCTTACCACTCTAATATTCCAGGTCATGACATAGAAGATTGCCTAGCACTTAAGCATAAGATCCAGAACATGATTGAAAAGGATAAGATAAGTGTGCAGCAAACTAAATTGTGAGACAATGATGGCCGTCCAGTTGCAAATGCAATTATTGTTACCGGTGATCCATCAAAATTGGCACCGAGATATTTGAAAAGGAAGCGTGGAACTAAGTAGGATGATCGAAAGATTTACCATCACTAGCATTCTCCACCCACTTGCCTTATGATCAACTTTCATTCTTGTAATTTTGCTAAAGCTTTGTATGAACTACTTTTGACCTGATTCTTTCGGGATAAGTAGGCAGTCCATCATCGGACACGGTCTTAATATAGTGAAAAATTCCATTTTCCCCATAAAAAACATTGGGACAGCTTTCCAAATGGCCTATCATTATTCGAGAAAAGCAGAAATCAACATCGCGAGCAATATATTAGCATCGCCAGATTGTTGCAATGCCATCACTACAAGTAATGCAGATTCAACGCCAAAGCTTCAATGTTCAATGCAAGGCAACCACTTTATTTTATACTAACAAATTTTCTTTGAGTAACGCAAGGGTATATTTTAGCTATTTGAATGATATTGCACGTCATTCGAAAGCTCGGCATCAAGTCGAAAGTTGCAAGATTCAGATGAAGAAAAGTGCAAAACCAACTCAATACTAATTAAATTTCACAACTCACAATTTTCTTTAAGTGCATGAATTTCTTAGCAACCAAATTGCATCAAGGTGGAAGATCTCCAATTTATTGGCATCGCAGCATGAAATATTTGCTACTATCCAACTAGGCAATGCACAAGCTCTCCTCATTGCACCATGGATATTCGCTACTGCAAATCAAGCGTCGCATAAAGCTCTTCGCTCCGCACTAATTTTTTTTTAGTAATTATAAATCAAGCACCGCATTTAGGCTAGTCCGCCTTTAATAAGATATTTTAGGCTTATCCGCCTTTATTTGGAAATTTTAGGCTCGTTCGCCTTCAATAGGACATATTAGGCTGGTCCGCCTTTAATTGGACATTTTAGGCTCGTTCGCCTTTAATTAGACATTTTGGGCTCGTCCGCCGTTAATGGGACATATTAGGCTCGTCCGCCTGCCTGTAATTGGATATTTTAGGCTCGCCCGCCTTTAATAGGACATATTAGGCTCGTCTGTCTTTAACTGAACATATTAGGCTCATCCGCCTTTAATTGGACATATTAGGCTTGTTCGCCTTTAATTGAACATTTTAGGTCTGTGTACCTTTAATAGGACTTATTTGGGCTTGTCCACCTTAAAATTGGATGTAATGTTATTGGGTTTGTCCACCTTATAATAGGACTTAATTATTTATTTGGGTTTGTCCACCTTATAATAGGACTTGATTATTTTATTTAGATCTGTCCACCTTATAATAGGACTTAATTATTTTATTTGAGTATGTCCGCCTTAAAATTGGACATGTCAAGTTTTTACAAAGCGCACCGATTTTGCACTTACATATGTATGCATTAATCTCGCAGCTGCACTCGTTTTTACCTCAAATAATCTCGCACTAATTTGTATACTCGCGCTAATTTTATCTAGAAATAATTTCCCATTGATTGTTAAACTTGCACCAATTTTATCGCTTTCACTAAATTCTATTTTAATGCTTTCATTTATCACTAATGGTTATGCCTGAGATTCTTGCAGCAGATTTAGCAGGTAGCATTGCATAACGTGGAACTTTATCTAAGGCAGTGAACTGGGGCAATTTGTTGGGAAGGAACCAAACTTCCCAACAAAGGTCAAGGGTCTACTCGAACTCCGCTCGACTTCACTCTTAAATGTACTCGACGGCTAAGTTTAGTTATGCTCATAATCAGATTCATCCCGTTCAAACACTTTTTCCTCAACCACAATACCCAGTGTTATCATAATTCGACAATGGGGCAATATTTTTGGGATTCGCATCAATCTTGTTTCCTCAGTATCATAGTTCTTCTCGAACTACATGTGGTCTGATTCTTGTGCAACCCGAGATATGTAGGAAACTCATAAATCAGAGTTCGGCCACAACCTTTTCAAAATTTTATTTCTCCCCATACCTTTCTTAATCATTGTTTCAGCTCTAATGGTCGGGACAAAATCAGCTACTACGTTAACTTCTTTGCCCGAAAACTCTTACATCGTCTCCGGTCCAAGAGGGGCAAGCTGTTGACACCCAATTTTGACCCTCCTTTCTTCCAATTTATTTCCTCGAGCTTCTAAAGTGGTAATAAGTCAAATACCTTAACTTTTACCACTTTTTACCAGTTACTATCGCTATTATTATTATTATTATTATTATTAATTAATGTTGGTATTACTACTACTATTACTACTACTATTATTATTACTATTACTATTATCACTGCCATATTTACTTGTTAATTACTGTTGGTATTACTAATACTATTATTATTATTATCCTTATTATTATAATCGTTATTAGCTACTTAATGTTAGTATCTCTTAATATAATTACATATTGGGAGTGAAAAATAATTTATTTGATTCACCTAGAAAATTAGAAGAAATCAATTTGAAGAAGGAATAGACCATAAATTATGGCCAACTGCAAGCCCAAACGATACTCCTAGTATCCCAATAATATTCGGCCTATGTAAGCTTTTAAAATCACCATAAGATTAGCCTATACGTAAAGAGCCCAATTGGTACCAATATGTTCTGAATTATTCCATATGCTGTAAATGACCAATTCGCCCCAGATTCCAAACCAGTGGAGCCGCATTAAATGCCTATGTTGACCAAAAGAAGATTTTTGATTTCTTTTTCCACGCTATTTCCATTTTTTCTCCATCTCTGTCCTCTCTCTCCTAAAACCCTAAAAGACGCTCCACCATTTTGAGTAACACTGATGACCATCCCAGCGGCTGTCACGCCGACTTCTGGGCCACCTCGTTGATGATGAACGACTAATTTTACAGTCCGAAATTCAAAATCCCGCCCAAATAGTAACCCTAAAAGCCTTAACTCGTCTCTATAAATACATATGTTTAGAGATAGATTTTGGGGACCATGGAGACTGTTTTCAGCCACCCCACCCTTTGAAGTTTGGAGCCGCCCACTTTTACCTTTTAAGTCGTTGCTATACCTTGGAAAATATTGTTCTCTTCTTGTAATACACTTGAAAACACCTTCTGCTTTACAAATGTTTTTTTCGATCTATGCTTTTTCTTAGTCGAGCGGAGCCTCTCTTTACTTCTGTTCGTGTAGATTCGAGTATTGATCTATGACCTCGCACCCTAGTTCACTGCACCAGAAAAAGGTCAGTGATTTTCTCTCTTACGATTTTTTAGTTCTAAACATGTTTATGATTCTGTACGTATTGCGAAAGTGTTGTTATTTTCCTTTTATTTTTAAGACATTCAGCATGCCTTTTGTCGATCTTTGGTGTTGTTTAATTCAGCTTTGTCATTCCGTGTTCATTGCTTCTCTAGGAATCATGAGTTAGTCATTTTTTAAATAATTGTATATATGTTTGAAATCATGTGCTAGCATTCCATTTCCTTAGTCTGAAGCTATCATATAATGTTTGTTTCCAAGCTTTGTTCAAGATTACCTTTGCTTTACAATCTGCATACCAATGTAGTTGGATTTAAATTCCCTATTTGTCTCGTGAGTAATATGTCCTTTAGTCATGTCTATCTAATAGTTAAAGTAATGAGCTGTTCCCTTTAAGATTTTGTGTGTCAAAATATTTAACAGAGCAAAGAGTGTTTACTTTATGAAAGTAATATTCTTGTCCTTTATATTTTACTCTCATTTAACGAGACAAATAGGGACTTTAAATCCAACTACATTGGTATGCAGATTGTAAAGCAAAGGTAATCTTGAACAAAGCTTGGAAACAAACATTATATGATAGCTTCAGACTAAGGAAATGGAATGCTAGCACATGATTTCAAACATATATACAATTATTTAAAAAATGACTAACTCATGATTCCTAGAGAAGCAATGAACACGGAATGACAAAGCTGAATTAAACAACACCAAAGATCGACAAAAGGCATGCTGAATGTCTTAAAAATAAAAGGAAAATAACAACACTTGCGCAATACATACAGAACCATAAACATGTTTAGAACTACAAAATCGTAAGAGAGAAAATCACTGACCTTTTTGTGGTGCAGTGAACTAGGGTGCGAAGTCATAGATCAATGCTCGAATCTACACGAACAGAAGTAAAGAGAGGCTCCGCTCGACTAAGAAAAAGCAGAGATCGAAAAAAAAATTTGTAAAGCAGAAGGTGTTTTCAAGTGTATTACAAGAAGAGAACAATATTTTCCAAGGTATAGCATCGACTTAAAAGGTAAAAGTGGGCGGCTCCAAACTTCAAAGGGTGGGGTGGCTGAAAACAGTCTCCATGGTCCCCAAAATCTATCTCTAAACATATGTATTTATAGAGACGAGTTAAGGCTTTTAGGGTTACTATTTGGGCGGGATTTTGAATTTCGGACTGTAAAATTAGCCGTTCATCATCAACGAGGTGGCCCAGAAGTCGGCGTGACAGCCGTTGGGATGGTCATCAGTGTTACTCAAAATGGTGGAGCGTCTTTTAGGTTTTTAGGAGAGAGAGGACAGAGATGGAGAAAAAATGGAAATACCGTGGAAAAAGAAATCAAAAATCTTCTTTTGGTCAACATAGGCATTTAATGCGGACTCCACTGGTTTGGAATCCGGGGCGAATTGGTCATTTACAGCATATGGAAAAATTCAGAACATATTGGTACCAATTGGGCTCTTTACGTATAGGCTGATCTTATGGTGATTTTAAAAGCTTACATGGGCCGAATATTATTGGGCTACTAGGAGTATCGTTTGGGCTTGCTGCTGGCCATAATTTATGGTCTATTCCTTCTTCAAATTGATTTCTTCCAATCTTCTAATTGAATCAAATAAATTATTTTTCACAGCCAATATGTAATTATATTAAGTGATACTAACATTAAGTAGATAATAATAATAATAATAATAATAATAATAATAATAATAATAATAATAATAGCGATAGTAACTGGTAAAAAGTGGCAAAAGCTAAGATATTTTATTATTATTATTATTATTATTATTATTATTATTATTATTATTATTGTTATTTTTCACAGCCAATATGTAATTATATTAAGTGATACTAACATTAAGTAGATAATATAGCGATAGTAATAATAATAATAATAATAATAATAATAATAATAATAATAATAATATCTTAGATTTTGCCACTTTTTACCAGTTACTATCGCTATTATTATTATTATTATTATTATTATTATTATTATTATTATTATTATTATTATTATTATTAATACTATCGCTATATTATCTACTTAATGTTAGTATCACTTAATATAATTACATATTGGCTGTGAAAAATAATTTATTTGATTCAATTAGAAGATTGGAAGAAATCAATTTGAAGAAGGAATAGACCATAAATTATGGCCAGCTGCAAACCCAAACGATACTCCTAGTAGCCCAATAATATTCGGCCCATGTAAGCTTTTAAAATCACCATAAGATCGTCCTATACGTAAAGAGCCCAATTGGTATCAATATGTTTTGAAATTTTCCATATGCTGTAAATGACCAATTCGCCCCGGATTCCAAACCAGTGGAGTCCACATTAAATGCCTATGTTGACCAAAAGAAGATTTTTGATTTCTTTTTCCACGGTATTTCCATTTTTTCTCCATCTCTGTCCTCTCTCTCCTAAAAACCTAAAAGACGCTCCACCATTTTGAGTAACACTGATGACCATCCCAACGGCTGTCACGCCGACTTCTGGGCCACCTCGTTGATGATGAACGACTAATTTTACAGTCCGAAATTCAAAATCCCGCCCAAATAGTAACCCTAAAAGCCTTAACTCGTCTCTATAAATACATATGTTTAGAGATAGATTTTGGGGACCATGGAGACTGTTTTCAGCCACCCCACCCTTTGAAGTTTGGAGCCGCCCACTTTTACCTTTTAAGTCGTTGCTATACCTTGGAAAATATTGTTCTCTTCTTGTAATACACTTGAAAACACCTTCTGCTTTACAAATGTTTTTTTCGATCTATGCTTTTTCTTAGTCGAGCGGAGCCTCTCTTTACTTCTGTTCGTGTAGATTCGAGTATTGATCTATGACCTCGCACCCTAGTTCACTGCACCACAAAAAGGTCAGTGATTTTCTCTCTTACGATTTTGTAGTTCTAAACATGTTTATGGTTCTGTATGTATTGCGCAAGTGTTGTTATTTTCCTTTTATTTTTAAGACATTCAGCATGCCTTTTGTCGATCTTTGGTGTTGTTTAATTCAGCTTTGTCATTCCGTGTTCATTGCTTCTCTAGGAATCATGAGTTAGTCATTTTTTAAATAATTGTATATATGTTTGAAATCATGTGCTAGCATTCCATTTCCTTAGTCTGAAGCTATCATATAATGTTTGTTTCCAAGCTTTGTTCAAGATTACCTTTGCTTTACAATCTGCATACCAATGTAGTTGGATTTAAAGTCCCTATTTGTCTCGTGAGTAATATGTCCTTTAGTCATGTCTATCTAATAGTTAAAGTAATGAGCTGTTCCCTTTAAGATTTTGTGTGTCAAAATATTTAACAGAGCAAAGAGTGTTTACTTTATGAAAGTAATATTCTTATCCTTTATATTTTACTCTCATTTAGAATCATGTTTGCAGGATTTTAAATACCTCATAATAAGAAGAATAGATTGTGCCCAACAAAATGCATGTTTATGTTAATAAGTGACTGTATTTTTGTTTAATTTAAGGTGACATTAGGAAGATATGAAACATGTTTTTATCTACTCGTTGATTAAAATGGGAACAACATTGTATGATTCTTTTTGAATTGATGATCTCATTGTTTTAAATTTGTTTTTGACTTCAAATATTGTACCTGATAGCAATCTATTTACTTCTGTTGTGTTTGATGTTATATGGAAGTTAAGCTACCAAGTTAATATACCAGTGCTACTCTTGTTTTATGTACCTTATTCTTTTTTTTTGTGAGAACTACATCTCTTCCTCTAATTTCCTTATTTTCTTCCTTTACTTGTACACTTTGGAGCAAATGGAGTCTTAATTCAGGACTCTCTCAAAACGGAGTCTCAAGATGAGACTCGACATACCCATTCATGGAGTCATCCTATTCTGCAATTCTTAAACCACATCGGACAAGCGAAACTCGCTAGAGACCGCCTATGACTACTTTTCTTTTCTCTTTTAGCGTTCACTCTATTGATTTTCTTCTGGTTGTTTTTGCTTATGAGATTTGGATTCATTTTGGTTTGACGTACTGCTTAACATAGTATATTAGTAAAATGCTAGTTAAACGTCTAGGATATCTTGTTTAGTTAAATACCCAAATCAACAGTAATCAAAATATGATTTCCAAAATATTCATCCAGCCTTGTGGCAACATTTTTAAACTGATTTATTTTCTTAAACCACATCGGACAAGCGAAACTCGCTAGAGACCGCCTATGACTACTTTTCTTTTCTCTTTTAGCGTTCACTCTATTGATTTTCTTCTGGTTGTTTTTGCTTATGAGATTTGGATTCATTTTGGTTTGACGTACTGCTTAACATAGTATATTAGTAAAATGCTAGTTAAACGTCTAGGATATCTTGTTTAGTTAAATACCCAAATCAACAGTAATCAAAATATGATTTCCAAAATATTCATCCAGCCTTGTGGCAACATTTTTAAACTGATTTATTTACTCCTATCATCATATCATCATATATTACTAAAAGTGGGAAGATTCTAAGGCAAAAGTTGAATTACCAAAATGTCCATGAAAAGTTGAAGAACCATTTTATTCTTCACTTAAAAATTATACATATAAAATTTTTGTCTAAAAAAGTAAATGCACCTTTCAATAAATAATAAATTAAATAACAAAATGTAAAAGATGAATCCAGTCTTACGTGGGAATGTGTTCCAGAAGCTAATGCATTCATTACAATTTGTACAAGTCTTTTTATCTTCTCACTGTTTATTGCAAATCTACGTTTATATATATCGTCCTTTGGAATGTCCTTTCAATATTTAATTTCCTTCATCGTCCGATAATAATTACAGATTCATGTATGCCAGTCTTATAGTCTTTTCTTTTCCTTTATTTATTTGTTAAATCATCATTGAACAACAAACTCAATTACTCAATTTTTTTCCCAAACCCATTGTGTGATGAAAAAATTCTGTTTTCATAAGAAAATGATGTTATTCTAATCCTGCATATCTGGTCACCATCTCAAGTTTCAACACACCAAATACATCTAGAAGTGTTAATCAGGTACATCTATTTTCTTGTTCTTATTGTTTTGTTAATTCTATACCTTAATTTTATCCTCTCTACTCATTTATCCACGTTAGTTACATAAAATTTTAAAATTTCAATGTACGAACATGTTAAGTTTGGACAATATTTTTGGATTAAAAAACCTCAAAGTCGGAATAATTTGTTTAGACCGAATTAGTAGAAGAAAGATTAATCAATCATCCTTTTAATATTGCCATTAGAAAATCCGGAAAAAAGTTGGGCTACCATAAAATTAAAAGTTGGACTAAGCTTTTTGCCGAATTACTAAATTTTTTAGTATAAGAAAATATTAATTTAAATATCGGTTCCGTAATATATATAAATTTGTGCTACTTGGCACATTCTCTTCATTACAGTTTGGAAGTTTCATCCAAGTGAGTTATGCTAAATGTTATTTTATTTCACTTTTGTATTCTCTTTTGTATTTTTGTGCAATTGGAGGTCTTATCTATTTTGATTATTTTTATTTAACTATCTTCATCATATTGTTCTTTGTCATCATCCTCAATTAATCTAAATCTTCGAGGGATGACTTTAAACTCTAAATTTTCTTTGCAGGTTAACAAGTGTTTTCAAGAAATTCTTCCAAATTCACACATCTCAAGCCATTCTTTCTAGAAATATTGGAGTTCCGTCAAAGTTAAAGTTATTGAAACAAGCTCTTAAAATTTCGTTCATCAAAGAATCTATATTCTTAGTACGAGGAGCATTAGTTATTTTGGTGAAAAGGTGATCATATCATATTTTATATTGTTTCTTGCTAGAACTTAAGAAGTCTAGCATATCATTAGTTTCTAAGGCAGCGAATTTTTGTATATTACACTTTCAATATTATTATTTTGATGTTAACATATTTCGTTATTTAAGCATAGTTTTTCAATTTTATCTTTCTAATATAGTCATTGTATTTCAGTTAAATTGTTTCCATTTATTTAAGAAAGTCCTGATATATTATTCATTTTCTGTTTACTGAGGCATTTGTTATTGCTTTTCATAAAGTAATTAGTATCACAGGGAGGATTTATTTTTAGCAAACATGAAAATGTCAAACAAAAAAAAAAGTTTAAAGCAGTTTGCCATCAGAACATTTGAGAAGATGAATAATCTTGCTAACAATAATTGATTGAATAAAACGAAATTAAAAATAAATTGACTCAAATTTCATCACAGTTGATCATAAAAGTGTTTTTTTTTTTTAAATGTTAACCTAATCAAATGTGTATTTATCTTTTCTTTAAGACCAATCAACATTCCTCTTCCACAAAAAAGTAAAATTTTAAAAATAAATCTAAGTTTTCAAAGATTGTCAATAAAAACTCGTTATTCAAGTTTTCCTGATATATAAACTATGACCCGTAGTCTCAATTTGATTTTCACGAAGGTTCACATCTTAATCAATCTCATTACATATCGTACACGCGAGTTGAACAACTAATTGTTTTATATTAATTTGTCAAGTTGGTAGAATTGGTTCATCATTTATCATTTTGAGCTCTTATTTGTCACTATTTAGTTCACGTTAATCGTCAAACACATTTAACAATAACAACAACAACATACCCAGTTGGATCCCACAACGTGAGGTCTGGGGAGGGTAAAGTGTACGCAGACCTCCACCTTGGAAGGTAGGGAGGCTGTTTCCGAAAGACCCTCGGCTCAAAAGAAAACAAGGAAAACAAGGGAAACAAGAGAAAAGAGTCAGATACGGACAAGTAAATCAAAACCATGTGAAAATGAGAAATAGCAAGAGCAACGAAGTCATGATAAAATAACAAAGATAGACAGACCAACACATAGAAGCAGGATAAAAATACTCCTAATACGAGAAAGGAAACCTCGCGGCCCCCCACTAGCCCTCTACCCTGATACTCGACCTCCACCCCTCCTATCACCGGTCATGTCCTCGGTAAGCTGGAGTAACGCCATGTCTTGCCGAATCACCTCTCCCCAGGCCTTCTTTGGCCTACCCCTCCCTCTCTTCAGGCCCACCACAGCCATCTTCTCACACCTCCCCACTGGCGCATCAGCGCATCTCCGCTGCACGTGGCCGAACCACCTCAACTTCCCTTCCCGCATCTTATCCACCACAGGGGCCACACCTACCTTATCCCGAATCACTTCATTCTGAATCCTATCTCTCCTGGTATGCACGCACATCCATCTCAGCATCCGCATCTCAGCTACCTTCATCTTCTGGACTTGCGCTTTCTTAACTGGCCAGCATTCCGTCCCATACAACATAGCCGGTCTAACCACCGCTTTGTAGAACCTTCCCTTTAGAATAGGCGGCACCTTCTTATCACACAACACCCCTGATGCGAGCTTCCATTTCATCCATCCCGCTCTCATACGATGTGTGACATCGTCGTCAATCTCGCCAGTCCCTTGGATGATCGACCCTAGGTACTTGAAACTTTCTTTCTTCGGGATGACCTGAGTATCCAGCTGCACGTCCTCATCCTCTACTTGACTCCCATAACTGAACTTGCACTCTAAGTACTCTGTCTTAGTCCTGCTCAACTTGAAACCCTTCGACTCCAGAGTCTGTCGCCAAACCTCCAGTCTCGCGTTAACACTGCTCCGCGACTCGTCAATAAGTACAATGTCATCTGCAAACAACATGCACCACAGTACCTCTCCTTGAATGTGGCTTGTCAGAACGTCCATTGCCACAACAAACAGAAACGAGCTAAGCGCGGACCCCTGGTGCAGGCCCATCGTGACTGGAAAGTGTTCCGAGTCACCTCCAACCGTCCTCACCCGGGTTTTGGCTCCATTATACATGTCCTTAATCGCTCTAATGTATGCTACAGGAACACCTCTAGCTTCCAGACATCTCCACAGCACCTCTCTTGGGACTTTGTCGTAAGCCTTCTCAAGGTCGACAAACACTATGTGCAAGTCAGTCTTCTTATCCGTATACTGCTCCACCAAACTCCTCACCAGGTGAATGGCTTATGTAGTCAAACGCCCCGGCATGAATCCGAACTGGTTCTTCGAAATAGAAACTAACTTCCTCATCCTCGCTTCCACCACTCTCTCCCAAACTTTCATCGTATGGCTCAATAGCTTGATACCCCTATAATTGTTGCAGTTCTGAATATCCCCCTTGTTTTTATACAACGGAATCATGGTGCTCCATCTCCACTCTTCAGGCATCTCCGCCGTCCTAAAAATAACATTCAAATACCGCGTAAGCCACTCCAAGCCTCCCCTACCCGCATTCTTCCAAAATTCTGCCGGTATTTCATCTGGTCCGGTCGCCCTCCCCTTGCTCATCTTCCGCATAACCCCCTCGACCTCTTCAGCCTTGACCCGCCTGCAGTATCCAAAATCAAGGCGGCTCTCAGAGAGCTCCAATTCGCCTAAAACTATGTTCTGGTCCCTCTTTTCGTTCAGGAGCTTGTGAAAGTAGGACTGCCATCTTCGTCTAATAAGGGCATCCTCTACCAAAACTTTCCCTCCCTCGTCTTGGATACACTTCACTTGATCCAGGTCCCGAGCCTTTCTCTCCCTCACGCTGGCTAGCCTGTACAACTTCTTGTCCCCCCCCCCCCCCCCCCCCCCTTTCCCCCCAAATCTTCATACAAACATCCAAAAGCAGCCGTCTTAGCCGCCGTAACCGCTAACTTCGCCTCCTTCCTCGCTTTCTTATACAGCTCCCTGTTAGTCCTCTTCCCTTCCTCATATGTGCTTTCTACTAGCTTTAGATACACGATTTTCTTAGCTTCCACTTTACCTTGTACCTCTCCGTTCCACCACCAGTCCCCTTTGTATCTGCCAGAGTAACCCTTTGAGACCCCTAGCACCTCTCTTGCCACTTCCCTAATGTTAGCAGACGTCGTAGTCCACATACTACTCGCATCCCCACTACTCCTCCAGGCTCCATTCTCCCTCAACCGCTTCCCCAGCTCCTGGGCATTGTCCTTGTTCAAAGAGTCCCACCTAATCTTCGGCTGACCCAATACAACCCTCTTTCTCCTCTTCCTTTTTATCTCCAGGTCCATAACCAAGAGCCTATGTTGCGTCGTGAAGTTCTCACTCGGGATAACCTTGCAGTCCGTGCATAAACGTCTATCGCACTTACGAGAGAGTAGGTAATCAATTTGGGTCTTGGCCCTCGTACTCCGAAAGGTGACCAAGTGCTCTTCCCTCTTCTGAAAACTAGAGTTCGCTATCACCAAATTGAAAATCTCTCGCGAAATCCAATAGTGCCGTACTGTTACACCCCGCACTTTCAGAGCATGGGCATGACATGTACATCACCGTAGCAACGAAGTATCGGAGATGTCCCATGATGTTTTGGAAGATACAGGCCATGGGGAGTATGTAACAACGAAATAAAAAGACGAATTACGATCTCGTAAGTCGTGATCGGGAAAGAGTGTTTTGAAACACGAGAACATGGACATTATTAGTATAATAAGTGATAAATATCATGTATGGAGAGTTTCAGAATATTTCGAGATCGAGCGAATTGAAGAAAATAAGTCCGACGAAAATTTGAGAAATGCTGGAAGGATTTTTAGTCAACTTTGGAGGGGTATATCTCCATTTATAGTTGGCGTTTTAAGGTGTTTCAAAAGCCTAAAATGAATTTCATCTAGTCTAGTTTATAATGTAACAAACCGCTCGTTGATAGGACATCGGAGTAGAGAATTATAGATGTTACAAACTGAACTGTCGCGCAGAAACAGGATTGCTACAGTACCGTCGGCCCACCCACTATAAAAGGGCTAAAACCCCCCATTTTCATCACAAAAAAAATGCTACAATGTTCCAGAAAATTCAGCCATTAAAAAGGCTCTTAATCTCACATAAAAGTGAAGATTTTGGGCGAAATTTCAAGCTACGAAGTACTAATCGAAGTCCGGGCAACGCATAGACACGATTATGATTTAATTTTGGAGTTGGAGGAGCTTGGGAGCAAGTGAAATGTTGAAGATTTGGCTACCTTCATAAAAATAAGGTATGAATCATTGAATCTTTTTCTTTATCAAGTTTGATTAAGGAATATTTGCAAGAAAATAAAAGTTTTAGTTGTTGTGTTGATGTTTTGATCTATGGATTGAGGGTTGAAGAGAAATTTGGATGGAAATACCTATATTTATCATGTAGGATGTTGGGGATGTTGTTATTGATGTTCTTAGTATTAATTTCAACTTCCTTACGAAAGTAAAGATTTTTGAATAGTCGTATCACAAGTGGGATAGTTGAGAAATTTAGGAAACATCGTGTGGGATGTTTATATTGATATGTAAATGATTGTATTGATGTTGGTATTGTCATTGTTGTGTTGGTTGTTGAATTGAGAATTTCGGGCTAGGCATATAAACAGGGGAGATGCTGCCCGAATTTCGACAGAATCTAAAAGGACTTTCATTTAGTGTTTAAGACGAGCGTATGACGATGATCCTAATGATATTATGAATGGTTATATATGTAGATTACGAGACTACGAATAATTCTTAAGAGAGGTGCAAGACGGGAAGTAAGTTAGAAGTCGAGAATTTTCTTCCAGGTATGTTAAGGCTACTCCCCTTCTTTCTAAAGGCATGATCTTTCCGTTATAAATCTCTGTGTCGTATCCATAATATCGTTGTTCCCGCAAATTCTAGAAGCCTGCGAATCTCGTGATCCTTATAAGGTTCTTGAATTTATAAAAGCATGATTCTTTTCCTACCAAACTATGTATGAATCCCATAAAAATTTTCATTTCCAAGAACGTTAGAAATTCATGATTCTCAAAGTCCTTATGATGGCAAAGATGAATAATTCCTTATGATAACCATGATGATGGTTATGAGAGATTTATTTATCCAAACTCCAAGGCATACGGATTTCATGCTATTATGAGATAATTTTTCATTCATATAGATTTCCATGTACATGAGCTTTACATTATTATGTTGACTATGATAAGAACGACTTTATGTTCAAAGGTTCTAATTTTATGATTTCAATGACGATATAAGAATGTCGAGCTATTTATTGATTTCTCAACTTATTCATAGATGGTGACTTTACTTCTAAATCTTCCAAAAATACATGACTTGATGCCTTATGATATTTACGATTCTATTCCATGTTTTCTCTTAATTCTATTCTTCATCGATAGTCTCACCTTAAAATAATTGTTCCTTCAAGGTGAGACAAAGCGACGATGAGTATTCCATAATACAATCGGAGGCTACCGACCTTACGTCACTCCGATACAGTTGTGGCTTTTGATTGGGCTCTTATGCATGCTATATATATATATATATATATATATATATATATATATATATATATGTATGTATTTTCTCACACCGCACCGCGCTATAGTCGGCCGGGCAGGCACGTAGATGTGCACACCACTGCAGTGGGCATGTTATGATATTGCCCCGGACGTGGGAGGCCTGGATGCAGGCTAATGATGATGACACCGAGCCTTAATGGCCGGGCATGTTACTATTTATACATCACACCGCGCCATAATGGCCGGGCATGTTACTATGTATATGTATGAAAATGTTTTTTTTTAGAAGGCTAAGCATGCATGACATCCGCCTTACGAGGCATTCAGATGTACATGTTATATCTCTTATTCCTTGTTACTTTTCATATCTATGTTATATTGTTACTCATGCCTTACATACTCAGTACATTATTCGTACTGACGCCCCTTCTTGTGGGCGCTGCGTTTCATGCCACGCAGGTGCATACAGATGAGTAGAAGACATTGCTAGAAGATATTCCAGCGGGATTGGCGAGCTCCATTTCTTTCCGGAGTGTTGCCGAGTCAGACTATCCATGTCATGGTATAATGATTTATGTTAGAGACTTTGCAGACAGAGTCACGTATTTAGCCGGCCAGTCTTGTATGTGGCTATATAAGCCGATGTATTCATTATGCATCACTTTACAGATTTATATGATTACAAATTTTATTTGATTCGAGAAAGATAAAAAGAATGTTTTTGTTAAAAGCCTTCCCTATGAATTTCAGTTCATGACTTAAGGACTATGAGTACAATGAGATCCAGCGGGTTCACTCGGCTCTAAGTAAGGGTCGGGTGCCCGTCACGCCCTATCGGGATTGGGGTGTGACAAGTTGGTATCAGAGCGGTTCATCCTAGGGATTGTCTGCAAAGTCGTGTCCAGTAGAGTCTTGTTTATGGGTGTGAAGCGCGCCACACTTATAAACGAGAGGCTGCAGGGCATTTAGGAACCATTGACCTTCTTTCTTATCTTAGATCGTGCCATAGAGCTAAATCATAGGATAAAACATCCCGGATTCTAACCGAATGCCTTGATCATGGATAAGTGGTTGATTATGCCGCTATGAGAGAATTGCTTCGAATTGAAGTTGTTCATTTGAAAGGTATGTCTCCTGTTTTATTAATATGAATAGATGTTGATGTAAGAACTTGAGCAAAATGTTATGGGTATTTGTGATTGCTCTGTGGGGTATCGAATGTGTTTTTCTGGGCTGTGTGCAGGAATGAGGTAGTAAGAATTATAGGGGAAACTCTGCCGAAATTTTTACAAATTGAATTGTTTGCATTTCTATGGAGAAAGAGTAAAGAGAAAATACGACCATCAGCCATTTGGTAAGTTATGGTTGAAGGAACAATTATGGGACTTAGAATGGTTAGTGAGTGGTAACAAAGAGATATTGATACGGGAAGAAAGTTAACGAGTACGGGAAAGTTCCATTCAGCAGTATATATAAATATGTACGAGATTAAGATGGGTTTGTACTCCTTGTGGAATGATCTACAAAACTACTAAGTAGATATTGTTAAGTGGCAAGCGGGAAAAGAGCCCCTTTAAGAGCAATGGAAATCTAGGAGGGCCTTCAAGATGAAAATACGAGAAATAAACGTACATACGAGCAAGCTATGCTATCGTAGGGGGGAATAAGAAATGAACAAAGAAAGAAAGAAAAGGACGTCTAAGAGTGCTTATAAGTTGATGAAAATGTGATGAAAGTATGATTAATGATATATATTCCTCGATACATAACAGCTCGGGTGAAGGGCAAACTTGATTGTAAGGTAGATCGGAGGTTCATTTTTCCCCACCCCCTTCTTTGGCGTAAACCCGGCTAGAACATGAACATGAGCGTTCCATGACCAATCCAGTCCATTCCCATGCCTTATATTTCGAATCTCTCAGTCCATTCCCATGCCTTATATTTCGAATTTTGATACCTTGTTATTTGATCGATTCTTGAAATATTACTTTGCTCACCATCGATTATTTCTTTGGACTAGATATGAATTCCATAAGCAATTCAGAGATTATGATCTTGTGTTACTCGAAAGGCCAAAGGATCAGATCCATAATTTCTCGTTCAAAATCAGCCTTAGAACATCGCTGCGGAAGAAAATAGAGTTCTGCGCAGAAAGCTTCAGGGAATTGCGCTTTCCGTTCGCATCGCGGAAGGAAAGCGGAAGGCTTCAGAACTTTCCGCTTTTCGTTCGCATCGCGGAAGAAAAGCAGAACTCTGCACAGAAGGAAGTTGCGCTTTCCGTCCGCATCGCTGAAGGAAAGCGGAAGCTCCCAGAAAGTTATGCTTTTCTTCCACATCGCGGAAGAAAAGTGGAACCCTGCACAGTTATTTTTTTTCGGACTAGACCAATAATGGTACACACGTATGAATAAATGTAATGCACCCTTTTTAACGACTGAAGGAGCACGATATAGTCAGGCATTTTATAAGGAGCCTAACGAATTCTAATGTCATCATGGATTCATTAACCTAAGGGACTATTAGACGTGAAGGAAGGAAGTGATTTGAATTGTGTCCAAAATGTATGGACATTCGACTTGATACAAGAATTCAATTAGCAAAAGAGAAATAAGTCAAACCATGCGATGAAAGTAGCTCATACATTATTTGGACTAGAGGAGTTGACGGATCGCTAGGGTCGGCCAATTGACTACTGTTACACTCCATAATAATCCGTGCTACTTGAAGTAAAACAAGAAAGAATGAGTTAAGAAGGTTCAACGAAAGTTAATCGAGTTAGTAAGAATATCGTTATATATATGGTTGCCTTAAGTATCCCGAGGTGACATGGTAACCTAAAGGATTTGAAATCGCGTTATGAGTATGTATATGAGGTAATGTGAGTGACTTTTTAAAGTATTTGAGATTATTAGTAATGATATAGAAGATGGACAAGAGATATGAATATACTTTTGCGATTGGAGTTTCGTCGAAGCTTTGTGAGTTCTCTAGTTATGTTTAAGGTTATTGTGATTCTCCGGACCCTTCGAGACGCGTATATGAATTTTTATGGATGTATATGAGTGTGTATATGTATGTATAAGAAGTTACATGAGGGTTGGAAGAAGATTAGAAGTTAAACGAATCTAAACGAAATGAATCGGAACAACTTCAATAAAATCTCGGACCAGATTTTTAGCCCATATTGTTGGAGGCATATCTCCTAGTATATGAGGAGTTTTAAGGTGTTTCAAAAGCCTAAAATTAAGTTCATCTAGTCTAGTTTGCAACGCAACAAACCACTCGTCAAAATTATATCGGGATAAGGAGATATGGACGATGCAAGTTGGGCTGAGTGGGGATTAAGACTTAAATATCCACAAATTTATCACTAGTGGCCGTGTGGACCCCACTACCACATGGCAAAATCTGATTTTTGCCCATGCTTTAGTGGGGGAAACGTTCAAGACCATCTTGGGCAGCAAAATGGCCTACTTTGTTGACCAAAGTTGCATGCCACAACTCATTTTCCCAATTCCACAAATTGAACAAGAGAGAGAAGCTCTCATCTTCACCAAATAGAGAAAGAGAGCCACGGCCATGGCAGCTCCACCACCAAAAACGGCCAGCCTTCTATGTTCTTTCTTTCCATTAAACCCCTAAAGTGTTCTACACCTTCACCATTATGTTTCAAGTGAAGAAGAAACCATAAACATGCCATTCATGCTCCTATAAGCTCACGGCCAGATTTGAGTTCTCCAAGTTGATTAAAAAAAAAAAATTCTACAAGTGTTTCGACCCTTAGAAAGGTGCATAGCAACGTGAAGGTGGTCATTAGATAACAAGAACAAGTATTAGTTCATTTCACAAATTCTAGCCAAGTGAAGAAGCCAATTTGTTAAGGTAAGAGTTGATCATTTCCTATGTGTTTGATGATGAAGTTGGACGTGTGAGGAATATGTAAATGTAAATTGTATGTGTGAAATTATATGTGTTGATGTTGAATCATGGTTGGAGCCATGAAATTATGTGTGTTGATGTTAAAGCATGATTATAACTTTGTGAACATGAATTGAGTCTATGAAATTATGCATGTTGGTGTTGGAATGTTGTTGAAGCCGTAGGGGCTGTTTTATTTAAAATTGGTGGACTGATTTGAATTAATATTTTGGCTGTTGATATCATGGATTATGTGATGAGAATGAAGGAAATTAATGGCTAGAGTTGGAGTTAAATTTGTTGTGGGTTGTTGTGAGGATTATTGTGGTAATAATGTAGCTTATTTGCATATGAATAGATGATGAAATTTTCGTGTGACTGCTGTTGTAATTCACTGAAATTTGCTGAAAATATTACATGAAATAGTGTATTAGAAGTGTATGTGGGCTGCTTGGTGTATTGTAGGTGTTCGTTAGAATTTCGGGCATCTTTTATGTTGTAGTTGGGGCTGTTTTGATATGTTGTTGTTCTTGTTGAATTAAAAAGAATTGAAGATATGGTTGTGCATATATATTGTTGTTGGTATTTCTGTGTCAACAGGAGAGTAATTGGAAATTCGGGATAGGCGAATATATAGGGGAGGTGCTGCCCGATTTTCGTCAAGTCTTTAGATAATAGAAAGCCTTAAAACGAAAATATGTGAACTAACGGATAAGTTCTATAAGGAATGGGCTATGGAATTGTGAACCAGAAAATGTAGTTACTAACGACAACGTTACTTTATATAAATAGGCTAAAAGAGCGACGAGGCGAAAAGGATTCACGAATAAGCGCTAAAGGTATGTAAAGCTGTCCTTTCCTTCTTTTTGGCATGATCTATGACAAGTGCGAAGCGTAACGATATCCATAATGAATTCATTCCTAGATATAGGATATCTTGAGTTCTTTGACCTCTTAAGCCCGAAGGGGCATTCTCAAGTTGTGCGAATTCATAATGTTGACTAAATCCCGAAGGGGACATTCATAAGGTCTTTCTCTTACCTATGCATTTTACATTTAAATTTGTGAGTCTCGAAGGAGACAAATGAAAAGGGTTTGATTGCATACATGACGTCCATAATAGTTATTTTCTTTTTCTAAATGATTTCATGACGTGACTGAGCGTGCTATATAACGTATGGCCTCGGCTTAAGTCTGAGTGTGCTATGGCCTCAGCTGATCCCTGAGTGTGCTATGGCCTCAGCTTATGTCTGAGCGTGCTATATAACATATGGCCTCAGTTTACGTTATGCCAATTGAGTTGTGCATATGGTTTCACTAATAATTTCGAGGAAATTAGTTTTGTACTAAAGGAAACATAAAGTTAGATTTGAATAATGTCCATAATTTTCTTATGCTAACTCGGATTGACTTGAAACGTGTTTATGATTTTACTAATGATTTCGAGAAAAACTAGTTTTATACTAAAGGAAATATAAAGTTTGATTTCCAAAACCACTCCGAATGGGGTGCGAGATTTTACTATTTAGACTTTCAAAACCACTCCGAAGGGGGTGTGAGATTTTACTAGTTAATTTTTCAAAACCACTCCGAACGGGGTGCGAGGTTTTACTATTTCATTCCATTTACGTCTTATGTTTACATTTCATGTCACCATTATTTTTATGCCGGAAGCGGCCGTCCGAAGGGACTATTATGTTATTATGCCGGAAGCGGCATGCCCGAAGGGGCCATCATCATTATTATGCCGGAAGCGGCATGCCCGAAGGGGCCATCATCATTATTATGCTGGAAGCGGCCGTCCGAAGGGACTATTATGTTACTATGCCGGAAGCGGCTGTCCGAAGGGACTATTGTGATACTATATTTATATTGTGTAATCTAGAATTTGTGTATGCCGTATTTATATTGGGTATGCTAGAATTTGGGTAAGGTACCATATGGCACGGTTCAAAATACTGTTCCAGGTTACTTTTAAACTGGTTTACTATTACACCTTTCCTTGTTTATGATTCAGTGATGCTTTACATATTCAGTACATATTCCGTACTGACCCCCTTTCTTCGGGGCTGCGTTTCATGCCACGCAGGTACACCCAGATGAGTAGAAGACTTTGCTAGAAGGTGTTCCTGCGGGATTGGCGAGCTCCATCTCCGTTCGGAGTGTTGCCGGGTCAAAGTACTTATGTCATGGTATTTTGGTATTTTGTATAGGCTAGAGACTTTGCAGACAGTGTCCTGTGGACAGGGCGTCGAGAAGTGCGAATTATTTGTAGATGTTAAAAGAGCATGTATTTTCAGATGATTTCAGTCGGTAATAAGTACGTAATTGATTGAAAGTTTTCATAATCTGTACAAAGACAATGATCTCTATTTGGAAAAGTTCCATGTTTTAAAAGTTTTTGAAATAACAAGTTTTGGTAAAGCGAACGTTTAAGGGTTCGCTCGACTCTGATGAGAATCGGGTGCCCATCATGCCCTATCAAGATGAGGGTGTGACAACTACCAAGGACGGTCAATACTTGAATGTTACTGGTATATGAGGACCTTCTTAGACGAATTAGAATATTCCCAAGTACAAACGAAGGAAATATACTGGCTTGAAGAAGTCGAAATTCGAGATGAAATAATACAACGAGGATGCGCTAAAGAAAAGTGGCAAAAAACAAAATTTGAATAGTGGATTAGTATGTTGTAAGTATACTCTTTTTATGAGGGACAACAACGATGATAAGAAAATATTGTATGCAAGTGTATAAGCAATGGTGCTAAGGATTGTCGTATGTAGGTCCAATGGAGTTCCATTTGAATATAGATCTCTTGGCTATGTATTTTTGATGCATTGGATGAGTAATCCGAGGTACAGTAATTAATGAGAATAATAAGTCATTAGCAAGGAAATGCTATTGCAAGCCATCTGGGCGCTACCATAGGTGGAACTATGATGACAAGCAAGGAAGTAAGGAGTCCGACAATTAAAAAGGAAATGAGATGATACGCATGTAACATCGATTAATACCAAGAGCTTAATCGGAAGTAGCACTAGAAAAACAAGCAAGGAAAAGTGCCGCAGCTAAATAAGGAAGTGGTCAATTAGTAGACAAGTAAAGGGCTACGAAATAAAGAAACTAAGCCAACAGAAGGTGAAGTTGTGGAAGTAGGTGACGAAAAGATCACAAGAAAAGAGTCCGAGGATATGAATAAAGGAGATGGAAATTTATGGAATTATGAGATCCGTTTGATTGGTAAATCGAAATGATAGACAATTGCGTCAAACTAGGGGAAAGACTTATTAAGTGATAATACGACAAAGGTTAAAGGTAGAAAGAGAGACCCAAAGGTAATGACCAAAGGATATCGCGTTTGATTAGATCAATCGGGTGACAATGAAACCTCGTGGAGCAAGCAACATGATGGATCTTATTGGAAAAGGAACAAATGAAGGTTACAGACAGAACAAAGAATGAAAGGATCTAAATACGCTGCATGATTAATAATCTTGGTTATTCTTCGACGAATCTAGGAATTCACCCCTAAATTTATTAGCTGAACTAAGGATCAGAAACTTTAAGAGTAAATTGAAGGAAAAGAACCTTAAAAGAAGATATTTGCGATGTCTTTGATATAAGTACAAGAATTTCCATTAGTTAGCCAAGGCCCAGAAGTCCAATTGACGGAAAGAGAAATTAAGCGAGACATCTCGGTGTTAAACCAGTTGAAAGATAAAGTACCGCAGATGAATTGGACTGCTATAGAAAGAAAAGGATGCTAAAATATGACCAGTCTCGATGTTATTTTGTTTAAGGGAGGAAGAATAAGAATACTTAAAATCCAAGAAGACAAAGGCCTGGGATATCTGTAAAACGTAAGAAAGATGCGAGGAGATCGAAGAGAACAAAAATTCCTGAATAAAAAGAGGAGGAGATCAAAATTGAATAAAGGTATGTATAAGTAAGACATGAAAGGGCATACAAGAATGTATACAACGAAAGCTGAAGAGACAATGAAAGCGATAAAGCATGGACAGTTAGTGGACAGACAAGTAATAAGAAAAAGGGATGACCTTGGGTACAGGCGTAAATTTTGGCCTCAAGAGAAGAAGAATGGATAGCATAGTTTGGATGAGTTCAGTTTTAACGGGTAAGTAAGATTGCAAGTAAGTAAAGTAAATACTGACAAATACAAGTAAAAACATTGATATCTACCGCGGAGCAAACTCTGCCTCAACATTCGAGGACGAATGTTTTTAAAGGGGGGGGGGGGAGGATGTTACACCCCGCACTTTCAGAGCATGAGCATGACATGTACATCACCGTAGCAACGAAGTATCGGAGATGTCCCATGATGTTTTGGAAGATACAGGCCATGGGGAGTATGTAACAACGAAATAAAAAGCCGAATTACGATCTCGTAAGTCGTGATCGGGAAAGAGTGTTTTGAAACACGAGAACATGGCCATTATTAGTATAATAAGTGATAAATATCATGTATGGAGAGTTTCGGAATATTTCGAGATCGAGCGAATTGAAGAAAATAAGTCCGACGAAAATTTGAGAAATGCTGGAAGAATTTTTAGTCAACTTTGGAGGAGTATATCTCCATGTATAGTTGGAGTTTTAAGGTGTTTCAAAAGCCTAAAATGAATTTTATCGAGTCTATTTTATAATTTAATAAACCGCTCGTTGATAGGACCTCGGAGTAGAGAATTATAGACGTTACAAACTGAACTGTCGCGCAGAAACAGGACTGCTACAGTACAGCTACAGTACCGTCGGCCCACCCACTATAAAAGGGCTAAAAACCCCCATTTTCATCACAAAAAGAATGCTACAATGTTCCAGAAAATTCAGCCATTAAAAAGGCTCTTAATCTCACATAAAAGTGAAGATTTTGGGCGAAATTTCAAGCTACGAATTACTAATCGAAGTCCGGGCAACGCATAGACGCGATTATGATTTCATTTTGGAGTTGGAGGAGCTTGGGAGCAAGTGAAATGTTGAAGATTTTGCTACCTTCATTAAAATTAGGTATGAATCATTGAATCTCTTTCTTTATCAAGTTTGATTAAGGAATATTTGCAAGAAAATAAAAGTTTTAGTTGTTGTGTTGATGTTTTGATCTATGGATTGAGGGTTGAAGAGAAATTTGGATGGAAATACCTATATTTATCTTGTAGGATGTTGGGGATGTTGTTATTGATGTTCTTAGTATTAATTTCAACTTCCTTACGAAAGTAAAGATTTTTGAATAGTCGTATCACAAGTGGGTTAGTTGAGAAATTTAGGAAACATTATGTGGGATGTTTATATTGATATGGAAATGATTGTATTGATGTTGGTATTGTCATTGTTGTGTTGGTTGTTGAATTGAGAATTTCGGGCTAGGCAAATAAACAGGGGAGATGCTGCCCGAATTTCGACAGAATCTAAAAGGACTTTCATTTAGTGTTTAAGACGAGCGTATGACGATGATCCTAATGATATTATGAATGGTTATATATGTAGATTACGAGACTACGAATAATTCTTAAGAAAGGTGCAAGACGGGAAGTAAGTTAGAAGTCGAGAATTTTCTTCCAGGTATGTTAAGGCTACTCCCCTTCTTTCTAAAGGCATGATCTTTCCGTTATAAATGTCTGTGTCGTATCCATAATATCGTTGTTCCCGCAAATTCTAGAAGCCTGCGAATCTCGTGATCCTTATGAGGTTCTTGAATTTATAAAAACATGATTCTTTTCCTACCAAACTATGTATGAATCCCATAAAAATTTTCATTTCCAAGAACGTTAGAAATTCATGATTCTCAAAGTCCTTATGATGGCAAAGATGAATAATTCCTTATGATAACCATGATGATGGTTATGAGAGATTTATTTATCCAAACTCCAAGGCATACGGATTTCATGCTATTATGAGATAATTTTTCATTCATAGCTTTACAATATTATGTTGACTATGATAAGAACGACTTTATGTTCAAAGGTTCCAATTTTATGATTTCAATGACGATATAAGAATGTCGAGCTATTTATTGATTTCTCAACTTATTCATAGATGGTGACTTTACTTCTAAATCTTCCAAAAATACATGACTTGATGCCTTATGAGATTTGAGATTCTATTCTATGTTTTCTCTTAATTCTATTCTTCATCGATAGTCTCACCTTAAAATAATTGTTCCTTCAAGGTGAGACAAAGCGACGATGAGTATTCCATAATACAATCGGAGGCTACCATATATATATATATATATATATATATGTAAGTATGTATTTTCTCACACTGCACCGCGCTATAGTCGGCTGGGCAGGCACGTAGATGTGCACACCACTACAGTGGGCATGTTATGATATTTCCCCGGACGCGGGAGGCCTGGACGCAGGCTAATGATGATGACACCGAGCCTTAATGGCCGGGCATGTTACTATTTATACATCACACCGCGCCTTAATGGCCGGGCATGTTACTATTTATACATCACACCGCGCCTTAATGGCCGGGCATGTTACTATGTATATGTATGAAAATGTTTTTTTAAAAGGCTAAGCATGCATGACATCCGCCTTACGAGGCATTAAGATGTACAAGTTATATCTCTTATTCCTTGTTACTTTTCATATCTATGTTATATTGTTACTCATGCCTTATATACTCAGTTCATTATTCGTACTGACGCCCCTTCTTGTGGGCGCTGCGTTTCGTGCCACGCAGGTGCATACAGATGAGTAGAAGACATTGCTAGAAGATGTTCCAGCGGGATTGGCGAGCTCCATTTCTTTCCGGAGTGTTTCCGAGTCAGACTATCCATGTCATGGTATAATGATTTATGTTAGAGACTTTGCAGACAGAGTCACGTATTTAGCCGGCCAGTCTTGTATGTGGCTATATAAGCCGATGTATTCATTATGCATCACTTTACAGATTTATATGATTACAAATTTTATTTGATTCGAGAAAGATAAAAAGAATGTTTTTGTTAAAAGCCTTCCCTATGAATTTCAGTTCATGACTTAAGGATTATGAGTACAATGAGATCCAGCGGGTTCGCTCGGCTCTAAGTAAGGGTCGGGTACCCATCACGCCCTATCGGGATTGGGGTGTGACGCGTACCTCCCTCATTTCTATCCCCAAACGCGAAGCCTCCATGCACATCATCGTATCCCCTAGCCGATGACCCAATGTGGCCATTGAAATCACCACCAAGAAAAACCTTCTCTGAGTGCGGAAAACCCCGCACAACCTCATCCAAATCCTCCCAGAATCGCCTTTTGATCTCCTCATCCTGGCCCGCCTGCGGTGCGTAAGCACTAACCACGTTTAAAGTATGCCCTTCAACTACTATCTTAATAGTCATCAGCCTATCACTCACCCTCCTGACCCCTACCACCAGATCACGGAGCTCTCTATCAACTAGAATGCCAACTCCGTTCTTGCCCTTCGGGCCTCCTAAGGACCACAACTTAAACCCATCTACATCCCGGGCCCTATCTCCCACCCATCTAGACTTCTGGACATATGCTATGTTGATCTTCCTCTTCTCAAGAATCTTCGCCAACTCTATAGACTTCCCCGTCAGGGTGCCAATGTTCCAGGACCCAATTCTCAGCCTAGCTACTCCCTTTCCGCTCTTAACCCTCTTTCTACCTCCCACCCCTCCTCCCCCCTGAGAACATGACACTCTACCATCATCCACCGCAACCACTATAATAAAGGTCGAGCTAAGGTGGCACCAACACTATATAAGCAGAAAATAGAACTACAGGGAGTAGAAATACAGGAATAATTTCGTTAAAACGATGGAACACCAGAAAAATTAACTAACTATAGCCGGAGGTACCAACTCCAGGCTGGACAGAACCTGCAATAGTTGCTAAGTAGTGCTTTTGCTGCTGTCGAAACACTGTCGCTGGTCGCTCGTGCCGGAGTACTGTTCACCGAAGTACTGTTCACCGGAATTACTTTTCACCGCGACTGCTGCTCGGATTCCTCCGGTAATGCGGGACCAAAAGAAAACCCGAAAAAATGGGAAAAGAAAAGAGAAGGCTATGGGGAGGAGCGAAACCACCCAAACCCTACAATGGTGGTACGGATCTGCAGTGGTTGTCAAAAGCAGTAGAAGGAGGAGAGGAGAGGAAGAGAGAGAGAGAGAAGAGAGAAAGAAACTAAGCTGTGGGAGAAAAGGATAGGGAGAGAGAGGGGGAGAGAGAGAGAAGAGGAGAGAGAGGTGCTGCCAACTTACCTGGGGCGACCTGCGGTGGTCGTTAGCAGGAAAAAATAAGAGGTCAGGTCAGATATTGTTACCGTTGGGTGAAGAGAGAGGAGAGAGGAGAGAGAAGAGAGAAGAGAGTAAAATCGAAAATTTAGTCTCCAAGTGCACATTAAATTTTAAAGAATATTCAATAGTTCTTCTTGATGTCAAACACATTTAACAATATTTATATTATTTAAAAAGCTTTACTAATTAATATGGGATACATGTGCAACACACGTGTCCGAGAACTAGTATTTAGATAAGCATAGATGTCGAGCTTGCTGCCTTTGTTACATCTATACTATTATATTGCGTAAGTATTCTTACATATGGTATTTATATACTTACTAAATTTTGAAATATAAATTATTTTATGATGTAGTACTTTTCTTAAAATACTTTCAATATATTCTTTTCAGTTACATTTTTGCTCAACACAACATATTTCTTAATAAGTCTTAACAAACCTAAGTTTGGCCGGTTAACCGTAGTTAACGGATCTTAAAGGATGCGTAACCCCTTCCCTTTAGGATAACTAAGAACCCTTATCTAGAATCACATTAGTTAAGTAAAGCTTAAAACTAGAGTTAATTTTTAGCATTTACTTAGTTAAAATAGGCGTCCTAATTCTCATTTAAAATAATTAGGTGGTGACTCCTTTAGTTAAATAATTTAGGAATCGCCAATATATAGTACTCTGCTTTGACCCGGTTAAAATGGGTATAACAAGTGTAATCAACCTAAATCGAGTGATCAATAGAGTGATTTAACGTGAATTACTTAATTCAACCATATTTAATGATCAACAAAGTGTTTCAATGATATTTAGTGATCAATACACATATCTAATGATATCCTTAATCAATTAGATAGTAATTTGATCATAATAGATGATCAACTAAGTGTAGTCAACCTAAATCAAGTGATCAATAGAGTGATTTGATGTGAATAATTATTTGATTTGACCATATTTAATGATCAACAAAGTATTTCAACGATATTTAGTAATCAATACACATATCTAATGATATTCTTAATTAAATAGATAGTAATTTGATCATAATAGATGATCAACTAAGTGTAGTTAACCTAAATCGAGCGATCAGTAGAGTGATTTGGCGTGAATTACTTGATTCAACCATATTAAATGATCAACAAAGTGTTTCAATGATATTTACTGATCAATACACACATCTAATGATATTCTTAATCAATTAGATAGTAATTTGATCATAATGGGTTATTAACTAAGTGTAATCAACCTAAATCGAGTGATCAATAGAGTGATTTGACGTGAGTTACTTGATTCAACCATATTTAATGATCAACAAAGTGTTTCAATGATATTTAATAATAGTCTTAAACAATAATTATAGTTTTTGACGCAATAGAGTGAAAATGTTACAACAACTGATAAGTTGCAGCAACAACTTTGATACTTGTTGGAAATAATCACAATAATTCTATCAGCAGTTGCAACAAATGTGAGACTTGTTGAGAATAATTCCAACAATTCATTCAGAAGTTGCAACAACCCAGTAACTTGTTTGAAACTATTTCAACAATTTCTGAGTTGTTGCAACAAATTTGTGACTTGTTTGGAACTATTCCAACTTCATCCTTGGTTGTTGCAAAAATTCAGGTGACATATTTGAAACTATTCCAATAATTTCTCGGTTGTTGCAACAATTCAAGTGACTTGTTTGAAACTATTCCAACAATTTATCAGTTGTTGCAACAACTCAAGTGACTTGTTTCCAATTGTATGAATTGTTGTAACTTCTGTTTAATTTTTCCGCAACAACACTGCTATCTAACATAGAAAATATAGACTGAACATAATATATATTGAACACATAAAATGAATAATTTGTTCATCATCCACCTTAGTGCTCCAAGAACATAAAATACATAACTTAAACTTAATTGTTCATCAACCCACCTTGGGGCTCCAAAAAAGACAACTTAAACATACTTAGGTATAGAAATAATATAATTTAAATAAATTATTCATCAATCCACATTAGGGCTCCAATTCCTTATCAACCACACCCAATATCACCATTCAAATCGTTGTGTTTGTGCAAAGAAATCTTCACGTCATGCTTATCAAGACTAATACTTTTGAGAACTGTATCAGTGGAAGGTCTGTTGGGATCACTTCCAAATCTAGAAGACTCGGAGGCACAAGACTTGACATTCTCGTCATGTTGATTTTTTTAGATTCACCTATGATCGTCGACCCTTGAACAGATGTGGTATTATCATCATGATCATTGTCATCATCTCCATCATCATCTGCATCTTCATCAGTTCCATCTTCTACTTGATCATATTCATGTTCAGATCCTCTTTGGGAAGCTTTATTTTTAGAATGTGTATCATCATCGTCTTTATCTTGGGTAGATTTCTATTGAGAATGTGTATTTTCAGCTCTTTTTTTTTAATCTTCAAACCTTGTTTCTTCTACTACTTGAGAGGCTTCTCTGGCCTCTGAGCCTTCCTCCTAGTCTTAAGATTGTTTTTCATGCTGACTATGACTTGAAGATTCATTTGTTGTTTCGGAAATACTCTTTCTTGTTCAGCATGATCTAATGACGTTTCATCTTAGTTCTTTTACTATCTTTGGTCGATGTCGTAGTAAAGTTCTGATCTTTTCCTTTAGTTGGAGCCATTTTATCTGCACATAGGAGACAAACAGAAATCTATCAATTAATTTGTGCATCATTCAAAATAAACAGGGAGAAAAAAGTACAGCAGTTAATCAAACAAATACAACAAATATTAAAGCTGTTGCAACAACTGAGAAAGCCATTGCAACAACCGAGGAAGTTGTTGCAACAGATTCAATTCTTGTTTGATAGTATCTAACAGTTGCAACAACTTCCTCAGCAACTATATGGATTTTTCGAACAACTGAGTAATCTGTTGGAAAAATCAAAATAAATGCAAACCCCTCTTTCCTAAACAATAGAAGGAGAACAAGAACAACAACAACAACAACAACAACAACAAAAATGTAAATTTATTTACAAATATGCAAACACAACAAATTAAACAAATACATCAAATAAGGGTTTCTTAAGCATGCAATCTCAGTAACTGTATGATTTGGTCAAACAAGTGTTGAAGCTATTGCAACAACCACTGTAGCTGTTGAAAAAATCAACAAAAGTGCAAGCCCTATTTTTCGTAACCCTAAAGGAGAACAAGAACAAAAACACTAGCAAAATCATAATTTTACAACCACCTACACTATTTACAAACACACAACAACAAGTGAAATAATTATCCCAAATAAGATTTTTTTAAAGTATGAAATAACAAAATAAACAACATTGAAGAGGAACCCATGTTCTTTTTCTTCTTCTTTAACCAAATCACTATTTTTCATGCTTGATTTCAAAATCCTAACTTTTGAACTAAGTGAAGGAGAAAAAAAAAATTACTAGAGGATCTAGAGAATGCAGAAACAACGAGGAGAGAAAGAGAAAGAGACAATTGAGGTTTGTGCAGCAGTGGAAGAACAAGTTCGTCGGTTTCGATTTTGAAGAGGAAGAAAAAACAGTGAAGGCCAGAGGGATGGTTGGTTTTGAGCGTCTGATAATGAAGTCGTGTTTTTTTTTTTTTTTTTTTTTTTGAAATAAATGGGTTTTGATTTTGATATAAATGGGTTTGGGGTTGGGGTTAAGTTGGGGGCTTTTTGTATTTTTTAAAAGTTTAAGAAGTTTTAAAAATTATATTTCAGACCCCACTTAACTTAATCATAATTTTTAGTGAGTTTTGACCTTGGCTAGTCAAACTTGTCACATTTTCTAATTTAGAGACTTTTTTGATACCTTTAGTTAAATCTTCTCAAGAGACATTATATTATGATCGTTTTGGAGATGCTGAATTTGTAAAACCATACCACTTACCAGCTATAGTGGTCCACACTGTCTGACTACACCCAATTACGTTGCTGAAATATAGCAGTACAGAATTAACATATGGAAACGATAAATGATATGCAAATATTCCTTTAAATGTGACTTTTACTCATCGAGTTCGTAATTCGCAGTCTAAAATGAAGTGCTTTGAATGTAAAAAAGGGTAGCCTGGTGCACTAAGCTCCTTCTATGTGCGGAGTCCGAAAAAGAACCTGACCACAAGGGTATATTTTACGCAGTCTTACTCTGTATTTCTGCAAGAAGCTGTTTCCATGGCGCTTTCTTGCCAAATAATGATTGTTGATTACCCCATAGGTATAGGTAGAATAATACCCGCACACGTGTGTGTCGTGGTCAAGTAATAAATTAAGGTGAAAATGTGCATTAATAGTTAACTATAGGTTAATCAGCCATAAATATATTTGTGAAAATCAGTGTTTTCAAAAGCGGGGGCGTAAGACGAATTGTTTTACTTCATATGGGTGAGGCCTAATCCCTGAGACATTTACGTCCCCGGATCTTTGAGTTGTTTAATTTATAAATTATTAAAATAGCATAATCACCTAACAAAAAAAAGTACATTAAAAATTTTAAGAAAATCAAAAGGGATTAAAGAAACTCATACAAAACAAAATATGTTGGAATTTTCAAGAGAAAATAAAAGGAATAGGCAAAAAGAAAAAGTATTTTTCTTTGTGTAAAAAGGAAAAGTACTTTTCTTTCTCAAAGGATACATCTCTTCCTGAAACAATACATCTCTTCCCTAAAGGTTGTGTTGTTTCAGGTTCAAGGGTTAAAGACATCTTCTATAAATAGAGGAACATCCTGGGAATATTTACATCATAAGAAATGTTCCAAGTACCAACATTACTCCTTAAGAAAAACTGCATAAGTTTAGTGACTGTTGCATTAAATCTTGTGTGTACAGAGACTTGTTTTTATTATTTCTTGGCTTTGCTTCATTCTATCCCAGGAGAGTATTTGCAAGGGACAAATAATTTTCTTTGGAAAGTGATCCAAATAAGGTATACGGCTTAAAGCATATTCAGATTCGTCACCACAAACATACATATTTCTAACAATCAAAGAAAATTATTTTTCTGCATTGATTTTCTAAAAATAAAAAAATCGTAGAGTCGTGTGATTTGCTTCGTTTGACAAAGTTAATTTATTGTGGTCCCACTGTGGTAGCATCTTAAGGGGTTTAATTTACTATTATTATTTTCTGTGTTCTGCGTTGATGGAGACAAAACGACAAGGAATTTTTTTTTATCAGATGATAGAAATTTCTATTAAAGGTAGAGTGGGCAGAAGTTCCTTTTTCAAATTGATGAAATTGGCATTGAACAACGGACTTATGTGCCCCATTCTGTTGCATTTGGCCATAATTGTAGAGACTATGATGCTCAAAGTCAAAAAATCAGTGCAACACTTTCTTTCATAGCCAAAGTAAATCTTTAGCGATATGGTGCGTTCTTCTAGGGTAAATTGGCATGAAGAGTCACAATACAATTTTGTTGTGTTAACTCCGATCTTGATGGTTACTGAAAGCAGTATTTTGTCGTCACACTCTCTGTGGAGGAGTAAATATCTCTGGTTTAATTTCTTTTCACAATAGTTTAAAAAGGAAACAATAAAAAAGAAGAAATGGAGCCAGTCATCAAAAATCAAGACGAAAGCAACAAATATCAGGTTCTACTTTTTTAACTTCACTCATTATTTATTTATGAATTTTTACCTTTATTATTGCAAAAAGAAAAAGGTACTTTATGATTTTTGTGAAATTTAATTTCATAAATATTAGGATACATGACTCTCTTGTGGTGATCCTGAAATGTAATTGGAATAAGTGTAGGAATAACATATTTGATAGTTTGTTATTCCGCGCCAAAGAAAATTATCATGTTGTAACTAAGTTGCATAAATATCATGTGAAATTTACTTTCATGTTGTGTCACTACCCAAATCTGACTCTTAGACAGGGACAGGGCACTTGACAAGCTTCTACCCATGAGACGAACCCTCTAAGCTAAGCATACGGATAATTAATAGATAAAGAAGAATAATACTCAAAGTCTTTTAGTATAATGATAAGTACGGAAATGTAATACGAATACTGAGTTTGCCCATAACCCTATAAAATGTCACGACTCATTTTAGGATCGCACGGGCACCCACCATTTCCATCTCGGTAGGAGAATCCTTAACCCAAAACATTTCATAAACAAGTAAAGAATGAGATTCAATATCCTTCAAGATATATTATAATCAAAAGCTGAGATCCAATCAATATATATAAACAAAATAGCAGAAGTGTTTACAACAATTTAATAAATACACTGACTCCTTTTCCCATGACCTGATTTAGACTAGTGCAAGAGCGACTAAGATTTGAATACTAGATACAACAATAAATCTAAGACTCAGTCTCCATCTCGGAATGAGAATGATGAAGGCCTTCAAGATAGGCACCGTGCATCTTCCGAAAACTCCAATCAATCAATATCTTGAAAAACTCTACACCCCAAAAAGGGATGCAAGAGTAGTATCAGTACAACTCTATTACTGGTAAGCATCATAGGCCGACAATGGTTAGAAATGCATAACGGTAATAGAGTCTATAAATAAGCATACAAAACTAAGTCAACAACACACTTCACCTACCACTCGCCTCAACAAATAGAAGGGTTCTTATTTCATTAGCTCATCCTTAGGGATTCATTTACTCATTACATTAACACTCACTTTATAGCTCATATAACATACAATAGGCTACAATGCTCAAGAATCAGTTGTCAACTATCATCACATAATTCACTCGTGTTTGAAGGAAAGTTCTCTCGTCATTCTAGTGATCATTATTCACCCAACCTAGCACTATCATACACCTTCATATTAAGGTCACCTAACACCACGCTTTCCCGATCCAAGATCACAGCCTATAATTATAGTAACTAATCTCAACTAGTGTTTAATTTGATTCAGTACATCACAATTATAGCACCACAAGTCATCACTTATGTTGTAGCATCTAAACCTAACTGTACCAAGTCTCAATATATCCAATCCGAATCTGTATATCACAAAAGGTATCATAGTAAATCACAGGAAGCCAAATGATACAATGCAATGAAGTAATGTATGAAGTGTGAATGCAATGCATATGCACCGTACACATGTACTCCGATTATGGAACATCACATCTCGACAGCACAACATATGAGGGACCCACGAAGTCTATGTACCCTTATGATTTCGACAAAGACCTCGGCAATAGCTACCAACACTCATACCTCGATTCCGGGATAAACATCATACATCGGTCCTCACGTCACTCTCATCCAACTGAGCACACCTCATAACAGTGTTTCCTTGTATATCATCAATGTATCAACAGTATATCATGAAAGATAAGAATGCGTGCAATGTATGAGTTCAATGTCAAATATCAAACCAATCTTAACAGTACCACACACGGGCACACCAACAATATCTATAAATGGCTACACAATAAGCCACAATTGTACCACAAGAATCTTCTCAATACAGCAATAGTAAGGTGCTACAATATCATTATCAAGATATATCACTAGTCACCAATATCTACTATCTCCACGTAGCAATGGGTCAACAACAAATAGAACAAGATAAGTCACAACACAACGAGGTGGCTGGCCCCAAATCACACAACAAGGCCCAACCTAAGACAATGTCTAACCCAACTTCATACACAAAGGTTTACATGTATTCTCCGACAATATCGTCTAAATATATGTTTCGGTAATCGAAGTCTCACCGCAAGGTAATCATAATCCACAACTATACTAGTGTTACATAATAACCGCTACCTCTTATACATTATCAATCTAAGTATCCAACCCAATCTCTGAGATCCTATACACCCATTCTCCGTTTCATCTAATACTCATGTATGAAAGTCTAACCGGAGTCTACCAATAGAAGGAAGTCGTAACCTGCCTCAGGGCCGAACAGGTGTGTGAACATCCACTTGGATTTCATCTTCCATCTTAGTAGCGAACTTGTATATCCGGAGGGTCTAAGAACGACGGATGCATTCGAGTAAGTAACAATTGAGGAATTTGAGGTCATAGGGGTAGAATCATTATTTCTAAAATAATTATTCTAGATTCTTGATTATTGTTATTTCTCCTCTTTTATGGAAAACAAGGTTTACCTGAGTCAAACTTACCTTACTAATTCACATAAGACATTATTAGCCTCTAACAAATTAACCCATTTAGGAAATAGAATGATTTAGGCTTAGAACTTGCTATTTAGTCTAGGTTTGCAATAAAAGAGCTATCTTGAGGTTACTAATTATTCTAGGTTAATCATCACCACATTTACCCAAAGGTCTCATAAGATAAGAGAAAGAACCCTCATTTAATGCTCTACTATAATCATAAATGGTGCAAGAAGAGAGAGGGAATTAAAGGAAGATGAAATCAAGGATTTAAAGAGTTACCTTCCCAACATTTAAGTCTTTAGGGCTGGAATTTGCTCTTAGTGGCGGCTGCAAATTTGGGGGAAATGAGTATTAGGTCAAGT
The DNA here is from genome assembly GCF_019175385.1 of Lycium barbarum. Lineage (NCBI taxonomy): Eukaryota > Viridiplantae > Streptophyta > Magnoliopsida > Solanales > Solanaceae > Lycium > Lycium barbarum. The sequence goes on along the minus strand of NC_083345.1, from coordinate 25,261,688 downwards.
CAATAAATGAACTTTAAATAGGGATATAACTGCTGTTGATACCTAATTTTAAGCACGGCTTTAGCTCGCCGTGCTTAAAATTAACGTTTTGAGGGCCCTGATTCGTTAAAGAGCACGGAAAGCATTTTTACATTTTTCGACAATTTGTCGACAATTATCCTTATTTTAAGAATTTTATCAATTTATTGTCATTTTTAAGAATCATTATTTTTGCACATGTACAGCGTAATACTACCATTTTGTGCAACTAATAATTGTTTCTTTATTTTATAACAATATATTATTGTATCTTATACATTAATACTTATATTTTATACTTACATTATTATTTATACATGTATTAGTTAACTATATTTTAGTACAGTCCGTCAGTGTAGAGAAAATTGGAGCAATTAATTCTTAAACGCAGAGCAAGAATTCGATCAGCTTGTCACTTTTTAAAAAGGTGACATTTGAAGTGATGGGCTAGGTTCTTTATCCATTGATTAATAGATTTTTATACATTGGTTAAAAGAGGTGAATGACCCGTTAGGCAATAACCCAAAGATTAAATGAGTATTGAGAGGACAAGGGGACTATGGCTTTACATTTTTGGACAATAAGATGAGTCACTTTATTTTATAAAAGAAGTTGGGGGGTTTAATTTTATTTTTTATCATTTGTCTTCCACAATTTTCAGATTTTTGTTTCCCATTTTCCTCTTAAGCCTTTTCATGTTTTCCCTCTAAAAGAAACCCTCTAAAGGAGCTCATCTCCTCCATAACTCCACTGCGAACTCTGGCAGAACCCCACCACAGCTCAGCCGCGAACCCCCACTGCCCCTTCTCCTTCGTTCTCCTCTCCCCACTGCTCCGGCGAGGAGCTCCAGCTCCGGTGAACCGGAGCAGCTAGCAACCAAACAACCCACGCTCCATCTTCACACCAGCAACCACAACTCAAACACCATTACACCACCGCCATCACTTCCTTCTTTCGCTGCTCCGGCCAGGAGCCTAAAGCTCTGGTGAACCGGAGCAACCAGTTCCCACTAGAAAAAAACCCCAACACAACCACTGCTCCACCTTATTCCTTTCTCCTCATATTTTCATGTTATGTTTATGATTTTTGTAAGTTTCCACCAGAAAAAGTGCAAATCTTGTCGGAATCAAGACATGGCCAGTGACTTCTTTTCATTCCAAGCATTTTGTATATGTGTGCTTGTGTTTTCATGTCATTTTTCTCCACTGATTTATGCCGAAAAATATGGAGCGAGCCGAGAAAATAGAGCTCCGGTGACGACCTTTATACTATGCTATTGCTTGTTTGTTCTCCCTTGTGTAATCTCTAATGTGTGTGCTTGTTTCCAGAATTTTGGACTGAGATTAAACTTCGGTGAAGTCCCATTGTTGTTGAAGCTGTTGCGTTCATTATTATGTTCTCGCTGGAGCTTCGACTCCGGTGCACTTGCTCGCTGCTTTGGTCTAGTTTGTTTTGGACTATTTTGTGCTATTTCTTGGCTTTCTCCGCCGTACTACTAATGTTTCGTCACTATCACTATTTGGGCTGATTATTTCTGACTATTTTCTTTACATCATCTTCTTTTTGTTTATTTCATGTTGGTCTTGTACCCGGAAAATACTTCCGACTGCCAACGGTACTGTTATCCTTTTTTATCGCATTTATTTAAATTTATTTGGGCGAATACTAAACCCAAATGGCCGACGAAGAAATTTTCACTTGATTTTCAAGGCCTTCCCGTACAAAAGACAGGTTTTTATTTTAAATTTATTTATTATTTCTTTAATTCATTAGATAGTTATTTATTCTCGTACTAACATTTGTACTAAGTGCTTATACAGGAACGGGGAAATACATCTCAAAGACAATACTCGGAAGGAACTCGAATCACTGTTTGTATTTACTTTCCACGTTCTTTATAACTGTACAAAACATAGACTCGTAGTATAGTGGAAAATTTATTTCTGGAATGACCGGATGATATTGTGGATAATGAAATTTTATTAAATTTCAATTCATAAGAAATTCGAATTATATTAAATTGAAGATATGTTAGTCCAAATAAATATTGTTGGCTAGTATATTTGGATCAATTATTTAAGTCCAATAAATGCGGATTTAGTTAAAGGTCCAATTTTGTTGGGCTAGTCCATTGATTTGAGCTAAAAATGATGAGCCCAATTTGTCAAGCCCAAGATATCATCTTATCCAAGAGGCCCAAATTGGTACCATGTGTCAAATGACGTGGCACACCAAGTCATATAAAGGAGCCTATAGCGCCATGACATGCGTCAAAATGATGCAGCATGCCTAGTCAAATCAAAGGCCAATGGAGATGCGCCACATGTACAAGTGACGTGTTCCAGTCAATCAAATATCGGCATGTCAGCTTAAATCTGATTGGTCGAAAGAAGTCTGTCCTTATCACAACTCTTCCATCCTACAACTATAAATAGAGGTCTCATAATTCAGAAAAAGGACAGAAATTCTAACAAGAAGCCAGAGAGAGCTCGTGGATCAAACGCCGCAGATTTTCCTATAAGCTAAAAGCATTCAAGCACTCAAGTATTTCTCTAGAAGTTATAGCGATCCAGACGAAGATTCAAGATCAAGCTTCAAGCCCTTGAATTCAAGTACAAGTCAAGATCTAATCCATCAGTTCAAGATCAAGCTCAAAATCTCTAAAATTTATTATTGAAAAGACCAATCAAAGGAATCATAGAGATTGTAACACTCATATTCGAAAATCAAATACAATGATTGTTGCGATATTTTCCTGTCTTCATTATTATTTTTTCGACGCGAATTTTATTGTCTACAAATTCTGGCACGCCCAATGGGACAATCTTTACCTCTTATTCAACTTTTCGATCATCAAAGCTCAAGAACATTGAAATGACTTCAGAGAAGATCAACTCCAAATCAATTTTTTCCAAGGTTGCTAACTCCAAGTTCTCTACTGATGTGGAAAGCATCCTCGACATTACCTTTGGTAGCATTAGACCAGTTACGAGGAGAAAAGCAAGCATGTTGGGATAACAACCACTCCAAGTGTCATCCACAACAACTCCTATTTTCGAATCTTCATCCCCAATAGGAGCAAGATCCTCTACTAATGCGTCGGAGGAAGGAAGCTACATTGCGGAAAAGATTAAGAAGACTCTATCTCTACATGATCTCTCTGGATCCAAGAACATTGCTATGAAGGAAGATGATGATCTTTCAAGTGACGGATCTTCTCCACTCACACCATATGAAGTAGGCCAGTCAAAGATCAACTTATGCGATAATCCATGCTATTCTCCAACATCCCCAACAATCGTGCAAGCAATGGTAACTAATGCTTCATCAATGGATAAGACACTAGCAAACTTGGCAAAGGTGATTGATGGCTTGGCCAAGCATGAGCAAAATCAAGACCTCGGATTGAGAAGTTGATGGACAAGATGGATGGATTAATGGAAGGAGAATCCAGCCACGCACCTGGGAAGGGTCCAGAAGCACAGGAGACTGAACCTCGTGCAAAACAAGTACCGCCTACCAAGGAAATTTTAGTTTCTTCTGAAGGAATAATTCCACTTGACCGATTAAAGGAGTTCATCGAAGGGACTCTCAAGTATAGGTACGAAGTTGCTACCAAGTCTTCTTTTACTTATGCAAAGCCGTACATTACAAGAATTGGTAGCTTCAAGATGCCCGCTGGTTATCAACCTCCCAAATTTCAACAATTTGAAGGCAAGGGAAGTCCAAAGCAACATGTTGCACATTTTGTTGAAACATGTAACAATGCGGGGACCTATGGAGACTACCTTGTCAAGCAATTCGTCTGCTCCCTCAAGGGAAATAAATGCCTTTGACTGGTACACTGATCTTGAGCCTAATTCTATCGATAGTTGGGAGCAACTAGAGCAAGAGTTAAATCAATTTTATAGAACAAGGCGTACCGTGAGTATGGACGAACTTACAAGCACTCGCCAGAGGAAGGGCGAACCAGTTATCGATTTCATCAATCTATGGAGAAACGCAAGTCTAAACTGCAAAAGATAGGCTCAGCGAAGCTTCTGCATTAGAGATGTGTATCCAAGGAATGCATTGGGGGCTTCACTACATCTTTCAAGGAATTAAGCCAAAGTCTTTTGAATAACTAGCTACTCGTGCTCATGACATGGAGTTGAGCATGTCTTCTACTGGAAATGAAGTAATGCCTGTTTACGACTCCCGCAAAGGAAAGGACAAGCATGAACCCAAGAAATAGAGCAAGTTCGTTCCCAAAAGTGACAACAAAGAGTCCATGAACGTCAATGTCTCGCCTGTAAAGTTTACTGCGAAGGTGAGCAAGAAACTGAGTATGAAAACAACTTCCTTCCAAGACAACACAAGCCGAAAGTCGACTTTAAAGAAGATGCAAGAAAGAGAATATCCCTTCCTGGACTCTGATGTCCCTGAAATTTTTGATGAACTACTTGAGCTAAAACTCATTGAGTTGCTAGAGATGAAGAGGCCTAACAAAGCTGGAAGAATAAACTGCTCGAACTATTGCAAGTATCATCGACTTGTGGGTCACCCTCTTGAGAAGTGCTTTGTTATCAAGGACAAAGTTGTGCAGTTGGCTAATGAAAACAAGATTCTGCTTGACGATGAAAAGGTAAGTTCGAATCAAGTTTCTATCACCTTTGGTTCTTTCTATCCGATCCAGATACGCAGCTTTGAAGAACATGAAGAAGGACCATTGGAGGAAGATAGAATCCAGGTTGATGAAGCCGATGATGAAGGTTGGATTTTGGTGACTAAGCGGAGACACTGTAAAATAAGTCAGCAAAAAGAATCATTTAAACAACCAACTAGGAAGAGGATGGTTAGAAGACGGAGGAAGCAAAAATCATTGAGCATCCAAAGAAAGCAAAAGTGGAGGTGAACTACGACCAAGAACCACGACGTCCCGTGACTTTGGAGGAATTCCTATTAAGCTGGTTTCGTAATAAGATTGCTCGAGACAACATTAAGACATTATGCTTCAATATTGATAAAGAAGAAACAAAGGATGAAAGCCTATCAACACTGTCTCTATTGTCATATGAAAAGCCTATTGAATCTTCTTTCCAAGAGGTACATACATGTGATACAAGAATCACATTCACAGATGACGATCTTCTACTTGGTGAAACACTACACAATCGTCCTTTGTACATGGTGGGTCATGCCCTCGAGAAGAGGATAAACAGAATATTGATATATGATGGATCTGGAGTTAACATTCTTTCTATTCGCACAACTGAAGAACTTTCTGAAAGTCGCTTGATGATACAAAGATTCAATTAAAGGGGACAACGAGCCATAGGTGCTATCAAAATAGATATCAACATCGAAGATTTGCGATCAAGTGCATGGATGTATGTCATCGATGTAAAGACTTCGTAAAATATATTGCTTGGCAGGCCATGGATACACAAGAACAAAGTTGTCCCATCCTCCTACTATCAATGTTTGAAGCATCTCGAAGGTAGTGTTGAAAAGAAGATAGTTGCTGATGATAAGCCAATTACTGAAGCTGAGTCACACTTCGTCGATGTGAAGTTCTACTTGAAGAACTACATTGTGAGAGAAAAAAAAAGTCGATGATATCGCAATGACCAAGAGTGATGAGATCGCAACTAAAAGAGCTGATGAGACTATTGGAAAAGCTGAAGTTGGTGCTGAGGTGCCGCACTCCAGTCTGAATAAAGGGAACATCGTGTCTTTGAAGAAGAAGAAAACAACTCCCGCGCTCTACTATGTTCCAAAGTCGAAGAAAGTGGGAGGTCAACCATCTAAAGCTCAAGGAAATATGCTAGGGGGGCTAACTCTGCCTATCAGATGAATTGACGCGATAAATTTGTCCTCAAAGAAACTTGGAGACTTCGTGGCTCAGAATCCGCAGAAAAATGTGGCACTCCCTTCAAAACATAAAAATGAAGGCTTTGATCCAAATGCTTAAAAGTTATTTGTCAGGGCTGGGTACAACCCCAACGAGCCGTCAAAGTTAAGGAAACTTCCATCAGGAGCTACCATGATGCAATCACGTGAAGGTTTGGGATACGAACAACCTCCGTCAGTTCGCATATCCATAAGAAGGGCAAGTACCAACTATATCACTGTGGCAGATGAGTCTGTTGCTTCCAACAAAAGGCCTTCAGTGTTTGATCGTCTTGGAAAGTCGGCCGCAAAAGCTTCTGTGTTAGATAGATTGGGGCCGTTGAAGATGAAGAAAGAAAAGAAGAACGAGTTCCACAGAAATTATCAAAGCGTAAAAATGCTCGCTTTGCCTAGAACCCAAAAGGATATACAAAGTTTGATTCCTTCTAGAATGAGGCGACAAAAAAACCTTGTGTTTTCATGTGGGGAGGTACAAAAAGCAAAGTCTCACACTGTGGTGTATACCAAGGAGCGTGATGAAGATGAGGAGAGTGTAGGCTCTTCATATCATATTACTGCCCAAAGTGATCAAGATACGTCATTTCAGATGGATGTTGCCAAGAAATTGGAGGACATCTCCTCGTGTTACCACATATCTTTCAATGATGGTGATCCTCAAGAGGATGAAGATGCTCCTCCAAAACTTGCAAAAGGGGTGAAAACCACAGTAGACTCCTTGAAAGAAGTTAATCTTAGTACTGATGAAGACCCAAGGCCCACCTACCTAAGTGCTTTTCTAACAGCTGATGAATAAGACAATTACATGGGAATACTCAAACAATATAGGATGTTTTTGGTTGGAGTTATAAAGAGATGACTGGATTAGATCCCAAAGTAGCAGTCCATCATCTGGCAGTCAAGAATGGTGCCCGTCCTGTTAAGCAGGCCCAAAGGCATTTCAGCCCAGATTTGGTTCCTTCGATCTAAAATGAAGTCAATAAACTCATTGAAGCTGGCTTTATTCGTGAAGTTAAATAACCTACATGTCATACCCTATTTTAACTGAAGTCAAAATAGTTTATAACATCCTGGTAATTTCGGGGTTATTTAAAGTTAAGAGTCGCCACCTAATTATTTATGGTGAATTAGGACACCTAAAATTTATTAAAGTTATATTATTTTTTTTCTAAAATTAGCTCTGTTTAAGGTCTGCGAAACTTAAGATTCTAGATAAGGGTTCAATTAATCTAGAGGGAAGGTATTAGGCATCCTCTAAATTCCATTAATAATGGTTAACCGACCGGACTTAGGTGAATTAATTAGGCTAAAAGAATACAAATATAAATATTTTAAATATTTGAAAGATCATTTGTAAATGTTGCTAAAATTGTAAATAGAAATTTAATAATGTTGTTTAAAGTAGGACTTGAAGGAAAATAGTTATAATTTGCATGGGAGAAGGCTTTAGATGCTATTTAAAGGTAAGGCTTGTGAAAGACTTATTAGTAAATTAAAAAAGTAAGTGTTAACGTATGCTAACGTTTAAAACGCTATAGATATTTGAGGAAAACATTAGTAATGTATATGTTGCAAATAAGATTTAACGTATGAGTAAATAAGGTTTGGCTAACCAAACGAAAGCGAGGAAAGGCCAAATAATTAGAAACTAACGGAGCCTTAACCAAATCAGTTGAAAATTAATCCCTTTTTCCATGAAAGAAAAAGGCACTTGATTTAGCTTTCAACATTGGAACTCAGAGGTAAGTTCGAAAGCAAGAAAGGGTGATGATAAAGAAAATATTAACTAGGGAGGAATCCTAAATGAGTAATCAACTTTATTCTAAATTCCATTATTATCACGAGATCCACAAATAGCAAATGACTTAAAGTAAACCTTAAAGAAAGCACACAAGCAACACATAAGCACACCAACATAATGAAACAAATCATTTTCAATGGCTTTGTGCAAGCTCAACATAGGGAAGAAAAATGGGGAAGCGTCAGGTAGCGGACAGCTTGCAATGCCTCGCGAGATGGCATCGAGTCTTAAAGTAAGACTCTTCGACTCCGGTGTGCCATGCAAAAGAAAAGAAAGAAAAAAAAAGTAGGATTAGAGCACGGCATAATGCAATCATCATACATGGAAAAACTTAAAAATAATTATCATATACGAAGGAAAAATATTCAGCCCAAAACAGAAGCTACAGCTGAAACTAATGTCTTACAAAAACAGATGAAATGGAAACAGGGGCAGGCCCAATAACATGTCCAAACAACAAAAGAAACAAATAAAGTGTGACAGTTTCAATTTCCAAACTAAATGACTCGTGTATACCGGGTGTGCATCATAATGTACTCATGGGTTTCACATTCGTGAAATAAACAACTGCCAATGCCAATACAGATCAAAGAAATGGTTTATCTGAAGGTGAAAAAAGGATCTACGATATTGGGAAAGTGTTGATACTACGTTTTGTTACAGACGAGAAAGCTACACAACTAAGCAAACACATAATTCATAAAAGAAGTTTTAAACCATTTTTGATATAGCAAGACCAAGGCAGAGTCTTTCTTTGTTATGGTCTGTTTAGCTTCCAGTATAATAGGCATAAGGAATTTAAAGGGTATCCAATGTAAACACATTCATGAAAATATGCCAATGAACAGTATGGGTAGAACAAAAACCAGCATAAGAGGGGAAGCAGTCCAGACCTATCGATGGCCATAATGTCTACTCAGAACAAGAGGTCTACAAGGCTGTTTCTAAACAATTTTTAAAGTTGAAGCAGTTGGCATCTAACATTTGATACATGTTCCTAAAATATGCTCATATTAGTTAAGCAAAATGTGCACATCCGAATAAACTTTCAAAAACCAAAATCTTCATATTCTTTTGAACTGGATAAGATTCAAATAAAACAGCAAAGTAGAGATTAAATAGGATGTTTTTGGACTTGAGGGATCTGGAAATGAAAAGGGCATACTTTACAGCCCCTTTTTTGACTTAGAAGAGAAAAAAAAAACTTTGAAAGAGAGAATGCTACTGATTTCCATTAAACTTCAGCACTTCTAAAACCTAAAAAAAGAACCTAGTCCAAAGTTAATATTTCAAATAAAAATCAGAATTCCAACCTTAAAGTAAACAATCCCAACACAGGAGTTAAACAACGATTCACAGTTTATGAAGAAGAAAGATATTAAGTGGTCAAAATGGATATAGAACACAAAGCTAACTCTATAACCGAACAAAGAATAAAATCAGTAGCAAACCAAACAAAACAAAACAAAAAAAAAGTAACACAAAGCTAAGTTCATGTGGTTAAAACGGATATAGAACGAACTCTGGAAAACATGCAGCAAGCAAACAAACCAAACTTGATCAAAGTACGTGAAAGGAGACTATTGTCTATTCTAAGTTCGAAATCGCACTCGTAATCTCAATTCTGCAAATCCTAACTGAAACAGATCCGAATGACTTTAATGGACAACAACACAGTGGTATATTGACTCCTCAACGAATTGGAGTTAGATTTTTTAGAGCCACTTGCTAAAGGTTCGCAACCGCAAGGTTCAGTTAAAGCTAAGCCCATTCTTTACTCGTTTAACACGTAGGCCTTATGTGTTACTACCTGTTTTTTTAATCATATACTCAATATACCTAGGATATACACACCATGATGTGTATATCAGATGTATATCGAATGTATACCTTCTTATTACCTTGATAACCCAATGTATATCCTATGTATATTCGGCTTTAAATAGGTTCTAAGTCCTGGAAATGTAGTCTTAAGCAGCCGAACTACAGCAGACATCTTTCAAAATCATTTAGCACTTAATATCTTATCCTAATTCAAATAGCCCAGCAAATAAATATTGAGACTCACTGATCACATGAATTGCATGAATACCAATGCGGAATCCAAACAGAGATGAACTAGTTAAAAACAGTCATAGAACACCAACTAAACCAAATGCAGCCATAGTATCCAGTACTGCCTAAACACAACAACAACTAAACTAATAATCAAACAGCAAACCAAGACCAAACGAAGAAAACAAAAAAACATACATACGGAAAACAACAAGAATTGTAAATGAAAAATAAAAGACAAGAAATAAGTTTACCGACCTTTTGTGGGTACAGTGAAATGGGGTATGAATCTCGGATCTCTACTCGAACTCGAACGAACCCGATTAAAGTAACTAAAGTTTCAAAACAAAAAAAATTGAGAATAGAGTAATTGTTGGTCGCGGCTAAAGTTCACCGAAAAAGGAAAAAATTAAGTGTGGAAGATAGTTTTGTGTCCCTCCAAACACTGAAAATCCTCTTTTCTAAGACCAAGTTCCGTCCCCCCAACGATTCAACTTTGGATCCCATTTATAGGGTTTTATTTGTATTAAAATAAAGAGAGGAGCGTGGGAGAGAGACGAAGCGGGGAACAGGCGTGGGGGACAGGCTTGGTAGAAGTGGCAGGGAGCAGGCATGGAGATTGTGGAGGTGGCAGAGAACGTGGGCGTGGGAGAGAGAAGGGGGAGTGGAGAGAGAGGGAAAGAGGTGCGGCTGAGGTGATGAAGAAAGAAGAGAGAGAGAGAGAGCTGAAGAGAGGGATTAGGGTAGATGATGATTTTTGTTTAAAATGATAGGCCGGTCGGGTGAATTTGATTGGGCTGGTCTATTGGGTAATTTAGTTGGGCTGGTTGGGTTGAAAATATTGTGTTTGTATTTTGGGCCATTAATTTGGCTGAAAAATATTAGTCCTTCCTCCTTTATTTAATTACTCTTTGGGCTTTTAACTTAATAACTAGTACAATGTATACTATGATAATTAGTGATAATATGTAAAAAATAAAAACTTGATAAAGTATAATTAATTTAACGAGTACAAAGTCAAAAAATAAAATGATGACGAGCCATTTAAAATTTGTGATAAAGTAATACTAGTAATGTTGATAGTAAAATAGTGAAAATAATAGTAGTGAAAAATAAAGTATTTAACTCGTCAGTAAATTTAGACGCCCGAGTGAATAAAATTAAATAAAAGAGGGACAAAATTGGATGTCAACAGATGCCCCTCTTCGACCGAAGACGATGTAAGAGTCTTCGGACGAAGAAGTTGACGTAGTAGCCAATTTTGTTCCGACCAGCAAATACGAACTTGAGAAAATATGGGTTAGGAAAATTGGTGGGAAATATTATGAAGGCAGAAGGAATTATGGTTGAACCTGTTCAGCGAATGTTATTTATGGATTTATCACTTTGCAAGGGTTGTGGACAGGTGACGAGAACATTCAAGAATTGAACATATGCTTATAGCCTCCTAATTATAAATGTGGTGCGCAACACACCTTTAAGTAGGACTCTACTAGACACGATGTAAATTCTCCAAAAAAATGCCCCAGTGTTGAATTATGGAGACACTGGAATATGGACAGGCTTACAAGATTGTGAAAGGAGTAGATTTAGCAGAGTTTTAGCGGAGGATGTGAAAGAGAAATTAACCTACGTATCACGTGTTTGTGGACATAGGTGGAATTGAGTTCGAGAGTAGATCCGTGACCTTTGCTTGTGAGTTTGATATTCCTCTTCAGCAAATTTGCCCCAGTTCACTGCGTAAGATAAAGTTCCACGTTGTGTTGCGTCTCTGCAGGTTGTACTTTCTGCCCAAAACTAAAATTCATGTCAAAATTAGTAATAAAGTTGAAAGTGTAAAATTATAAAGAGTGTAAAATGATAGTAAATATGACTGTGGGAATGAAGATGAAGCCGTGTGGCTTGTAATGAGGCAGTATGGCCAATGTTGTCTCTGGTTGTCTTCAGGGACTTGAATGAATGTGTGATGCGTATGCCGAGGATGTAATAATATCTCTAGTTGCGGTTGAAGATGATAGTAGTAAGGCCTCCGGCTGTCTTCTGGGACTCGATGATGTCTACGGAATTTAAGGTAAAGTCGTTAAAGTAGGTAAAGTAGATGACGAAGTAAAGAAATAAAGTAAGCAGTAAAGTAAGTGTATAGCCGTTTGGCTTATGCAGGTGAGGTCGTGCAGCCATGCGATGTCTCCGGTTGTTGTCGGAACTCAATGATATGCTGATGAGGCCGTACAGCCAAATGATGTCTCTGGTTGTCTTCAGAGACTTAATGATAATTCCTATAAAGTTCAAGGTAAAGTCATTAGAGTTGGTAAAGTGAATGATAAAGTAGAGAGTAAAGTCATAGTGTAGCCCTCTGGCTTATGCGTATGAGGCCGTGTAGCCATGTGATGTCTCTGGTTGTCTTCGGGGACTTGATGGTATCTCTCTGGTTGTCTTCAGAGATTTGATGATGATTCCCGTAAAGTCTGGGTAAAGTCGTAAAGTGGATGATGTCTCCGGTTGTCTTCGGAGCCTTGATGATAATTCCTGCAAAGTTCAGGGTAAAGTCATTAAAGTTGGTAAAGTGAATGATAAAGTAGAGAGTAAAGTCATAGTGTAGTCGTCTGGCTTATGCATGTGAGGCTGTATAGCTGAATGATGCCCCCGGTTGTCTTCGGAGACTTGATGATAATCCCTGCAAAGTTCAGGATAAAGTCATTAAAGTTGGTAAAGTAAATGATAAAGTAATTGGTAGAGTAGAGTGATAGTGTAGCTGTCTGGCTTATGATGTTGAGGTCGTATAGTCGAGTGATGACATGTGATCCTGATTTAATTCGCATTCAATTTTGTCAACCTACAAAAACAGGTATATAAAGTTATAAAGTTATTATGATAAAAATAAAATAAAATTAAAGATAAAGTTGGAAATAAAGCCGTTACGCTTTTAAGGCGAGGCCATAATGGCCAAGCGATGCTTTTAGCCGTGATCGATAGACTTGACTGTTGGTCTCGCGGCCTTTTGAATCCTGCACTCAAAGAAAAATTCTTAGTTTGGGAGGGGGGAAGTTGATTCGTGTTGAATCGAAGCTTGACATTGTTGGTGCTCCATTCATCCTGTTTGTTTGGATCTCGTGATCTCCGTTCAAGCCTCGGTAGATGAACAGTAGTGAAACAATTGAAAGAAAGTGTTTCATTTGAAAGGTATGTATGCAAGTATATGTATAAGGAAAGATATATACGTGAGTATATGTATGTAAGGAAAATATATGTGTAAATATATCTATGTAAGGAAAAATATATATGAAAATATATGTATGTAAGGAAAAATATATATGTAAACATATGTATGTAAGTTGTAAAATATTTCTGCCAACTTCCGATTGTGACACTTCCGAAAAGTCATTTTTCTATGCTATTTCCTGTCTAGTAGCATTAATATTGTTGATGTCCAACTTTCTCTTGTATAATCTTTCAAAATATGCCCCAGTTTTGATTCAGAAGTGTGTACTAAACCTATGTTGTGGTGTGACCGAACCTTGTATAGGTTGTCTACGTATCCGCCAAGGAATCAGGTCAGAACGTAGTTCGTGAGGTTCATAAAAATGGTCTAAAAATTTCTAATAAAGGGACCGAACCCGATATGGATTGCCTACGTATCCCACCAGGGGAATCAGGTCAGCGTAGTTCTGTTATATAAATGGTAAAAGATTTATTGGATTTTTATCTAAGTGTGACGGACCTGTATGTTGATAGTCTATGAATCCCGCCGAGGGAATCCAGCCATGTGTAGCTCTCCTTGTATAAGTTTTTTTTTTTTTTTGATTTTCTGTTATAATGCAACCGAACCGTATGTGGGCTGCCTACGTATCCCACCACGAGAATCAGGTCGGAACGTAGTTCGTACATGTATTAAAGGAAAGGTTTCAAACTAGCCTGTCTAACCTAATGTCGTCCTTTGATGTCTTCTTGACTTGAAAGCTTTCATGTTTGTGTCATTGTCTATTGGCTCTTTAAATTCTTCCAAGGGGAATCTTGTCTTGTCCTCTAGTTTCTTTGTTATTCTCTCGGGATGTATGTTGTCTTCGTCTTATGTCATAATCATAGAGTTGGCAGATTTGATAAATAAAGTAAAAAAATAGCAATAATAGACGTTTAAGGAAAATCAGAAATGCATTCATAGATTTTGCGATTAAGCTTCCAAAAGATGAAGCAAAGCAACAAAAGTTTTGCCCGTGATTCAAGCCTCAATTTAAAAAACAAGTTCACTACATGTTCAAACTACCAAGACTCCCAGCGAATCAGGGACGGAGTACAAGTCCAATTCTTCAGAGTCTCTCCTAGTTCGGCACCTCGTGTGGTAGGTGTCTCGGTGTTGTGAGTAGTTGTAGCAGTAATCTTCATGTACGTTTGCCTTTGGATTGTTCCTACGGGAGCGACAAAAGTTGATGACATGCCCCTTTTCATCCTTCCAATTGACGTAATAACTTCTTTCAAACTTTGGCATCTTCGTGAGCAGGTAGAGGATTGTTGACCACATTGGGCTTAGCTCCAGTGAGCTGAACTACTCCTTCCTTAATTAGGGCTTCAATTTTGTTTTTAATCCCATAACAATCTTTAGTGGCGTGCCCAGCAACTCCAGAATGGTATGCGCAGCGCTTGGAACCATCAAACCATTTCGGGATAGGATCGGGAATTTTTCCTTCAATCGGTTGTATTACGCCTGTTGCTTTCATTCTTTCAAACAATTGAGCCAAGGGTTCAGCGAACCGAGGGTAATTACGGGTGTTTTTGGTGTAAGGGTTTGGACAGGTTCTAGGTGTGGCATGTGGTCGATTTTGGTAATTTGGAGCTTGGACGGGTTGATGCGGAGGTGCTCGGGGTTGGTAGTAGTTTGCTTGGGCATTGTAGACAGGGTAAGGAGATGGTGGAGCTTGGTAGGGTTCAGGGTAGTGGTAAGGGTAGAAAGGTTGTTGTGGGTGGTTAAAGTATGTAATGGCTTGGCTCGGCTTATGCCCTTGGATATTCATGACTGCAGCAACATCTTCTTTCTTCTTTTTAACCCCGCCGACCGAACCAGATTGAATAACTTTGTTTATTGCTTGCAAAGCAATAAGATCCAGAATTTTTCCCGATTTGATTCCTTCTTCTAAGGCTTCTCCCATTCGGACAACCTCTGTGAATTTTTGTCCCATCATACCTATCATTTTCTCATAAAATACGCCAGCCTGGCATTCAATGAAGCTAGCAGTCATTTCTCTATCACTCATCGGGGGTTGAACCTTGGCCGCTTCTGACCTCCAACGTAACGCATACTCGCGGAACGTCTCAATTGACTTCTTGGTTAACTTAGTCATGTAGACTCTATCTGGCGTGATATCAGTGTTAAAACTGAATCTATCCATAAAGGCTTGCGCCATGTCACTCCAACCACGCCATTTACGGACGTCCTGTTGTGTATACCAAGTAAGAGCCTCACCAGATAAGCTTCTTATGAAGAGCTTCATCCTTATGTTCTGGTCTCTACCTACTCCAACCAGTTTGTCACAATAGGCCCTTAAGTGTGTATGAGGGTCGCCTGTCCCATTAAATGTATCAAATTTCGGCGGCTTGTAGCCTACGGGCAAATCGACGTCAGGCTGAACACACAGATCTTCGTATTCTACACTTTTGCTTCCCCTGGCGACTTGAAGGTTTCTCATTGCTTCTTTGAGAATATGAATCTCTTTTAGCAACATATCGTCTGCCCTTGCTTTTGCTTCTTTTTCCATTTCCTCGTATTGATCCACCTCGGGTTGGAACCTGACCGTTACTGGGTTGGTAAAGGCTTGTGTTTCTGCGGCATATACTGGAGGAACATATTGCGCATTTGGAGTGACAAAATGTCCCCCTTCTATATGCTGGGTTGGATAAGTTTGGACGGTGGGAGTGTTTTGGATCGGAGGTGGTGTGTTATAAGTGGTGTTTGTAGGTGGTTGATTTGGTGGGTTTAGAAAAGTGGTTGTGGGTAGTGGATTAGTGTTGGTGGGTAAAGGAACATAGGGAGTGTGAACTAGCGATTGACTTGATGGGTTGACGGGTGGTGGATTATGAGTAGCATAGGTAGTGTAGGTGAGTGGTTGATTTTGTGGAGGAGTATAGTTAGTGTAAGTGGGTGGTTGATTTTGTGGAGGAGTATAGTTAGTGTAAGTGGGTGGTTGACTTTGTGGGGGAGTATAGGCGGATGATGGATTTGGTGGATTTGCGGGGGTGATCGGAGGTAAGTTGTTGTTGGTAGGTGCATTGTTTTGTGGAGGAAAATGCTCAGGAACTGGAGATTCGAGTGATGGGAAACGAGGCGGGTTTGGTGCAGTATTTCTAGGTTCAGGAGGCGGACTTTGGAGTGTGATGGATAAATTGGTCAAGTCCCTAACCCGATTCAGTTCTCTACGTAGATCCTCAATTTCTTGAGTCAGGCGGGCGATATGTTCATCACGTTGAATAGTAGTTCCTTGTTCGGAAGTCTCGGGGGGATCACTAGAGATCACGATGTTTTCCAAACCAGTTGAAATAGATACGGCTGGATCAGACATAATAATTTCTTTTCCTTGAATAGCCCAACTACGTCGCGGTAATGATGATGTCTTTGACCTTGTGAGGTAAGGATGGTCAGCCAGCTCGAGTGTCAACACGAATCAACTTTTATTGGGAATAAAAGAAACATAAGTGTAAATGATGTTAGTCTTATGAACATATCTAGGTAAAGTCATGATCATGTAAAGTCAAGTAAGTCATGTAGCAAATAATTCGTCAAATAAAGTCAAACAAGTTGTCAAACAAATGTAAACGATTATATCAAACAATAATAACGCGTCCTAATATGCAGGTGACCTCTTCGTGCCAGAGGTAGGCCTAACGTTTGTTTGAAGGGTAAAGTGTGCCATAATACGTCATCTCGTTGCTTTGATTAATTAAATAAATTCTATTTCCCCAAAATAAAGTACAACGATAGTGTAATATTTATTACAACATAAAGTGTTTCCTAATCTAAGTAAAGTAAATACAATTTCCTATGTCTAAATATCAGCTCCGTTTTGTGATGTCACTGATCTTCGTCATTCATTGTACTCCATTGCAAATCCATACCTGTCATAGAAACGTTAGTCATTCCCTCCCTCCAAAAGTTTAATTAATTAGAGCAAATAGTCAATATTTAGGCACAATTATCCTTCAAACATGCACATAAAGTATGATTGGTGTCACTCGGGGTCGTGAACCCGGTTGGACGTTTGGGTAAAGTCATCTAATGGGCTTTAATACACCAAGAGTATTAAGCCTCCTAGGTCATGAAATGTATGCTCCTAATAAAGGTGTTGGTTTAGCTCTATCTTATGCTGACTAAGAGTTGGCTTCCTATGACACAAGGTTCCCCCAAGCGGACAACTTGGGAGTGAAAAGTCTGTGGCCGTCGACTGCACCGCCGATCGACTAAATCCACTAGACCAATCCAACTAAAGGGGTAATTTAGTAGTGCACGGGCGTGAACCGCGAAGCCGTTTTAAGTGTGTGAATATGTGTGAGTTTTCCAGGAGTGGAAGAAATATGAACGGAATGACAGTTTTATCAAAGCAAGTAACACATAAGCAATTTATAACAAACGAACAGTTTATATCAAACAAACAATTAATAGCATGTAAAAACAGTTAACAAACAAATAAAGTAATTAAAATAAGCACACAAAGCCTATTTAGACTAAGTCCGTTATGGTTAGAACCTAGGTAGAGTTCCCCAGCAGAGTCGCCAAGCTGTCATACCCTATTTTAACCGGATTAAATTAGAAGTATAACATATTGGTGATTCCTGTTTTTGTTTATGTTAAGGAGTCACCACCTAATTATTTATGGTGAATTAGGACACCTAAAGTTTATTAAAGTTATATATTTTTTTTCTAAAATTAGCTCTGTTTAAGGTCTGCGAAACTTAAGATTCTAGATAAGGGTTCAATTAATCTAGAGGGAAGGTATTAGGCATCCTCTAAATTCCATTAATAATGGTTAACCGACCGGACTTAGGTGAATTAATTAGGCTAAAAGAATACAAATATAAATATTTTAAATATTTGAAAGATCATTTGTAAATGTTGCTAAAGTTGTAAATAGAAATGTAATAATGCTGTTTAAAGTAGGACTTGAAGGAAAATAGTTATAATTTGCATGGGAGAAGGCTTTAGATGCTATTTAAAGGTAAGGCTTGTGAAAGACTTATTAGTTAATTAAAAAGGTAAGTGTTAACGTATGCTAACGTTTAAAATGCTATATATATTTGAGGAAAACATTAGTAATGTATATGTTGCAAATAAGATTTAACGTATGAGTAAATAAGGTTTGGCTAACCAAACGAAAGCGAGGGAAGGCCAAATAATTAGAAACTAACGGAGCCTTAACCAAATCAGTTGAAAATTAATCCCTTTTTGTGTGAAAGAAAAAGGCACTTGATTTAGCTTTCAACATTGGAACTCAGAGGTAAGTTCGAAAGCAAGAAAGGGTGATGATAAAGAAAATATTAACTAGGGAGGAATCCTAAATGAGTAATCAACTTTATTCTAAATTCCATTATTATCACGAGATCCACAGATAGCAAATGACTTAAAGTAAACCTTAAAGAAAGCACACAAGCAAAACATAAGCACACCAACATAATGAAACAAATCATTTCAATGGCTTTGTGCAAGCTCAACATAGGGAAGAAAAATGGGGAAGCGTCAGGTAGCGGACAGCTTGCAATGCCTCGCGAGATGGCGTCGAGTCTTAAAGTAAGACTCTTCGACTCCGGTGTGCCATGCAAAAGAAAAGAAAGAAAAAAAAGTAGGATTAGAGCACGGCATAATGCAATCATCATACATGGAAAAACTTAAAAATAATTATCATATACGAAGGAAAAATATTCAGCCCAAAACAGAAGCTACAGCTGAAACTAATGTCTTACAAAAACAGATGAAATGGAAACAGGGGCAGGCCCAATAACATGTCCAAACAACAAAAGAAACAAATAAAGTGTGACAGTTTCAATTTCCAAACTAAATGACTCGTGTATACCGGGTGTGCATCATAATGTACTCATGGGTTTCACATTCGTGAATTAAACAACTGCCAATGCCAATACAGATCAAAGAAATGGTTTATCTGAAGGTGAAAAAAGGATCTACGGTATTGGGAAAGTGCTGATACTACGTTTTGTTACAGACGAGAAAGCTACACAACTAAGCAAACACATAATTCATAAAAGAAGTTTTAAACCATTTTTGATATAGCAAGACCAAGGCAGAGTCTTTCTTTGTTATGGTCTGTTTAGCTTCCAGTATAATAGGCATAAGGAATTTAAAGGGTATCCAATGTAAACACATTCATGAAAATATGCCAATGAACAGTATGGGTAGAACAAAAACCAGCATAAGAGGGGAAGCAGTTCAGACCTAACGATGGCCATAATGTCTACTCAGAACAAGAGGTCTACAAGGCTGTTTCTAAACAATTTTTAAAGTTGAAGCAGTTGGCATCTAACATTTGATACATGTTCCTAAAATATGCTCATATTAGTTAAGAAAAATGTGCACATCCGAATAAACTTTCAAAAACCAAAATCTTCATATTCTTTTGAACTGGATATGATTCAAATAAAACAGCAAAGTAGAGATTAAATAGCATGTTTTTGGACTTGAGGGATCTGGAAATGAAAAGGGCATACTTTACGGCCCATTTTTTGACTTAGAAGAGAAAAAAAAACTTTGAAAGAGAGAATGCTACTGATTTCCATTAAACTTCAGCACTTCTAAAACCTAAAAAATGAACCTAGTCCAAAGTTAATATTTCAAATAAAAATCAGAATTCCAACCTTAAAGTAAACAATCCCAATACAGGAGTTAAACAACGATTCACAGTTTATGAAGAAGAAAGCTATTAAGTGGTCAAAATGGATATAGAACACAAAGCTCACTCTATAACCGAACAAAGAATAAAATCAGTAGCAAACCAAACAAAACAAAACAAAAAAAAAGTAACACAAAGCTAAGTTCATGTGGTTAAAACGGATATAGAACGAAATCTGGAAAACATGCAGCAAGCAAACAAACCAAACTTGATCAAAGTACGTGAAAGGAGACTATTGTCTATTCTAAGTTCGAAATCGCACTCGTAATCTCAATTCTGCAAATCCTAACTGAAACAGATCCGAATGACTTTAATGGACAACAACACAGTGGTATATTGACTCCTCAACGAATTGGAGTTAGATTTTTTAGAACCACTTGCTAAAGGTTCGCAACCGCAAGGTTCAGTTAAAGCTAAGCCCATTCTTTACTCGTTTAACACGTAGGCCTTATGTGTTACTACCTGTTTTTTTAATCATATACTCAATATACCTAGGATATACACACCATGATGTGTATATCAGATGTATATCGAATGTATACCTTCTTATTACCTTGATAACCCAATGTATATCCTATGTATATTCGGCTTTAAATAGGTTCTAAGTCCTGGAAATGTAGTCTTAAGCAGCCGAACTACAGCAGACATCTTTCAAAATCATTTAGCACTTAATATCTTATCCTAATTCATATAGCCCAGCAAATAAATATTGAGACTCACTGATCACATGAATTGCATGAATACCAATGCGGAATCCAAACAGAGATGAACTAGTTAAAAACTGTCATAGAACACCAACTAAACCAAATGCAGCCATAGTATCCAGTACTGCCTAAACACAACAACAACTAAACTAATAATCAAACAGCAAACCAAGACCAAACGAAGAAAACAAAAAAACATACATACGGAAAACAACAAGAACTGTAAATGAAAAATAAAAGACAGGAAATAAGTTTACCGACCTTTTGTGGGTACAGTGAAGTGGGGTATGAATCTCGGATCTCTACTCGAACTCGAACGAACCCGATTAAGGTAACTAAAGTTTCAAAACAAAAAAAAATGAGAATAGAGTAATTGTTGGTCGCGACTAAAGTTCACCGAAAAAGGAAAAAATCAAGTGTGGAAAATAGTTTTGTGTCCCTTCAAACACTGAAAATCCTCTTTTCTAAGACCAAGTTCCGTCCCCCCAACGATTCAACTTTGGATCCCATTTATAGGGTTTTGTTTGTATTAAAATAAAGAGAGGAGCGTGGGAGAGAGACGAAGCGGGGAACAGGCGTGGGGGACAGGCGTGGTAGAAGTGGCAGGGAGCAGGCATGGAGATTGTGGAGGTGGCAGAGAACGTGGGCGTGGGAGAGAGAAGGGGGAGTGGAGAGAGAGGGAAAGAGGTGCGACTGAGGTGATGAAGAAAGAAGAGAGAGAGAGCTAAAGAGAGGGATTAGGGTAGATGATGATTTTTGTTTAAAATGATGGGCCGGTCGGGTGAATTTTATTGGGCTGGTCTATTGGGTATTTTAGTTGGGCTGGTTGGGTTGAAAATATTGTGTTTGTATTTTGGGCCATTAATTTGGCTGAAAAATATTAGTCCTTCCTCCTTTATTTAATTACTCTTTGGGCTTTTAACTTAATAACTAGTACAATGTATACTATGATAATTAGTGATAATATGTAAAAAATAAAAACTTGATAAAGTATAATTAATTTAACGAGTACAAAGTCAAAAAATAAAATGATGACGAGCCATTTAAAATTTGTGATAAAGTAATACTAGTAATGTTGATAGTAAAATAGTGAAAATAATAGTAGTGAAAAATAAAGTATTTAACTCGTCAGTAAATTTAGACGCCCGAGTGAATAAAATTAAATAAAAGAGTGACAAAATTGGATGTCAACACTACACGGATTTCGAGTATCATTCCCGTGAAGAAGAAAACTGGCCAAATTCGAGTTTGTGTTGACTTTAGGGATCTTAAAAATGCATGCCCTAAAGATGATTTCTCGCTTCCCATCCCAGAGTTGATGATTGATGCTACCACTGGTTATGAAGCAACGTCTTTCACGGTTCATCCGGCTATAACCAAATTCGCATGGCGCCAAAAGATGAAGAGCTTACTGCATTTCGTACACCCAAGGGTTTTTATTGTTACAAAGTGATGTCTTTTAGTTTGAAAAATGTTGGTGCCACATACCAAAGGGCTATGCAGAATATCTTTGATGATTTTCTCCCCAAAAATGTCTACTGCTATGTAGACGATTTGTTGGTAAAATTAAGAAAGAGAAGCGACCACTTGCAAGACATGAGAATGGTGTTCGAGCGACTTCGGAGATATCAAATTCGAATCCCAAAGTAGCAGTCCATCATCTGGCAGTCAAGAATGGTGCATGTCCTATTAAGTATGCCCAAAGGCATTTCAGACCAAATTTATTTCCTTCAATTGAAAATGAAGTCAACAAACTCATTGAAGCTGGCTTTATTCGTGAAATTAAATACCCTACATGGATTTCGAGTATCGTTCCCGTGAAGAAGAAAAGTGGCCAAATTCAAGTTTGTGTTGACTTTAGGGATCTTAAAAATACATGCCCTAAAGATGATTTCCCGCTTCCCATCCCAGATTTGATGATTGATGCTACCACTGGTTATGAAGCAACGTCTTTCACGGTTCATCCGGCTATAACCAAATTCACATGGCGCCAAAAGAAGAAGAGCTTACTGCATTTCGTACACCCAAGGGTTTTTATTGTTACAAAGTCATGCCTTTTAGTTTGAAAAATGCTGGTGCCACATACCAAAGGGCTATGCAGAATATATTTGATGATTTGCTCCACAAAAATGTCGAATGCTATGTAGACGATTTGGTGGTAAAATCAAGAAAGAGAAGCGACCACTTGCAAGACCTGAGAATGGTGTTCGAACAACTTCGGAGATATCAGATTCGAATGAATCCATTGAAATGTGCCTTTGGAGTCTCTTATGGAAATTCTTTCGTTTAATTGTTCGACATCGAGGAATCGAAATTGATCAAGCCAAAGTTGATGTGATTTTGGAGCGTTGTTGGCCCAAGAAAATAGTGAAGGGAAAGAAAATTCTCTTTACTACTTGAGTAGAATGATGACACCAAATGAGCTGAATTACACGCCAATTGAAAAGTTGTGTTTGGCACTAGTGTTCGCGATTCAAAAGTTGAAGCACTAGTTTCAAGCTCATAGTGTTAATCTTATTTCCATAGCAAATCCCATCAAGTTTTTGATGTCGAAACCAGTCCTCAGTGATCAACTAGTAAGGTGGTACCTCCAGTTTCAACAATTTGAGATTACATACATCCCTCAAAATGCTGTAAAAGGACAGGCATTGGCGGACTTCTTAGCGGATCACCCCGATATATGACGATTGGGAGCTAACTAATGAACTTCCCGATGAAGATGCAATAGTCGTTAAAATTCAACCTCCGTGAAAAATGTACTTTGATGGTGCTGCATAACGTGATTGAGCTGGTGCTAGTGTGGTGTTTGTTACTCCGAAAGGAGAAGTTCTACCATACTCCTTTACTTTGACACAACGTTGCTCCAACAATGTCGCTGAATATCAAGCACTAATACTTGGACTTGAAATGGCTGTCAACATGAAGCAGTTGCAGTTGCAAGTCTTTGGTGACTCTCAGTTGGTGATCAATAACTCTTAGGAAAGCGACAAAGTCAAGAAGACCGAATTACTCCCTTATCATGGTTATGCTCAGAAGTTGATAGGATGGCTTGGTGATGTGACTCCTCAGCACGTTCCTAGGAAGGAAAATACGAAAGTCGATGGGTCAGCTGCTCTAGCTTCAGCTCTTACTCTGTCAGATCAAACACAAGTAACGATCTGTCAAAAATGCGTAGTACCTCCGCCAAATGAGGATGAAGGCGCGAAAAATGAGCTTGAGCATCTCTTAGCTGTTTCTGAAGCTGCAAAGGAAGACTGGCGACAACCCATCATTGACTACTTGAGTTATGGGATACTTCCAGAAGACTCAAGAAGAAGAACTGAAATTCGTCGTCGTGAACTTCTATTCCTTTACTACAAGGATACTTTATATAGAAGATCCTTTGAGGGAGTACTCTTGCGATGTTCGGGGGAGGATGAAGCAATCCAAGTTTTGCAAGAAACACATTCAGGAGTATGTGGATCACACCAATCTGGACCAAAACTCCACTTCCACATAAAAAGGATGGGATATTATTGGCCAAAGATGGTCAAAGATTGCTTGGACTATGCTCGAAGATGCAAGGCTTGTCAGTTTCATGCGAATTTTATACATCAGCCGCCCAAAGCCTTACACCCTAGCATCGCATCTTGGCCATTTGACGCTTAGGGTTAGACGTCGTTAGTCCGTTGCCGAAATCTTGTGGTGGACACTTGTACATCTTGGCTGCAACCGACTCCTTCTCAAAATGGGCCTAAGCTGTCGCTCTTAAAGAAGTGAAGAAGGAGAATGTTGCGAACTTCATCCGAGTAAATATCATCTACCACTTCAGCATTCCTCGTTACATAATAATGGACAATGGAAAGCCATTTGATAACAAATTGATGAAAAAGATTTGTGATCTCTTCGGCTTCAAGCAATATAAATCTTCTATGTATTATGCTGCCACCAATGGTCTAGCTGAAGCGTTCAATAAGACTCTGTGTAACTTGTTGAAGAAGGTTTTCTCCAAGTCCAAACGAAATTGGCATGAACGAATGGAAGAAGCTTTGTGGGCATATAGGACGACTTATCGCACACCAACGCAAGCAACCCCATACTCGCTTACTTATGGAGTTGAAGCAGTCCTACCACTTGAACACCAAATACCTTCCTTACGACTTGTTATTCAAGAAGGGCTCACCGAAGAAGAAAATGCTCGATTGCATCTTGCAAAGTTAGAAGAACTTGATGAGAAAAGGCTGGAGGCTCAACAAAATCTTGAATGGTATCAAGCCCGTCTATCTCGTGCCTTCAACAAAAAGGTGCGGTTGAGGTCTTTCCAAGTTGGAGATCAAGTCCTTGTAGTAAGAAGACCCATTATCGTTTCCCATAAGTCTAGGGGAAAATTCACCTCAAAATGGGATGGACCATATGTCGTACAAGAAGCATATTCAAGTGGCGCTTACAAGCTGGTTGATGTGGATAGCATAAGGATCGGTCCTATCAACGCAAAGTTCTTGAAGAAGTACTATCCTTGAAGCAAGATGACATTCTTTGACGTACTAGCATAAACTGCATGTTACTCCTGGCCCGCAAGAATATAAATTGTGTACGGTCCAAAAAAATGTCCGCTAGGTTGAAAATCTCGCAAGAGACGGCCTAGGCAAAAGTTAGGACACAAAAAAAAAAATGTCCGCTAGGTTGAAAATCTCACAAGAGGCGGCCTAGGAAAAAGTTAGGACATAAAAAAAAATGTCCGCTAGGTTGAAAACCTCACAAGGGGCGGCCTAGGCAAAAGTTAGGACACAAAAAAAAAACTCACTTTTCTGAACTACGGAATGACTTGATCCTCTTCACCAAGGTACGTAGGCCGCTTAGAGTTTTATTCTAGGCTCAGTGTCATAAGTTAAAAAAAATACATCATTCTATGTATTGTTCGAGTGAAGTGCGATGAAGTGAACTCCGCCTGACCATGCACATGCAGATCATATATACAAGCATCCTTTCATTGAAATTCGGACCTTCACCAAATTCTGATGGTTCAATGGGGGCAAATCTCCATTTCCATAGGTTTCTCCAACAAGATGACTGTAATTTCTTAGCAAGTTGAAGTCTCATAGCAAGCCTTCAAGTTGAAGTTTCAAATCCACCATGTCTGCAAGTTGAAGTCTTAAAATTTAGCAAGTCTGCAGGTTGAAAGTCTCAAATCTACCAAGTTTGCAATTTGAAGTCTTCAATTCCTCTGAATCTTCAAGTTGATGTTTCAAATCTACCACATTTGCAAGTCAAAGTCTTTAAATATGCCAAATCTGTAGGTTGAAGTCTCGAATCTACGAAGTCAGCAGGTTGAAGCCTCAGATCTACCATGTTTTCAAGTTGAAGTCTTAATCCTCCAAGACCGCAAGATGAACTCTCAAATATTCCATAACTGCAAGTTGAAGTCTTCAAATCCTCCAAGGCTTCTCAAGCTTACCGTTCTTAGGGCGAGGACGAGTATCCATCCCTTTGCACCGCAAGATTACCTTACCGATCTTAAGGCGGGGATTCTTAAGGCGGGGACGAGTTTCCGTCCCTTTGCGCCGTAATATTACCTTACCGTTCTTAAGGCGGGGACGAGTTTCCGTCCTTTTGCGCCACAAGATTACCTTACTGTTCTTAAGGCAGAGACGAGTTTCCATCCCTTTGCGCCACAAGATTACCTTCTTCATGCAGGAGTCATCCCCTTGAACGAGAACTTGCCATGTTTGTGAAAGAGAAAAAAAAAGCAAAAGCGAACAAAAAATAATCACCTTGCAAGTCGGAATCACGACGTCTGCTAGGGAAGCTCACTAGTTGTTGATGCTAAAATAATACAGAATAAACAACTATATATAGATGTCAAAAGCAGTGACATTAATTCTATTCCAATACGGACTGCACAAAGAAGGTAATGTTTTAGTTGAAATCAAATTATGGAAATAATGAGCTGGATCCGTATAAGGCTATTTGTCTCCTAATAAGATTAGGCTATGTATGGCGGTGGCAAAATTTCACGAAGTGTCAAAGAAGCAGCCGGTATGCCAATCCTTAAAACAAAAAAATCAGAGATACACGATGCAAGATTTGAAAACAGAATAAGAGTTAATCATATATTTGGGTAAAAAAAATGTACTGCATCATAATGGATACATGCAACTTGGCACCAATGAAGGATGTTTGTTTTAGATGGTTCAAGTGTAGTCAACCAAATGACTAAGGAATTTCATGTCAGTAAAGGGTGGTTGGCATAATTTAAAGGCTACGTTATGGGAAGTATACGAAAGCAAATAAATGATGTCAAAAAAAAAAAAAAAAAAAAACTTCAAAACCTTAGCTAAGTTTCAACAATTACACCCCGACAAGTCTTGAAGAAGGGACATTTGTGGATAATGAAATTTTATTAAATTTCAATTCATAAGAAATTCGAATTATATTAAATCGAAGATATGTTAGTCCAAATAAATATTGTTGGCTGGTATATTTGGATCAATTATTTAAGTCCAATAAATACGAATTTAATTAAAGGTCCAATTTTGTTGGGCTAGTCCATTGATTTGAGCTACAAATGATGAGCCCAATTTGTCAAGCCCAAGATGTCATCTTATCCAAGAGTCCCAAATTGGTGCCACGTGTCAAATGACGTGGCACACCAAGTCAAATAAAGGAGCCTATAGCGTCATCCCACGTGTCAAAATGATGCAGCATGCCTAGTCAAATCAAAGACCAATAAAGATGTGCCACGTGTACAAGTGACGTATTCCGGCCAATCAAATATCGGCATGTCAGCTTAAATCTAATTGGTCGAAAGAAGCTTGTCCTTATCACAACTCCTCCATCCTACAACTATAAATAGGGATCTCATAATTCAGAAAAAGGACAGAAATTCTAACAAGAAGCCAGGAAGAGCTCGTGGATCAAAGGCCGTAGATTTTCCTACAAGCTAAAAGCATTCAAGCACTCAAGTATTTCTCTAGAAGTTATAGAGATCCAGACGAAGATTCAAGATCAAGCTTCAAGCCCTTGAATTCAAGTACAAGTCAAGATCAAATCCATCAGTTCAAGATCAAGCTCAAAAGCCCTTGAATTTATTATTGAAAAGACGAATCAGAGGAATCATAGAGATTGTAACACTCATATTCTGAAATCAAATACAACGATTGTTGCGATATTTTCCTATATTGATTATTATTTTCTCGACGCGAATTTTATTGTCTACAGATATATTTATTTACTTGTCGCCATGTCTGTTTAACTTAAAAAATTTCATTCACTTTAGGCAAGACTTAGGCTGTCAATACTTTCATAAATAGATTATATTAACTTGGTATAAATACTTTGTTAATTAAATTCACACTTTTACTGTTTAGGCAAAAATACTAGTCCATCATTTATTTTATATTCTTTATGCACATTTAATACAATACATTTTATATTATTTAATATACACTAATACATATTTTAGTTAAGTTAAATCCACATTTTTGACACTAGGTAAATACTAGGCCATCCATTTACAAATCTTTTATTCTTTAAATAAAGGCATTATATCTTTTCACTCATTTTTTTTATACATAATTCTTTATACTTATTTTTTACCAAAACTTTTTACTATCCTTTTGTTTTTTATTCTTTTGATAGGATATTCATTAAACGAACACTCTTTTTAACTAAACGGTAGAAACAAGTCAAATCAACTTCACTTTTCTGAATAATTTTGTTATATAAACTCTTTACATCAATGAATATTCGTAAATTATTTTTACATTCTTTATGCACTAATATACCTAGTTATACAATTCTTTATACATTTTATGTTTGATATACACTCTTTTACACTTGAACTATGTTCTTTATATGTTTAATATACATACATTCTTTTAATATACATAGACACACATTCTTTAGATACTTCATATACCTATTTTACATATTCTCATATATTTTATACATCTTTTATATAGTTGTATACTATTAGACCTCAAAAAATTTCGCTTCGTTTGCATCGTGAGTAAACTAACGAAAGCTCAGAGAGGTAATGGGAACCCTTATAAGGTTAAGGAATACTCTTAACAAGTATTAAGCAAGTGTCGAAAGGTTCTGGAATAAAGCAAATCAGAGAAAATAAGTTTATCGAAAATTTGGAAAAAAAATTGGCAGAATTTTTGGACATAAATTTTGGGTCAACTTTAGTGAAGTATATCTTTTAGTATATGAAGAGTTTTGAAGTAAAGTAAAAGCCTAAAATGAAGTTCATGAAGTCTAGTTTCCAACGCAATAAACCTCTCATCGATATGACATCAGAGTAGAGAGTTATGGACGTTACAAGTTAAGTCGGCGGAGTAGAGATGCGTAGCTACAGTGCACGAACGCGCCAGCTACAATGCGCGATGCACTAGCTACAGTGCGCGAAATTTTTATGTCAGTGGCCGACCTTATAAAAGGACCCCTTTTGGTCATTTCCCAACTCTAGACTCTTCCACAACATACACATATATTCCTACAAGTCCAACAACCTCTCCAAACATATACCAACATATTTTCAAGCCAAAACCAAGGATCAAAGTGAAGATTAGAGTGGTTAAGGGTTCCAGGTGAGGTCTACACTTGTCTCCTCTTCTTGAAGATTTTTGGGTGAGTATTTTTAAGGTAGAGTAACCATGGAATTAAAGTATTCTTGAATTTTGAGGTAAGATTTCATCTTAGTTTCGTGATTATGAGTCTGTTTGGTAATTATGTTAAGATCTGAGGAGAAGAAATTGGAGGAAAATTTCAAATATGCATTTGATGATATTTTGAGTTGTGAATTAACTTGAGTTATAATTATTAAAGTTATAATTATTATCATGTTTTGAGCACAATCTTGTTATGAGGGATAATAATGATATTAAGGAATTATCGTATACAAGTGGATAAAGGGTTGTATGAAGTTGTTGTTATGGATTGATTACGAAAAGAAGTTTTGGGATTGAATTGAGTATAGTTTGAATGTAATCTTTTGATTATGGAATTGTTGATGTTTTATTGTGCTTTGTGTCACGACCCAAATCAAGGATCATGCGGGCACCCACACTAACTCCCCTGGTGGGCGAACCCTTCCCCTAACTACCTCAATTTGATACAACGTGCAGAATAACAATATGTAAACACACTCCAACATTTTAAATATTAAAACCAATGCGGAAGAAATACTTTTATTATAAGAAATTCCCAAAACCTGGTCTAGACTTGTACAAGAGCTTCTAAGAAGTTTACAATTTGAAGTAACTAACAGACTCAAACTGGATACGACATCTGTTTAAGGATAAAGAACAACAGAAATATAAGAAGAGACTCTAGGTTGCAAGATGCCAAATAGCTCACCCAAACGCCTCTGAAGAATGACTCAAAATTGTCGCGAGACTTCGAACATCACCTAAAAACATCTCTACACTCCACAAGGAGTGTAGCAAGAGTAGTATGAGCACAACACAAGGCTCGTAGGTATCATAGGCCGACAATGGTTAGTTCACGCATATAAACAAGAAGCAACTAACAAGTAAGCAGATAAGTTACCAAACACATTCACAACTCTAGTAAATATGGAAGTCTTGCAGTAACGATAGTCACAAGCGATTTCAATATCTCAGGTTATAAGCCTAGGTGAAAATATCTAAACCTCGAGTCCATCAAGCCTCTAAAATAAATACTTACAAATAACAACGACAACTCAATAATTCACCGATCAAGAATCAATCAGAGAATGTGTCATGCAATGACATGAATAAGAATTCAAATGGAGTGCAATGGAGTGCTATGCAATGCAGTAGTCACCTTTCACGCTCCACTCTTGTACACACAGGCTATGGCAACGCCTCACAGTCATGACCCATGGGGGACCCACGAAGTCCATGTACCACTCGTGCTCTCCGACAGAAACCTCGGAGGCTATCAATTAATCTCAATCTTCGACAAAGACCTCGGAGTCTCTCTGTCACTCTCAATCTCCGACAAAGACCTCGGAGTCTCTCAATAACTCACCTCACCATCAGGACAACATAAGAGTAATATGGAACCATGTCATGCATGATATCAGTCTCAACAATATCACCAATATGCAATCAACAAGTGCAAGTCATATTATTGTCCACAGGTCAATCATCAATATTACCCTTCCCTTTTAAGAGATGAGTGAGCTAGTATGTGATAGAGATACAACTAGGTGATAATCACATCAAATAACACATGGAATATGGAATGCATGCCTCACATGAAATCAACCTTAATAACCACCGCAATCATAGGTTCCCCAGATTCATACTATGAAAATGCAATTCAATATTCAATTTCTCAGTAATAACCTTCCTCTTCCATATGACAAGTGAGACAACAAAAGAGAGAGAGACAATTATATCCAGTGCATGAAATGACAACCATGGCAACAAGCCCACATAACAATATCGCAATAACGACCACAAGACCACATAATAGTATCAGAATAATGGCGACAAGCCCACATAACAGTATCACAATAATGGCGACAAGCCCACATAGCAGTATCACGATAATGACGACAAGCCCACATATCAGTATCACAATAATGGCGACAAGCCCACATTACAGTATCACAATAATGACAACAAGCCCACATAACAACTCACAATACTAACCTAGATGGAATTCACCTTCACACCATGCCTTGGCCTATCATGCTTTCCCCATCAATCACTACTATCTATATACGTTTCGCTAACCGGAGTCTAGAGATAAAGTAAATCGTACCCTACCTCAATGCCGAGCCGGTGCCACGAACGGTCAAACCAACGCCTATCTTTTGTGTAGAGCCTCTGAACGATCAAAATCTATCAAATATGCGAGCTACGCTAAAATACGAATCTAAAGACACCCATATTGCTATACATATATTCGAAACCCAAAAACGCCCCCGAAAAATGACCTCAGTCCTACGAAGGCAAAGCTGGAATTTTCTTTCAAACTCATTGTACCCATAACCTAAGGGTCCTATATTTAGATAATTAGTCAATTCCATCCACAAATGGACTCTCAAATCATAAATTCTCATTTCTTAAGACTAGGACTCAAAATTTTCAATTACCCCAAAATCTTAACTTAGAATTAAAATCTAGGTTCCCACATTTCAAAGGTGTACATTTAATCCAATACCCTAATAATCAATTACATGAACCCACTATATTAAAATAAAATCAAATTGTAGCATAATAATCCTATGAGAATTCCAAAGCCTGAAGCGAAGTGGGGAAACAGTAACTTCAACCTAAGAATTTAGGTAGAACTCCTAAATCATATACTATTCGTTATTATTGCTCAGTGATTATATCATCATTACATTGTCATTTCCAATCATTTAGTCATTGTTATCATTCGGCCAAATACTAACAGATAGTGGAAAACACAATTCGAACTTAATGCTTAATTTCACTTCTACCTAACTAATATTATAAAGGTTAATGTCAAGGTACAAGTCAAACTATCCAACTGTTAGAGCCTTGGAATCAAAAGCAACCAAATGTGGAGCTTTAGCTAAACATTAACTGAGCTTTCACTCATTTCTTGTTGACGCTGCCCAGCCACTCTTTGCTCTAATTTGTTTTTAATGCTATCCTTTGGCATGTCAAACCTTACTTATATCTATAGGTCATGTAATATAGGGTACTAAATGACTTGTGGACTTGGCCTCTTAATCACCAACTAAATCAATTGTCTAAAATAACATCTTTAATCAACCACTATGCCACAAGTGAAAATTAACCCACTTAGGCGATTACACTATTCACCAACTTAGACCTAATATGTGTGCAAATAATATTTCTATGAATAAACCATTCACACACATTAAATAGATAAGTTCTAAAATTTACCCGTCAATTATATAACCGTACCACCTATCCCCGCAAGTCAAGAATATCATTTCCAAGCTATAGAAAGGGTAATTTGGGGAAAAGACTCCAAAATGCCAAAACGACTAAACGGGTCGTTACATTAGATACATATTAAACAATCATTCGTCCTCGAACGATGAAAGAGAGTACGAAAGATGACGGTAACTAAGGATTCTTCATTATTAACACAAGGAGGCCTCTACGGGCAAGAAATTCGCCGATATCACTACTCGTTCACCTTATCAGTCAAAACTTCCTTTAACTTAGCTCAAAGACCTAATTTTTCATATTTTCCATACTCGAAATTTCTTTCACAACTGATCCCCGAATATAAGAACATTCTCCGCTTGAATTCTCTGATTTGATATAACCCCACCTCTGTACGCAATCAATTGATTCCCCAATTATCACTCTAATTGCCACAATCCTTTAGATATAACCACAACCATAGCCCACTCTGAACCTGTAAAATATTCTGATTTCACTAACCTTTCTTTCACCCTTCCAAAGCCGTCTTTCGCACCACTATTCCTTAGAAAGACACAGACACACGCCACAAGTATGATCATGATTTCCTTTTGCTTGAATAAACACTACGATCATGATTTCCTTTTGCTTGAATAAACCCTTGCTTTATCTTAGAAAACTCAAAGCAATTCCAACAAAACTGATCTTATTCGTAGACGATTGCACTAGTTCCAAGTCTATTAGTTCCGTAACCCATTGTTGAACCCACTTAGCTAAAACTCATTGCCCAGCGTTTTCAAATCCTCAATTCACCATACAGAAGCATACCCACAGATTACCTCATAGAGCTAAATCTGTAGGAACCCATCTGATCACTCTAAAGACTTCCCACAACCATTTGTATCTCCTCAAATCATTAGTAAGTATCGACGTAGCCTATTATAACTGTCCCAAATAGCTACCCGCAGTAAAATATCATCAAGTCCAGTCGCAAACCCCGATAAAGCTCAGTAAACCTGTCATAGCTCAATTCTGAACTGAAAACCATCTGATCCTCGAAGGTGATTTACTAGAAAACCCAAACTCCTTCTGGAAATATAAACATAGTCCACCAGGCTCTAGTCGAACAATTATGACCCAGAATGAAAGCACAAACCCCTGAATATCACCAGTAGTCACCCAAATTGACTCCAACTTTTCGAAACCAATTACAGTCCTGTCACACATCTGTGGTAACCAATTCTAATCCTTTTCTCATGCATAGTCAATCACGTCCCTCACCCTCGACTCCAAAAGTTGAATTCTATCCAAGTCGTCAACTTAGTAGCGAAAAACTATACCTTAGTATTGCAATCTTCATGTTTTTCAACCTTCACCTGATACGCAAATTTGACTGAATCCCATGAACTCTATTAATATCAAATTCTCCTCGCGCTTCCTCTTAACTCGCTTACAACTTTGATCACCTCAATGCAAAACATGCGACCTCAATTAATACACTTCTAACCGTCGAATCTCCCACTTTAACATCTTGACACGCCCTTAACAATTTTGAAAGTGTCAAATCTTGCAATCTCTGCACTAAACCTCGCGCAAATACTTCCCAGTCCTTAATATCCAAAATGCTCACCCAAGCTATCCAGACAGTAATACCTACAACATAATCCACTACCACAAATACGGTCTTATCTCGAACATATAACTCTAGCCTTCAAATTATAGAGATTCCCAAAAGTTCATTCCCGTTAGACCACTCTAGCTCACCCATTAAAGAGTACTATG
The DNA here is from genome assembly GCF_019175385.1 of Lycium barbarum. Classification (NCBI taxonomy): domain Eukaryota; kingdom Viridiplantae; phylum Streptophyta; class Magnoliopsida; order Solanales; family Solanaceae; genus Lycium; species Lycium barbarum. The sequence goes on along the minus strand of NC_083345.1, from coordinate 25,227,715 downwards.
GAATTACCCATCTTGGTACAACACAAGCCACTTCCTATAAATCTTAACATGTCGGTCACATGAAATTTGCTTATCATCCGCCACTGATCATGAAACCCTACAGAACTTGGTCACAATACTTAGTCCATTACTGTGGACTTCATTCTTTAAGCGTACTTAACAATCACACCTCCTTTGGAAGATGCAAGACAACAACAGCACAATCCATACCTGACCTAAGTAATACCGTTGCTTCGAATCCCAATCCTTTCCTTTTCCCAAACTATACTTCATTCCTTCCGATTCTCGATCAACTAAACCTTTATCTTAATTGTTCAATTCCTCTGTTCCATTCAGAACACATTCACTGCCACCGACTGACCATCACTCGAACCCACTTAAAAGTATACCGAAAAATCACAGGTCCTACCAAATAGCCGAGTCAACCCTGGAGATAGTATTATGCCCTCACTCAACAAACGAGAATTTCCTTTGCCTCACTCGAACTTCAAACTGAGAACCACTCTAAATCCAGCACAATACACAAACCAATCTTCAAGAAGTCTTCCCACTAGGAATTACCGAACAACCCCGGTTATTCTAGAAAGAACAATCATTAACAATGCACTATGCCAAAACAACAATGAGTTGATTCATAATTCGTAGGGCGATCCTTAATTTCCGAACTAGAACGCCTCTAATCAAATCACGCTGTCAACCTTCTTCTTTGATCAACTTGACCGAGTTGTAATACCAGTAGAATCAGGAACTAGCCGAAACTTACACAATAGATACATTGCCCACACCCCTTGTCCAAGATGAGATACAACACCTGAAAACTTCTTGAGTACTAAAACTTCACATTTTCTCATCACTAGAGTCATTTCTATTAGTCAACCACTGGCCCCCATTAGCCTGCGTCAGAACCGAACATACCAACTCATCCATGAACCCTTACATCTATTTTACAGTGTATAACCGTAACATAACTCTCAAATCAACAAGCTCTTGATTCAAACAATCTTCTTACCAATCCTCTAAACACAACGACCCTGCGAACACACCCCTTACTGTAGGACCAGGACCACAGCTGCCCAATAACTTAAGTTCCCACTCGTTATAAGTAACATTTCTTTTTGATCTAGAACCGATTGCCATTTTTCTGAAGAAACCCACAAACCACTAGTTCTTACTCCACCACTGCCATTTTGTCATGTCGAAGCCCAACTTAACATTTCACAACCGAATACGGAATCCACTCTCGTGCTTGTGCAACCTTATCCTGACGAGTATGTCAGATACCAATTGTTCCCTTCCTAAAGCGGAGATTGATCTATCCAAGTCATCTTCCTTACGCCTCTGTCCCATAAGACAAAAAGTACTCTTACTAAAATACACTAAGAAACCTTACCTTGTTACACTTTACCACAAAAAGTCGCCTTTCCTGTACTTATCCTCAACTCCTTTCTCAATACCTTAACACGGTCACTATCCTCTTGTGAAATCCAATGATCCTCTCCAAGCCACACTTGTTTCCTGATGTTGAGATCAATACTCTACCGTTGCTGTATTATTGACTTGCCACTGATACACTTGTTCCACAAACTATCATAATAAACTTGACGACGTGGAAACTTACCAATACAAATCACATCTCATGCAAAACATTCTTGTAAAACCATAATATTACTCCCTCGACTTTCGAACAAGTCACCGCTGAAGACATGGAGGTCCTGAAATCCTCTGAATCATCATACCACCACACCATACCGAACTAAAGAGTCTAACTCATAGCTGAAAGATAAACTTGTTCACGCATACATATCATAATAACACATCTCGCACCGTACCGCGCCACATCATATCGACCGCTTGCGTAATATTTTAAGGACGAGTTCCCACCATCCGTGAGAGAATAAGAAAGGTAAATTCAGATACCAATTTGGATCGACTAGATACCAATTTGAATGAAGTAGCACGAAAGGAATGAAAGAATGGAAGTTTCCTAAATGCCCTATTGCCTCTCGAGGATGGGTACGGACGTCTACGTACCACTCCCCAAGACTCTACTAGACATTTCTCTTGTACTCGTGAGACCGGTGAACTTAGAGCTCTGATACCAACTTGTCACCGCCCAAATCAAGGATGATGCGGGCACCCACACTAACTCCCCTGGAGGGAAAACCCTTCCCCTAACTACCTCAATTTGATACAATGTGCAGAATAACAATATGTAAACACACTCCAACATTTCAAATATTAAAACCAATGCGGAAGAATTACTTTTATTATAAGAAATTCCCAAAACCTGGTCTAGACTTGTACAAGAGCTTCTAAGAAGTTTACAATTTGAAGTAAATAAAAGACTCAAACTGGATACGACATCTGTTTAAGGATAAAGAACAACAGAAATCTAAGAAGAGACTCTGGATTGCAAGATGCCAAATAGCTCACCCAAACGCCTCTGTCGAATGACTCAAAATTGTCGCGAGACTTCGAACATCACCTAAAAACATCTCTACACTCCACAAGGAGTGTAGCAAGAGTAGTATGAGCACAACACAAGGCTCGTAGGTATCATAGGCCGACAATAGTTAGTTCACGCATATAAACAAGAAGCAACTAACAAGTAAGCTGATAAATTGCCAAACACATTCACAACTCTAGTAAATATGGAAGTCTTGTAGTAACGATAGTCACAAGCGATTTCAATATCTCAGGTTATAAGCCCAGGTGAAAATCTCTAAACCTCGAGTCCATCAAGACTCCAAAATAAATAATTACAAACCACAACGACAACTTAATAATTCACCAATCAAGAATCAATAAGAGAATATGCCATGCAATGACATGAATAAGAATTCAAATGGAGTGCAATGGAGTGCTATGCAATGCAGTTGTCACCTCTCACGCTCCACTCTCGTACACACATGCTATGGCAATGCCTCACAGTCATGACCCATGGGGGACCCGCGAAGTCCATGTACCACTCGTGCTCTCCAGTAGAAACCTCGGAGGCTATCAATTAATCTCAATCTTCGGCAAAGACCTCGGAGTCTCTCTGTCACTCTCAATCTCCGACAAAGACCTCGGAGTCTCTCAATAACTCACCTCACCATCAGGACAACATAAGAGTAATATGGAAGCATGTCATGCATGATATCAGTCTCAACAATATCACCAATATGCAATCAAAAAGTGCAAGTCATATTATTGTCCACAGGTCAATCATCAATATTACCCTTCCCTTTTAAGAGATGAGTGAGCTAGTATGTGATAGAGATACAACTAGGTGATAATCACATCAAATAACACATGGAATATGGAATGCATGCCTCACATGAAATCAACCTTAATAATCACCGCAATCATAGGTTCCCCAGCTTCATACTATGAAAATGCAATTCAATATTCAATTTCTCAGTAATAACCTTCCTCTTCCATATGACAAGTGAGACAACAAAAGAGAGAGAGAGACAATTATATCCAGTGCATGAAATCACAACCATGGCAACACGCCCACATAACAATATCGCAATAACGACCACAAGCCCACATAATAGTATCACAATAATGGCGACAAGCCCACATAACAGTATCACAATAATGGCGACAAGCCCACATAGCAGTATCACGATAATGACGACAAGCCCACATATCAGTATCATAATAATGGCGACAAGCCCACATTACAGTATCACAATAATGACAACAAGCCCACATAACAGCTCACAATACCAACCTAGATGGAATTCACCTTCACACCATGCCTTGGCCTATCATGCTTTCCCCATCAATCCTATATTTAGAAAATTAGTCAATTCCATCCACAAATGAACTCTCAAATCATAAATACTCATTTCTTAAGACTAGGACTCAAAATTTTCAATTACCCCAAAATCTTAACTTAGAATTAAAATCTAGGTTCCCACATTTCAAAGGTGTACATTTAATCCGATAGCCTAATAATCAATTACATGAACCCACTATATTAAAATAAAATCAAATTGTAGCATAATAATCCTATGAGAATTCCAAAGCCTGAAGCGAAGTGGGGAAACAGTAACTTCAACCTAAGAATTTAGGTAGAACTCCTAAATCATATACTATTCGTTATTATTGCTCAGTGATTATATCATCATTACATTGTCATTTCCAATCATTTAGTCATCGTTATCATTTGGCCAAATACTAACAGATAGTGGAAAACACAATTCGAACTTAATGCTTAATTTCACTTCTACCTAACTAATATTATAAAGGTTAATGTCAAGGTACAAGTCAAACTATCCAACTGTTAGAGCCTTGGAATCAAAAGTAACCAAATGTGGAGCTTTAGCTAAACATTACCTGAGCTTTCACTCATTTCTTGTTGACGCTGCCCAGCCACTCTTTGCTCTAATTTGTTTTTAATGCTATCCTTTGGCATGTCAAACCCTACTTATATCTATAGGTCATGCAATATAGGGTACTAAATGACTTGTGGACTTGGCCCATTAATTACCAACTAAATCAATTGTCTAAAATAACATCTTTAATCAACCACTATGCCACAGGTGAAAATTGACCCACTTAGTCGATTACATTATTCACCAACTTATACCTAATATGTGTGCAAATAATATTTCTATGAGTAAACCATTCACACACATTAAATAGATAAGTTCAAAAATTTACCCGTCAATTATATAACCGTACCACCTATCCCTGCAAGTCAAGAATATCATTTCCAAGCTACAGAAAGGGTAATTTGGGGAAAAGACTCCAAAACGCCAAAAAGTCCAAACGGGTCGTTACACTTTGGTAGTTTTTTTGAAGATTGGAGGAGGTAGAAGATATAAGGGAAGTGCTGTCCGATTTTCTTTAGCTTATCAATTAATCTAATTTGACCTTGTAAGCGTTTCAATGACTTACCCTTAGTGTGAATCATCTTAAATGTAGATTTACAAGTTCGGAAGGATAAGCATTGTGTAGTTAAGGAGACCAAAAAGGTATTTTAAGGTTGTTCCTTCTTTTCTTGGCATGATTCCATATATGGTAGGAGCGTAAAGAACCTTATGACTAGAGATTTGTCAAAACAGAGCTTGTCATATTGTGGTGTAGTTTCCGAGTGTTATGTTATTCTTTCTGAGGGGCTATAACCCCTCCCTATGTCCTTGAGTTTATAGAGAGACAGAAGAGACATGTTACAATACCAGTATTTTTCAGCATATGCATGATATACTGCATGATATACATATATATGTTTCTTTGGTCTGGCCACTTGGTCAGTGAGACATTTTCTTTAGCCTGGACACTAGGCCAGTGAGACAGATTGCCTGGCCTACGGGTCAGTGAGACAAATTGCCTGGCCGACGGGTCAGTGAGATTTTTCAGTTGGCTGGCCACTTGGTCAGTGAGATATATAATAGTATTATATTGCATTTCATATAAGACAGGTCAGGTGAGATATTCAGCGTATTCTTTGGCCTCCAAATTGCATGGTTTTCAATTCAATTTCTGTTATCGTTGCCTTACATACTCGGTACATTGTTTCGTACTGACGTCCTTTTTACTTGGGGCGCTGCGTTCATGCCCGTAGGTTTAGGTAGCCAAACAGGCGATCCAGCTCACTAGGTCTTCCTCGCAGCTGCAGACAGTGCGCTTCACTTGGTTCGGAGCTGCAATCCCTTTTGGTATGCTATTTTGACATGTAGATATGAGTCTGACGGGGCCTTGTCCTGTCCTTTCTACAGCTTGTGTTCCACAGATAAATAATCCTCCTCTAGTATTCAGTTAAACTAAGTTTAAAGACTGTCTTCGGACAGGCTCTAAGGGATGCTTAATACCTTCCCCTCGGGGTAAATAAAACACTTATCTAAAATCTTATAGGTTTTGTGGACTAAAATAGAGTATACACACAAATACATATAGGTTTCCTGATTCCCTTAAAAACAAGGTAGCGACTCTAAACCTTTTAAAACCAGTTAGAAGAACCGGGAAGTCACAAATTATCTTGGACCCGTTCAAAATAGGGCATAACAACTACCCGTCAACCGCTGTTATGGTATAGCGGTCGCAGCGGCAGCACCGCTTCAATGGTAGCCCCACCGCTGGGGCGGTCCTTTGATTATTCTACACCTCTGCTTCAGCAGAGCTTCCTGCCGCTATTGCGCTAGTGCTGGGGCTGCAGGATTGTTGTCACAACGGTATGACTGGGCCCGATGGCCCAATCTGATATTTTCCACACAATTCGCATGACTAGTCCGATCAAGTTAGTAATTTTTAAGAGTTCAACGAACTGCAAGGGTTTTAAAGGGGGTCAAGGCTGCGAATTTCCCGAAAGTCACAGTACCGACGAAACAGGTCGTTACATAAAATGTCTAAGTCATGGGACTACTAGTCTGAATAAAAAAGTACGAGGCGCAGCTCGGAATACTAATAAGTCAATTAAAGAAGAAGAGGCCGCCATGATCTAATGGTAGCTCACCTCAACTGAACTGGACTAATAAAAGCTGGAATAATCAGGTATCGGCTACTTGCTCGCCGATAACCACACCTACACACATACAAATATCAACAAGCGTGAGTTGAAAGACCCAGCAAGATCATCAACACACTCTGAGCTTACCCGTGGGGCAAGTCATAGAAATCTCAGATAATGCATAAAAGCAATTAAACAGTACAAGTATACTAAATATTTATGAACACGAAAGCTGAAGTTGAAATCATGAAGCATAAACAAGAAACACATGAAATACACTAAATTTGAATGTGTCCTCACGGGACACAGTACGTATTTGTCTATGTCTTACCCCGTCTTCCGGAGTGGGGATTATTTACCCACAATCCTACCCGGGTCACTTATAATTTTGGCATTGATACGCTCAAATTACACCTATGAGTGGCGTAAAGCGGTCGTTGACAAATATAATAACCCAAACAAGGTTGGGATCGAATCCCACAGGGAATATGGAGAGAAAAGGGTAGTAATTGTATGCGATACTAGTCTTTAAAGGCTTTAATCCTATTCCGAATAGTTTGAAATATTTGTTGTGTAAAGTAAACGAATACGTTGACTGGAATTGTAATTAATACGAGAGAGAGAGAGAGAGAGAGAGAGAGAGAGAGAGACTAAGGTTGTGTTCCCGGATTTGATTAGATATTATGCTTCAGGTTTCAATGTGATATACTTCTAATGGTTGTTCTAAGAGTATGCACTTGATCTCTTAAGTACTTCCTAATGTTTCTCAACAGTTAGGCCGTATTTCCTCTTTATGATTTTTCCAAATGCGAAAGAGTTGAAATCGAAGAGCGACCAATAATGCCAATTAGACTTGTTCTTATTCCTAAGTTAGTCTATTAAACGAGGGTTAACGCCCCGAGTCATTGTTATTCAATCTTACCAATGCTAACTCTCTTTCCCAAGAAAAGTTAGTATAATGGCTTAGGCTAATGCTTGCAATCATTACCCAATGCTAAAACACAAAGATAGAATAAATACCAACAACCATTATGCATATATCAATAGTAGAAACCCATTCACATAATACCCATCATGGAGTCCACAACCTTAGGACTAAAATTAGCTACTCATCATTTTGTTTAACAAAGAAAGCTTGAAAATTAACATAGTATACCTACAATACTAATACAATGTGGAATGAGGATGAAGTTAATGCTTTAAATGCTCCAACAACTTCACAAATATCCAAGGCTTAAAGTTAATGCTCCCAAAAGATCAGAATTATTGTTAAAAACCTAACTTTAAGTATTTATAGGGCCAAAAATCGCGCCAAAGTTCTGGACAAAAACACCCTTCGCGGCATCGTTACGGACCGTAACACAGGTTACGGTCCGTCCTTCGGTTCCGTCCTTTGTCAGCTTGATATTAGGTCAACCGTTACGGCTTCTTGTGACGGACTGTAACACAGGTTACGGTCCGTATCTTCCAGCGGATCATGGCTTCAGTGTTCAGTGGCCAATGCGTTACGCCATGACGTTACGCCCCGTAACCTGCATTACGGACCGTCCTTCTGGGCGTAACATGTGACAATACTTAGGCTTCTTATTGGAAATTTCCTTCAGATTACGGTACACGTTACGGCCTGTAACATGAGTTACGGACCGTCCTTTTGAGCGGCACGTATCTGGATCTTCCTCTCAGGGTACGGATCACGAGTTACGGACCGTCCTTTTGCTCCAAGTTGTTCGTTTTTCAGCATTTCTTATCATTTCCGTTCCTTAGTCAACCAACCCTACAAACACCAAAATAACATAAGAAACGACGTAAAAACACTTAAAAACAAGCAACACTTCTAGTGAAAAAGACATAAAATGTGCCGAAATTCACGGAACATCAGGCATCTACCACCTTAAGCTTTTGCTTGTCCTCAAGCAACTACAACAAGACTCACTACTAATACACGACATCTAGCTAAATAAGAATGCCTACGGTGATTTTGGCATGTATTTCTAGCACAGACTCTTCAATCCAAGAAAAATATTGGGCTCTTATTCACATCCTATTTGTGACACAAGACGCACATTTTAGAACAATTGCAATTCACTATGCAACCTCTATTAATGACACAATAATAGTATGGCAGTCTCTATGCACATGAACTTCAACATCCGTAAAGCCAGTTACTTCGCAATCTACAATCCTTACGGCCTCACATAGACCAAAGAATGTCCCAACACACATATTTACAAAATAAATGGGACAAGAGACTAAAGATACAGAAGGACACTCACACCCACAAAGAAATTTGCATACCATACTTGCACATACCATAGACTTGCCTTTATTTTCAATGCCTTCAACTTTGAACAGTTCGACTGTGATCACATTAGGACTTTTGCGGCTTGTAACGTTGGCTTAGGGACGGGTAGGATAAATATTTGGATAGTGGTGACTCACCCTCCTTGACACTACATTTTGACTTCATTCACCTTTCTTCCTTTTGTTGTTGACCCTACAGCTCTGGCGTGGATTTATTTAGGACTTATATATCTATATACGTATATATATCTATATATACACACCATTTTTTTATTTTTTATTTTCATATCTATTCTAACCACACTGAATCATGCTCCGCAATACTCACGATCACCTCCAACAGGCCTTTGGCCTCATTTTTCGCATCTTTCACTTATCACCCCCAACTTAGGCTTTTAGCCTCATTTTCCGCATCTAGCGCTTATCACCCCCAACTTAGGATTTTAGCCTCTTTTGTCATTCTTAAGCGTCCAGAAGGGACTTGGTGCCAAATGGGTTTATTCACAGAAGGGGTGGAGGTTAGTTAACGGCTAATCAAAGAAAAAGTCTATAGGCTCAAAATGGGTGACTAGCGATCATTTTTTGTACAGGCTAGGCTCATTTAAGATAAAAAGGCTCTGGAGTCAATACAAAGAAGGCCTAAGATCACTTCACAATCAAACTCTTCTTAGAATTCACGCACGACCAACCGGGCAAGTTCTAAATTACAAGCATCATACACAAATAGAAACTAAGAACTCACAACACAATGGCATAAGGATTGTTTTAATACTCTGACTTGACTTCCGTTTGAATATTTCACACACATGGACACCCTTTATTTGCAATGTTATTAAAATAATCATACATGTCAATATCAACAACCCATTCTTGCTGTACATCACAAATTATTTTTCAGAGGGATATCATTGGCTTGTAAAACACTTTTAGATATGCTAGAAAACACGGACCACCACCACTTAAGTCATCCTTAGTTTACTTTTAACTGACCAGCCTAAACATGCCAGGTTCAACATAAAATAACACTTCTTGGGAAAAGAACACATAGCAAAGAACAGCCGAGGAGGGTCCTAAACAGATACTTAATATCACAATTTAAGACAAAAATAATACCACAAAAAAAATACAATATCCGATACCAAAACAATACCAACAATACTAGCAATTACCCTACACCACCAACTTAGAAACATGCATTGCCCTCAAGGCATCTATATAATCCATCAATAGAATGTAGGGCCACCCTAGCGTGCACTAGGCGCTTGGATCTGCTGCAGCATTATGAGGTTGGATAACCTCAGAAGTAGGGGCAATAGTGGTATCAGGCTTGCCAATACTAGCAGTCCCAGTCTCAGTGGGTGGAGCAGAAGTATGGTGAGCCGGATCAATGGGATGGGCTGAGCTAGAAGTCGCTCCAATGGTGTCAAAACTCAGTCGGGACTCATGTCGAATCTTCTTCAATGTTCGTTGCTCCTCCTCCCCATTCTGTGGGTGCATGGCATCAAACGGATCAAGAATCTTGAGAATGGGATCAAGGTTTTCATCATCTAGTGCGACTCTCTTGTGCTTCCCTTTAGCCGAAGAGTGGGTATCCTCTTCTAACTCCTCCTCCTGCTCCTCATCGACCGTTTTCTCAATCTCATCATCCCCAAGTAGACTCTGAACCGGCTGATACAAGCTCTGTACCAAATCTGTATGTACTTTCAGAATCTGGTCCGTCACAACAGCCACTTCCCGTGCCTTTAATTTTTGCACATCATTCTTTAATGTCCGCAACTCACTCCGAACAATCCCTAATTCCACAGCGGGGTGTGTCTTAGTTAGCTCCTTCATTCTGTTCTCAATACCATCTATCCGAGAGTGGCTCTGTAGGTGATCATCATCCATCTGCTCTTTTATCGGCCTTAAAGCTGCATCAATAGCCTTGTTTGTGTACAACTTTAGCTCGGTCATGATCTGCTTGACCTGCCTATCTGTTCTATCTACATGCAGGGCCACTTCCCTAAAATTCTCTCGGTTGAAAATCACCTTTCTCGCAAGTTCTAGTGGGACTCCCGATATGGGCTGAGCCGGTGCTGGGCTCGCTCCAGTGGAAGAGATGGGACCACCCGAAGTAGGTGGAACTGGAGCTGGCATGGGCTGTGGAGCATAGTCAGCCGGTGGAGCCTCAGAATCTGTGGGCTGACCCGCATCAGTTGCCTCGACACCCATAATAGCTAAAGGTAGAACATCTGATCCTGTTGGCCCTTCCGACACATCAGAAGACGAGGCAGATGGCATTGTACCTTGGCCCAACATATCATCTCTGCCCTTTTTGATGTCATAGATACTCCTGGCGATCACACTGTGGTCGATAAAGGGGAGGGGTTCTGGTCCCTCTCGCAAGCATAAGAGCGTGATCAAACATGGATGAATCAGGGAAGTGGTTGGTTGTGTGGCTCTCTCCCGGAGATCTGCGGCTACCAGCCATCCGAGGTTGATCTTATACCTCGACATAATGGCAGCCACAAGAACAGCTCTGTCCGGGGTCAAATAATTATCTTCCTGGGTAGGACAGATGCGGAACAGAACAATCTGTCACCAAAATTTTGCCTCAGGTGTGAGGGTGTTTTTCCAAATCCTCGTAGTGGCTGTCAAATTTGGCACTATTGCCCATTCGGGATCTGCCGACCGTGCAATCACTGAGGCCACCCATTTTCTGACCGAGACTGTATCTTTCTGTGCAATTTTGTAGACAAACTCTCTTTCTTCCGCCGCTGTAGGCGCATTATAATCCTCCCCGAATAGTACTTTATTGATGGCCATCGGAGAAACATCAATCTTTTTTTTACACACTAATACCTCATTCATGGCCGGCACTTGAGTTGCACGCTGCCCTTATTTCTGTGCTTTGAATACAGCAGCCCCATAAGAAGCATAGAATTCCTGAACAAGAGCTGGGATGTAGGACCCCACAGGGTTTTTCAAAAACTCCAACTTGTGGAAGCGGAGAGTGTCACGTATGCCCGGATACCCATCGAGAGCATCGAAGCTGATGTTCCGTTCCTCGAAAATACTTCTTCTCGGGCCCTGCCCCTCATGCTTGCTAGCTCACACCCACTGTTGTACAATTCTTCAGACCCCTCCACAGAAAATCGGAGGTCCTGCTGATACACAGCCCTCATCCGGATGTCAGTCTCTCTTCTTTCCTGTTCGCGCTCTTGTTCGCGCTCCTCCGCAGTAGGCTGTCAAACGAGTAGTTGTGGCTGGTGTGGTGGTGTGACAGCCTCCCTGGGTCTACTATGGCTCGACGAACTAGAAGAACCCTCCTCATCAGACGAGGAGTAAATTTCGGAGAGTGAGGCTAGCCTGCTAGGTGCAGCGGGCTTCTTTGTAGCCCTTGTGTCTTTGAGTTGATCTTCATCGCATAAGCGTGAGGTTACTTTGCTTGCACCCCGACATTTTCCTCTGCCGGCAACCTTGGGTGCAACCTTCTTTCCTTGCCTTGGGTTACCCAAACCTGTTGAAGTCAAAGTTAGCTATGATACACAAGAAGCTTTTCAATTATACAACTTATTGGTTGAAGTTCAGGACTTCAATTAGCTCATGCACCGTAACATGATCGACGGACCGTCGCCGTATCTTTAATCGTAACTCATTTTATTCATTTATAACACCGGGACCGTAACACGTTCGATGGATCGTCAAACGTGTTACGGACCGTAACATCTTACCGTAACATGACCCAAATTTTTAGAAAGTTTTGTGGAATTCTTAGGTGTTACAGTATGGTGTTACGGTCCGTCAAACGTGCTACGGTCCGTAACACCTTACCGTAACGTCACCCAAATTTTTAGAAAGTTTTCATGGAAATCATAAATGTTACGATAAGGTGTTACGGTCCGTAACACATATTAGGGCCCGGAACACTGAACGTCGGGCAGCAATTCAACAGATTCTCAGCATAGCCAAACCTTTTCGTTTAAGCACAAGGCCAAGATTTTCAACTCTATGCTCCTTGGGGTATGGTATAAAACACCAGTTGATCCCCTCAGATACCTCGGGTTACTCAGACTTCACCCGATTTTATCCAAGTTTTCTTTGAAACCCTTTACCGAACAGTTGGTGAGCAAACCAATATAGTAGTTTCACAAATGAAACTTTCAATCGGGATGCCCTCCGACTAAGTGGGAAACAATGTCCTTGTGCCCACGAGTCTCTCAATCAACACTCATACCAAACCCAACCCCCACCTTTGTCAAATCGCGCGCAATTATTCAATGGGGATTCAAACTCATTCAAAATCAGAAGTACATGGCATGGCATACGAATTTAAGCATGGAAGATCATACCAATCCTATCGATAGATGGAAGACTAGAGAGAGTCAACACATTGTCATACCTGATCGTGGACGAAAATTGGATGAAAAACTTGAGACTAAACTAACACAGCGATGTACTTCACTAGAACAAATAAATAGCGATAGTAGGGTAATAGAGGAGAGACGGTTAGGGAAACAGAGGATGAGGGGGTTTATGAGGGAGAGGGGGAGTTAAAAAGAGGGAAAGGTGTCGTTTGAATGGGAGTGTAACCGTTGGGTGATGTATTTAAACATTCCCGATCATTAAGCTTAGAAATTACGGACTGTAACCCAAGGTACGAGCCGTAACTCGTGTTACGGTCTACCCAAACGACCCCGTTTTCATGTTTCATTAATGACATGGCTATACAGCCGACGAACCGTAACTCGTGTTACGGTCCGTATTACCTGGCGTAATGGGTGCAAATTTTCCACTGGTTGCCCAGATTTTTGTCAATGTTACGCTTATGTGTTACGGTCCGTAACGCAAATCGACGGTCCGTAACCCAGACATAACACCTGCCCTTCATCCTTCAGTGATTTCTACCCTTTTTTCATCTTGTTACGCTCCATTATACGAACCGTAACATGAGTTACGGGGCGTAACATGGAGCGTCCATTCATTACAACCTTCAGCACTTACTTTCTTTTTGCCTCTTCTGTCATCAGAATCCTAACACATCAGCAAACACCAAAAACATAAAAGAAAACAAAGGAAATACGATATTTAAAGTACTCATAAAGCAGTAAATGTGGGTTGCCTCCCACACAGCGCTTGTTTTAACGTCACGGCTCGACGTGATACCTTAATTTCCAGTTCCGGAACCGTATTTCAAACGATACCGATAAACCACTTTACCATCATCAATGCACCAATGATAGTGTTTCACTCTTTGTGCATTCACTTTAAAAGTCCGAGTGTCATCCTCGATTTTCACCTCAATGACACTTCCATTTGGGGAAACACTTACAATTTCAAACGGACCGGACCATCGAGACTTTAGCTTGCCCGGAAAGAACTTCAGGCGCGAATGTACAACAAGACCAAGTCCTTCGGCTGAAAATCCCTTTTGAGGATCTTTGAGTCGTGATAGTATTTCATCTTTTCCTTGTACAATGTTGCACTTTCATAGGCATTTTACCTAAATTCGTCCATCTCGTTGATTTGAAACAACCTCAGCTTGGTTGCTTCATGCCAATCCATGTTCAGCTATTTCAATGCCCAAAGGACCTTATGCTCAAGCTCAATAGGCAAATGAAATGCCTTCCCAAATACTAACTTATACGGTGAAGTCCCAATAGGCGTTTTGAATGCTGTGCGATATGCCCATAGAGCATCATCGAACTTTTTGGATCAGTCAGTGCGATTCACATTGACCGTCTTTGCCAAGATGCTCTTTAACTCTCTGTTGGAGACTTCAACCTGACCACTCGTCTGAGGATGATATGGAGCAGCAACCCTGTGATGCACGCCATATTTTTCAAGAAGATCAGCGAATGATTTGTTGCAGAAATGAGAACCACCATCACTAATAATAGCTCTAGGAGTGTCAAATCTAGTAAAGATGTTATTTTTTGGAAAGGCAACGACTCTCCTACCATCATTATTAGGCAAGGCCACCGCCTCCACCCACTTGGAGACATAATCCACCACAACAAGAATATATTTCAGGTCATATGAGCTCACAAAGGGCCCCGTAAAATCAATGCCCCACACATCAAAGAGCTCCACCTCAAGCACAAAATTCATCGGTGTTTCATGCTTCTGACCTATTATGTCCTGGCGCTGGCATTTATCACAAGAACGTGCCAACATATTCGCATCACGATAGATGGCTGTTCAATAGTAGCCACACTCTAGCACCTTGGCTGCAGTTCTATTTCCACTGTGATGCCCACCAACCGGAGAATCATGACAAGCCTTTAAAATATTCATCACCTCAGATCCAGCCACACATCTTCTGATCATATTGTCTGCACAAGTCCTGAATAAGTAAGGCTCATCCCAATAATACTATCGGCAATCTCTCAAGAATTTCTTCTTTTGATATGCCTTCAAATCTTCAGGAACAATGTAAGTTACCAAATAATTGGCAATATCGGCATGCCATGGTGCCACATCACTGGAGACTTCCAAGACTCGTTCATCCGAAAAAGTGTCATCAATATCCAAAATGTCAATCGGTCTCCCTGCTGCTTCAAGTCTGGAGAGATGGTCAGCCACTTGATTTTCTAACCCTTTTCGGTCTTTGACTTCAAAGTCAAATTCTTGTAGCAACAACACCCATCTTATCAACCGAGGCTTAGCATCCTTTTTAGCCATTAAGTACCGCAGGGCAGCATGGTCAGTGTGAACCACTACCTTGGTAACCAATAAATAGGCCCGGAACTTTTCAAAGGCATAAACAATAGCAAGTAGCTCCTGCTCTGTTACTGTATAGTTCATTTAAGCTCAATTTAGTGTTTTGCTAGCATAATAAATTGGGTGCAAGATTTTGTTGAGCCGCTGACCAAGCACAGCGCTAATTCCAAGACCACTGGCATCACACATTAATTCAAAGGGCAACGACCAATCCGGGGACACAACAATAGGGGCTGAGGTCAATTTTAACTTCAACACGTCAAAAGCCTTGATGCACTTCTCATCAAAACTGAATTTGGACTCCTTTTCCAAGAGTTTACACATTGGATTTGCAATTTTGGAGAAGTCTTTGATAAATCTTCGACAGAATCCGGCGTGCCCCAAGAAACTCTGAACTCCTTTTACTGAAATGGGTGGAGGGAGTTTTCAAATCACATCGATTTTGGCTTGGTCAACCTCAATCCCTCTTTCGGAAATCTTATGGCCAAGGACAATTCCATCATTTACCATAAAATGACACTTTTCCCAGTTGAGAACGAGGTTTGTCTCTTCACACCTTTGTAGCACCCTATCAAGATGGTCTAAACATTCATCGAATGAATCTCCCACAATAGAGAAATAATCCATGAAGACTTCAAGAAAGTTTTCAACCATGTCAGAGAATATGGACATCATGCATCGCTGGAAAGTAGCTGGGGCATTGCAAAGACCAAATGGCATTCGGCTGAAAGCGAATGTCCCATAGGGACAAGTGAAAGTAGTCTTTTCTTGGTCTTCCAATGCAATGTTGATTTGGTTGTAACCTGAGTACCCATCCAAGAAGCAATAATAAGACCTTCTAGCTAGCCGATCAAGCATTTGATCAATAAAAGGCATAGGGAAATTATCCTTGCAAGATGCAGTGTTCAGCTTTCTGTAGTCCATACAAACTCTACAACCGGTGACAGTTCTTGTAGGAATCAGTTCATTTTTAGAATTAGGGACAACAGTGATGCCTCCCTTCTTTGGTACACATTGAACTGGACTTACCCATGGACTATTGGCAATCGGGTAAACCACCCCAGCATCTAGCCACTTAATAATCGCTTTTTTTACCACCTCTTGCATCGGTGGATTCAATCTTCTCTGATGCTCAACACTTGGTGAACTTTCCTCTTCCAACTGAATTCGGTGCTCACAAATTCCGGAGGGAATCCCCCGGATGTCTACAATAGTCCAACCCACAGCTCTCAAATGTTTTCTCAAAACTGCGATGAGTCTTTGACTTTGGCCCTCATTCAGAAATGATGACACGATAACTGGGAGAGTAGAATTTGCTCCAAGAAACTCGTATCTAAGATGGGATGGAAGTTGCTTGAGCTCCAACTTCGGCGGCTCAATAATTGAAGGTTTTGCTGGAGGAGTTGTTCGCTTCTCTAGATTAAGAGACAATTTCTTGGGCTCATAAGAGTAAGACCCCAATCCGGTGAGTGAGTTCACCGTCTCAATATATCCCTCCATTTCTTCTGCATCAAAATTGACCAAGATGGCCGATAATGCTTCACCCAAGCATTCTTCTTCCATCTTGAATTCTATCGCTTCATCCACCACATCAAAAGAATTAATGACTGAAATACTTTGATAAAGACTAGGCAATTTCATACCCTTGCTGGCGTGAAAAGTCACCTCCTCATCGTTAACCCGGAACTTGATCTCATTCTTTTCTGAATCCATAAGAGCCCTCCCTGTAGCAAGGAAAGGTCTCCCCAGAATAATAGGAATTTCTTGATCAACAGCACAGTCTAGAATCACAAAACGTGCCGGCAGTAGGAATTCCCCAATTTGAACAAGAACATCATGAACTACCCCAACTGGCCTTTTGATCGATCTGTCAGCTATCTGCAACCTCATGGTAGTGGGCCTTGGCATCCCTAATCCCGATCTCTTGAAAATCTCAAGGGATAAAAGATTTATGCTAGCTCCGTTATCACACAACGCCTTTGCAAAATCGTGCTTCCCTATGGTGCATGGAATGGTGAATGCTCCAGGATCTTCCCTTTTTTGCACTGTGGTCTTGGAAATAATAGCACTGACGTGATGAGTGATACCCACAGTGTCGTGTTTCAATGGCTTCTTCTTTTTTGTTAAGAGATCCTTCAAATACTTAGCAAACCCGGGCATTTCTTGGACAACATCCATGAAAGGAATGTTCATCGTCAATTGCTTAAGTTGATCATAAAATCGCAAACACTTGTCATCTTCTGTTTTTCTCACTAGCCTTTGAGGAAAAGGCGGTGAAGATTCGAACAATTGAGTCAAATGGCGTAGAGCGCCAGAAAGTTTTGCCTTCCCCTTTTCATTTTCTTCTTGTGCCTTAAGATTTTCAAGATTTTTTTCCTCTTCAGCTATAATAGGGACTTCCTCCTCTATTTCGTCCTCCACAATAACATCAGACACATCAGGTTGTGCCTCTTTTTCAACAATTGGCTCAAGATCAATCACCTTTTTATCATCACCTTGAAGTATTTTTCCACTTCGGGTGCTAATAGCAGATACATGCTCCATAGAGTTCACCCTACTACCTTTCGGATTTGGAACTGTATCACTTGGTAGTTGTCCACGTTGAGGAGTATGCACTTCTCTGGAAAGGTCTCTGAATTGCGATTCAAGCTTCTGAATGGCAGCTGAATAAGATAGTTGAACCTGAGACATTCCCTTTATTGTACTTTCAGTTCTGTCCTGGTTCATTAGCATTTTCTGCATCATACTTTTCAGCTCTGCAGAATCATTAGCAGCATTGCTAGCAGAGTTGCTAGCTGAATTATCTCTCCACTGTTGGGAACTTGATGCTTGCCCCCTTGGTGGAATGTAGGGGTTAGAGCTTTTGTTGCCATAATTGTTGTTATTATAATTCCCTTGATTTGGATTTCCCTGATCATTTCTGCTATAATTGTTCCCTTGCAATTGGTGTTGAGGCTTTTGCCATTGGTGATGGCCCGGACCTTGATAATTTTGCCTCTGATAACCCCCTTGGGAGTTATTGACATAATTAGTGTTATACCCTATTTTAACCGGGGTCAAAATAGTTTACAACATCCCGATAATTCCGGGGTTAATTAAAGTAAGGGAGTCGCCACCTAATTATTTATGGTGAATTAGGGCACCTAAGGTTAATTAAAGTAATTATCTAAAGTTAACTCCGTTTTAAAGTCTACGAAACCAAAATCTAGGTAAGGGTTCAACTAACTTAAAGGGAAGGTATTAGGCACCCTTTAAGATCCGTTAACAACGGTTAACCGACCGGACTTATAATTAATTAGGCTAAGTGTAAATGTAATATTATGGGAAAGAAAATAGTTTTGTAAGTATTGCTAAAGTTATAGATAGACATGTGATAATGCTATTAAAATAGGGCTTGTAGGAATAATAATTTGTATAAAAGGGTTTAGTTATAAACTGAAAGAGCGCGGGATATATAACGTTTTAAACATAGTTGAAAATAACTCAAAAGGGGAGGCTTTAACTAATTTTATTTTAAGAGTACGGACAAGATAGGAATTTTCTTTCTCCTTTTTATTATGTTTATTAACTACGCCCAGCTAAAAGGTGTATGTGATTGATTCAAACTTGAAGAGTTGTTTATAAAATATATTTGAGTTCATATTTGTATATCAGTAATGTCTTAAGATTCCCAATATAGTAAGAATGAAAATATAATTCAAAATATGTGTTCATGGCTTCACGCCCTTGAAAATCAATTGTTTTAATATAGATAAATATTATAAGCACTATAGATAATTTAATATAAAAGAAGAAAATGGAACTATGGAATTAAATATTAGTTCTTCCTACCCATTTACTAAAACCAACCCAACTAATTTCGTTAAGGTTCACCTAATCTAAGCAAATACAACAAGTAAAATGTTAGTCATGTAATTACAAATTAAATGCACAAGAAAAAAAAATAAAGAAACAAAATGATTTAAATGGGCTCAGCTCATTTTAGGACTGCCGCTGTCCACTGCTGTTGGGCTTTGGCCCAGTTAAGTTTTAATAGATGCAGCGGACTGTTGCTGATGGGGCTGACTCGAGGGGAGGAGATCACGTTGGGCTTTTAGCCCAACACCGAATACGGAGGAAAACGAGTCCTTTGGACTCGTACGCGATAGTCATGCATAAGAACAAAAGAAAAGGATTAGTATGTAATCCATAAAACTCAACATATATGATGCAAATCTAAAAATAGGCCAATAGTTTTCAACTAAAACAGGGGACTGCCTGTGATTAGTATATTGAACAAGTAATGAGAAAAGAAGTTAAACAAATGTAATGGGTCCATGTTCAGATTAGATGTCCACAAAAAAGTCTCAACAGCCACACGAGTAACTGAGCAGGAGCCCATAATAATTAAGCAACAACCAACACAACAGTAATTTCACTATTTCTTAAACGAACGTAATCAAAGAATAACACACTTGCAATATAAAGACGCAAAAACTGGATGGGCAGAAACACGAGATGCGTTACAGATTTGACTCTTTGTTTTCACTACTACGTTTTATGGGACGGTTCAGAAATAAAAGAACTGGTGATCTTTCTACATATTCCCTTATTCATGTTAGATCCATCTGGCAGTTACGCAGAATGGGGTATAAACAGGGATTAAACAGGCAGTATTCCAGCTAATAACCACTAACAATTCTGGGCATGAAACAGTCATCATTCGATCACATAAACAGGCCTGTGACATTTTCCTTTAGGCATACTAGTAAGCTGCAGTAATCCCTCTTTCATACAGATCCAGACAAGTATTCTACAAGAGTGTATATTCATCCAATTTACACAACACCTCAGGTGAATACCAACAGATTCATCTTATTAAGAAATGATCAAATAGCACACAGCTAGCATGTTTCACCAATAAAGAAATTTCAAGCATCCTCATAAAACTCAGCAGGTCACTGCATATTTTGACAATACCAGAACCGACAACAAGTTAAAGGTACTAGTTTCAGTTTTCGAACAAAATCACTAAGGAAGGAGCATTCAAAGGTCAGGGTCAGTTTATAAATCAGATGATATCTCATTTAACCCCAACTGGGCATAATATTAGGTCTGGATAGACTTACATAGACCTACATACAGCTTACCATCAAATTTTAACAATATAGGCATACAAAGACAATTCAACACTTTGAAGCAAACATCGTTTTGAAATACCAACTCTATTGACCGAAAACCAAATATACATATATTTAGATATGACTTTATGTTTCTAAATAGCATACTCTTAGTCACATACAGGTCACGTGAATCATCAAACATGTTACTTAGATATCTAAATATATTTTTTAGCAATTTCAACTGAACAGGATACTAAGATTGGCATAATATTCATCAAATTACTCATTTACATAATTAGACCATCTCCAAATTGACAGTATTCATGAAGAAACAGAAACAACATACTCTTTCACACATTTCTGAGCTTATACAACATACAAATCCACACACCTAATACATATATATGTTGTGTTTAGTTCATTAATATTACTAGATTAATCAAACATGCGGATAAATCCAGGTAACTTAAAAAGCAGGGTTATAAATCATACATAAGTCTCTATTATAGGCTGTATCTCAATCCTATTTAAACCATATAACAGGTATTTAAATACTAAGCATAGTGTTAAAGTAACATGTAGAAAGGCATATACTTGGCTAAAAGTTAACTAATGGACATACTAATCCCATAATTAATAAACTAAACACATAGTCAGATCCCAAACAACGAACTAATCGACTAAACCGAAAACTAGATTTGGCTACATTATGCACTCCGCTTGAAGCTAACAGCAACTATACCAATACCTATCATCATATAATATCACACATTCAACTAAAACAAGAATAGTAAACATAGAATCGATCCAAGCTAGTCACATGATTGGTATCTAACTATTACATAAAGCTACAACAGAATTAAGAGAGGCAAGAAATTTACGGACCTTCTTCGAGTACAGTGAACTGGGTCTTTGAGCCTCCGACGTACTCTCGACCACTCAAACACAGATAAAAGAAGAACAACCTGAGGTTTAGACTCGATCAAAAATGTTATCGAACGGGAATTCCAGTCTAATAAGACTAAACTTTAAAGTCGTTGATTAGAATTTTTTTGTATGTTCAGAGAATTGGAGCTGCTCCCCAAGATGTTACGACTGAAGAGTATTGATGTTTTAAAAGGGGACATCCGCCGCTAAAAAGGAACCTCCCCTCAAATGAAGTAAGAATCAACCATTTATAGGAGACCAAAGCTAGGGTTTGCTATTCAAATTTCAAAATCGAAAATGTCAAAAGGGTGTCACGAGTTTGAAAATTTGGGCGGGGCTTTTCTGTTCAACGTTCGGATTTTGGTGTACATCTTAACTTATTCGATCAGAAAAAGGGAAATGGACAAACCCATTAATGGTTTTTCAGATGAAGGCAGAGAAAGAAGGGAAGAAAACAAAGTTTACCCTCTTTCGATCCATTGAATCCAGATGGCGAAGGACAAGCCATTAAATCCCTTCCCTAAAGTGGCCATACACGGCCTGTGATCGTGAAAGGAATCTGTGGTTTTGCCAAGTTCATCGGGTAGAGAGAGAAAGAGGAGGAGAAAAGGGAAAGAGGAACGATACGTATTGCACGAAAATGGGTAGCTTAAAGGCTGCCATTGTTGTGAAAATTGTCAATCTTTCTTGAAAGAAGAAAGAGCAAGAAGAAAACAAAAAGGGCGTGGCTGCTGTGTTCTTGAAGGTGATGAAGGGATTTAGGCTTTTATTTAGATAGTGGGCCGGGTTACATAAGTTGTTGTGGCCTGGTGAGTCAAAAATATGGACTGGTAATGGGAAAATATGGGCTAGTCGGGTAAGTGGTTGTGTTTAATACGTGGGATGATTTGGGCTCAGTTGTTTGGGCTGGTCACTAATTGGGCTTTTAAATGGCTGAAAGCATTGGTCTTTCCTTCTTTATTTAATCATTTTTGGGCTTCTAATTTAATAACTAGTACTATGATAATTAGTGATTAATCTTTAGAAAATAAAGGACTTGATAAAGTATAATTAATTTAACGAGTACAAAATCCGAAAATAAAATGATGATGAACCATTTTGAAATTTATGATAAAGTAACGCTAGTAATGTTGATAGTAAAATAGTGACAATGAAAGTAACGATATTAATAGTAGTAGCAATAAAAATGATAGTGAAAATAAAGTGTTTAGCTCGTCAATAAATTTAGAAGCCCGAGAAAATAAATTGGAATAAAGGAGGGACAAAATTGGGTGTCAACAATTAGCATCTTCATAATGTTGTTGCCCATCTTGGTACATCCCCTCAGGGACTTGATACATCCCCTGTGGATGAGGTGGTAACTCCTCAACAACATTTACCCCCTGTGCATCCTTTTCTGCCAACTTCTTTGATAATAGATCCACCGTGGTTTGTAATTGAGCAAAGGCATGATCTCTCTCGTGGTTTTCTTTTGCAACAACAGCTAGTGATGGACTACCATAAGAGAGACTCTCACTATCAGTTGAATGCCAAGCTTGATTGTGGGTGGTGAGTTTATCAAGCAAACGGGTGATGTTGACAAATGACTTGTCCATGAAGCATCCTCCCACGGCAGTATTGACAGCAATCTGATTCATTGTATCTAAGCCCTTGTAGAATATCTCGGTGAGAATAGCATCCAGAAACCCGTGAGTTGGAGATTGAGATAGATAGTACTTGAACCGCTCCCGTGCCGAATATAATTGTTCCCCCGGGAGCTGTTTGAACTCAAAGATCTTATCTCGAAGTTCAGCCTTTTTGCTCGGTGGAAACCATTTTTTCAGAAATGTATTTGCTAGCTCGCTCCAAGTGTGAATAGAATTGCTGGGAAGCTTTACATACCATTCCCTTGCTTGGCCAGCCAAGGAATATTTGAAGACCCGTAACCGAAGTGCATCAGCAGAAACAACACCTTGAGATTGTTGAGCACATACGTACAGGAAGTTCTTCAAATGTCGGAGTGGACAGTCCTCCGAAGAATTTCAGAAATAACCTTCAAGTTTCAGCAGCTGATAGATAGAACTATCAATTTTGAAAGTAGCATTTCCAGTCCTAGGAGGGACCACAGCAGAAGCATAATCAGCTTCATTGATGAATTCCGCAAATATATTCTCATCCTCCTCCTCCTCCTCTTGTGCAGGTGGGTTCACTTGGAGCCCATCTTGGTTTCCTTGATTTCGATTATGTCTTCCTGCCATCTTCACCTGGTTCACCAAAACAGCAAACAAGGTGTGATGGAATAGAAAAAGTTTTAAAAAAAAGTACACAACAATCAGTAATTTCAAAACCGTATTCCCCGACAGCGGCGCCAAAATTTGATACACTCAAATTACACCTATGAGTGGCGTAAAGCGGTCGTTGTCAAATATAATAACCCAAATAAGGTTGGGATCGAATCCCACAGGGAATATGGAGAGAAAAGGGTAGTAATTGTATGCGATACTAGTCTTTAAAGGCTTTAATCCTATTCCGAATAGTTTGAAATATTTGTTGTGTAAAGTAAACGAATACGTTGACTTGAATTGTAATTAATACGAGAGAGAGAGAGAGAGAGAGAGAGAGAGAGAGAGAGGTTGTGTTCCCGGATTTTATTAGATATTATGCTTCAGGTTTCAATGTGATATACTTCTAATGGTTGTTCTAAGAGTATGCACTTGATCTCTTAAGGACATCCTAATGTTTCCCAACAGTTAGGCCGTATTTCCTCTTTATGATTTTTCCAAATGCGAAAGAGTTGAAATCGAAGAGCGACCAATAATGCCAATTAGACTTGTTCTTATTCCTAAGTTAGTCTATTAAACGAGGGTTAACGCCCCGAGTCATTGTTATTCAATCTTACCAATGCTAACTCTCTTTCCCAAGAAAAGTTAGTATAATGGCTTAGGCTAATGCTTGCAATCATTACCCAATGCTAAAACACAAAGATAGAATAAATACCAACAACCATTATGCATATATCAATAGTAGAAACCCATTCACATAATACCCATCATGGGGTCCACAACCTTAGGACTAAAATTAGCTACTCATCATTTTGTTTAACAAAGAAAGCTTGAAAATTAACATAGTATACCTACAATACTAATACAATGTGGAATGAGGATGAAGTTAATGCTTTAAATGCTCCAACAACTTCACAAATATCCAAGGCTTAAAGTTAATGCTCCCAAAAGATCAGAATTATTGTTAAAAACCTAACTTTAAGTATTTATAGGTCCAAAAATCGCGCCAAAGTTCTGGACAAAAACACCCTTCGCGGCATCGTTACGGACCGTAACACAGGTTACGGTCCGTCCTTCGGTTCCGTCCTTTGTCAGCTTGATATTAGGTCAACCGTTACGGCTTCTTGTGACGGACCGTAACACAGGTTACGGTCCGTATCTTCCAGCGGATCATGGCTTCAGTGTTCAGTGGCCAATGCGTTACGCCATGACGTTACACCCCGTAACCTGCGTTACGGACCGTCCTTCTGGGCGTAACATGTGACAATACTTAGGCTTCTTATTGGAAATTTCCTTCAGATTACGGTACACGTTACGGCCCGTAACATGAGTTACGGACCGTCCTTTTGAGCGGCACGTATCTGGATCTTCCTCTCAGGGTACGGATCACGAGTTATGGACCGTCCTTTTGCTCCAAGTTGTTCGTTTTTCAGCATTTCTTATCATTTCCGTTCCTTAGTCAACCAACCCTACAAACACCAAAATAACATAAGAAACGACGTAAAAACACTTAAAAACAAGCAACACTTCTAGTGAAAAAGACATAAAATGTGCCGAAATTCACGGCACATCAGGCATCTACCCCCAACCCAACTCAATTGGGCATGTCGGAGTAAGCCTCTCCGAAGCGAAATTACGCTAAAGGACTCAACTGGGCCAATGGAACAAATATCCAATCAATACCAATTCAAAAATTTATACATATAGCAAGTATCTATTTAAGCGAAATTACGCTAAAGGACTCATACGGTCATTTCTTTAGACACTTGAAAATTATCCACTTTAGATCATGCTTGCCCTCTCACACGAATTAAATGATTAAAATGCATACACATAACACAAATCATATGCTTTTTATGAAAAGCAAGTAAACTAAGAGTTTAGCCTCACTTGCCTTATAACCGGAATGCAAACCTCTCTTGAAACGCCAAATTCTCTTCAAACGATCTCCAATAGCCTCAATCTATTTAATAACATAAATAATGGGTCCAAATTATTCTACGAAAATTAATCCCATAATTTTTAGGACACCTCAGGGTCAAAGTAAACTCTTGGTCAATTCAAATCCGCCCCTGGGATAAACGGTCCGAAATTCGAAATTGATTACATAACATGTTACCCATAAGCCACGAAGTCTAAATCTATAATGAAGTTTCAATCTTAATGTCAATTGATGGGTCAAATCAGAATTTTCCTAATTTCAAGCTTAGGGCTAAACTCAATATTCTAGATTTCAACTCGTGATTTTAGAGTACAAATATATATATATATATATATATATATATATATATATATATATATATATATATATATATATATATATATATATATATATATATATATATATATATATATTACGATTTACGCTCAATGTTCAATACACATATCCAACATATTAATATTAATTTCCCAAGAATCCCTAACAAATATACATATGCAGTTAACAACGGTGCATGAAAACGGCCGAACCAGTGGTTCGTGTAAACCAAATTTATAACTTGAATTACCATTTTTCCAAAGCTTAAAAGTCATAGTTGCCATATAATTATGATACAATCATTACTTCATCAATTACTCCCCATGAGTTACGCTAGCTTTAATAACTACTACCCTTAATGGGCTTCTACCATGTGATTGACTAATCAAAGATGAGCTTGGCCCACTTCCTATTAAACAATATAACAAGCTCACATATTAAATAGCTATATTTCATAATTACCGACTTCGCTATTAAAACCGCTAAATTAAATAAATTATAAATAAGAAGTAATTCTAAACACTTGGAAATATGTTGGGCCGTTATATTAGACAGTTATACTTGAAAGTTGCTAGAATATTTTGAAATTTAGAAAAATGATAATTTTGTTACTAGATCATTTTGCGTTCATTAAAGGATGAAGTTTCTGTTTACATGCTCAACTCTAATTCTTCGTTATGACATTCACATTTAGGACATGTTAATTTTCATAGAATGAGGTATATGTCTAAATATGGTTTGATACCAATAATGAATGTGGATAGTGAAAAATGTAAAACTTGCATGTTAACAACGATCACAAGGAAATCCTTTTCAAGTATTGAGAGAAGTACTAAGTTGCTTGAATTAATTCACAGTGACTTAAGTGATTTTCATAGTACTCCTACAATTGGAGGAAAGAAATATGTTATTACATTCATTGATGACTACTCTATTTTGCTAAGTTTATCTTGTAAATTCTAAAGATGAAGCACTAGAAAAAATTAAAATTTACAAGACTGAGGTTGAATTGCTATGTCAGTGTTCTGTTAAGTGTATAAGGACCGATAGGGGAGGGGGATATTATAATTCCACATTTTTCCAAAGCACTGGTATTGTTCATCAAGTAACGGCACCATATACACCACAACAAAATGGTGTAGCCGAACAAAATAAAATTGGGTCTTAACGGAAATGGTTAATTATTTATTGTCTAACTCAAGCCTAAGTCACGGTTATTAGGGTGAAGCCATGTTAACGGCTTGTTATATTCTTAATAGGGTCCCTAATAAAAGAATTCAACAATCTCATATGAATTTTGGAACAAAAAACAACCAAATTTGAGTTATCTCAAAGTTTGGGGATGTAGGGCTATAATTAAAGTCCCGGAACCTAAAAGGAAAAGTTGGGTGAAAGAGGAATTGAATGTAACTTTATAGGAAAAAGAGGAATTGAATGTAACTTTATAGGATATGCTGAAAATAGCAAATCATATAGGTTTTTGGTCATTGAACCAAATGATTCGTACTCAGTCAATACCGTCCTCGAATCAAGAGATACAATTAGTTTTATGAAACTCGCTTTGTGTCAATTCTTAGACCAAAAGATATTGTTCCAAGTGTCCAAATTCTTCTACTTAACAACCATCAATCTATCAAGATAACAGAAATGAAGAAGACATTGTTAAAGTAAGAAGGAATAAGAGAGTTAGAAAAAGAAAAGACATATGGAGATGACTTCTGCGTCTATTTAGTAGAAGGTTCAACTGATAAAATTGAAATGAAATTCCTTATTGTTATAATATGGAAAATGATCCCACTATGTTTAGTGAAGCCATGCAATCTCCGGATGCACCGTTATGGAAGGAGGCTATCCAAGATGAGATAGATTCCATTATGAAAAATAATATTTAGATCCTCAAAGACCTTCCACCCGGTTGCAAACCTGATGGTAAATGGTTGTTCAAGAAGAAGTTAAAAATAGACGGTACTGTAGATAAATACAAGACTCGCTTTGTAGTTAGGGATTTTACCCAAAAGCACGGCATTGACTACTTTGATACTTATTCTCCCATGACTAGAATAGCCACGATAAGAGTGTTTATTGCACTAGCCTCCATTTACAATTTAGTAATTCACTAAATGGATGTCAAAATTGCATTTTGAATGGTGAATTGGAAGAGGAAGTCTACATGAGACAACCTGAGGGGTTTGAAGTTAAAGGACAGGAGAAGAAAGTTTGCAACTTGTAAAATCATTGTATGGGCTAAAACAGGCCCTTAAGCAATGGCATTTAAATTTGATGAAGTCATTTTGTCTAATGGATTTAAAATAAATTAACCAGACAAGTGTGTTTACTCAAAATTTGATAAAGGAAAAGGAGTTTTTTATTTGCTTGTATGTAGATGCTATGTTGATCTTTGGGACCAACATAGAACAGGTCGAGACCACCAAAAGAAAAAAAAATTCTATTTGCTCAGTTCTCCATGAAAGATATAGGAAAAGCATATGTCATTCTAGGTATACGAATTATTAGAAATGGTGGGGGGGGGGGGGGGGGGGGGGGGTTTCCTTAACACAATCTCATTATATCGAGAAGGTGTTAAAGAAATTCAATCATTTTGATTGTAATCCTATTTCTACACCGTATGATCCATGTTTTAAATTGGAAAGAAATGGCGGAAGGCCAATTGCTCAACTTGAGTATTCTAAGTTGATCGGATGCTTGATGTACACTATGACTAGTACGAGACCCGACATTGCGTATGCAGTGGGTAAACTGAGTAGATATACTTGCAATCCGAGTGAGCATCATTGGCATGCTATAAGAAGAGTACTAAAATATCTCAAGAAAATGCTAGATCATGGCATCTATTACAGTGGTGATCCCGCTATACTAGAAGGATATTCGGATGCAAGTTGGATCACTGATCAAGAGGATTATTCCTCAACAAGTGGATGGGTATACCTTTTTTGTGGGTGTCATACCTCATTTTAACCGGGTTAAATTAGAAGTACAACATATTGGTGATTCCTATTTTGTTTGTATTAGGGAGTCGCCACCTAATTATTTATGGTGAATTAGAACACCTAAAGTTTATTAAAGTTGTGTTTAAAGTTAACTCTGTTTAAGGTCTGCGAAACTTAAGATTCTAGGTAAGGGTTCAATTAGTCTAAAGGGAAGGTATTAGGCATCCTTTAAGACCCATTAACAATGGTTAACCGACCGGACTTATGATTAGTTAGGCTAAGTGTAAATATAGTATTATAGGAAAGAAAATAGCTTTGTAAATATAACTAAAGTTACATATAGATATATAGGAATGTTGTTTGAAAATAGGATTTGTAGAAGGTAATAATTTATATAAAAGAGTATTTCCGGTGCTATTGAAAAATACGACTTATAAATGTTGTTAAAGCTTTAAACGAAAGTATAATAATGTTGTTTAAAATAATACTTGTAGAGGAGATTCAACAAACTTGAATTTTGAAGATGTTCATAAAATATAATCGAATTCATATTTTGTGTGTTGATGACGTTTTGAAATTCCTAAGATGATAAGAATAAAAAAAAATGATTCCTTTAACCCAAAAATATGTAGGCATGCTATTTGAAAATCAATTGATCAAATAAATGTTATAGATGCTATAAATAGTTTAAAACATAAATAGAAGTGAATGTAATTTGTGGAATTAACTACCCTTTATTAAACTAAAACCCATAATGTCACTAAGGTTTACCTAGATTAAAGAAACAAAATGTTAGTCATACAATACACATTAAATGCACACAAAAAAATAAAAATAGAGGGGTAGATATGATGTAAATGGGCTCAGCCCACTTTCCAAAAAAAACTGATGTGGTCTGTTGCGGTTGGGCTTCGGCCCAATCATTTTTTGTGGACTGCTGCGGTCTGTTCACTGTTGGGCTTCGGCCCAACAACCTCAACATATGCTGCGAACTGTTCATTGCCTATTGGGCTTTGGCCCAGATTTTTATTTCCTTGTTTGGCTGCGGGTTGGGCTGACACGGGAGGAGAGTTTCGTTGGGCCTTTAGCCCAACGCCGAATACAGGAGAAGACGAGTCCCCCCGGACTCGTATGCGATGTTCATGCATAAAAAATGGAAAGAAAATGATTAGTGCATAACCAATAAATAAGACTAACATGTATAATGTAAATGATTCATGTATATACCAGGTATACTCTCATGTACATATCCTAATATATACATGATGTCTCCTAAACTAATGCTTCAGTTCATTTGTTTACAGAGGCCAACAGGCAGAACATAAGGCCTTCTTTGCAATCGTGAATATAGTGGACAACAACCATTGAACAATTTTTAGGCAATTACAAGATTTCCTCATGTGTATTATGAAAATCCCAAGTAGGAAAAGAAAACAGAAGATGGAGGAGAGGAATATAAACACATACGAAAACGAGTCACAAAGGAGCAGGAGTGTTATGTAGAAAAATCAGCAGGAAACAGTAGCATGGGTATGCAGCAGCCAAGAGGAAAGAGATGACCAACACAACAGCACATTTTCAATATTCAAGACAAGTCAAGCGACTGATGTGTATATTGTGTATATCCAGACAGATTTATTAACCTAACAGCTCATTATATGTATCAGGGCATCATGGAAAATATAAAGAAACAATGATATGCATAAGGGTAATCAACTACTGAACAGAATAACAGACAAAACAGTGTTATATTTTGGTGTTGAACTCAAGAAACTGCTTCAATCCGTAGCAAAACTTCACAGAAAACATATAGAACCCACATGGGCTTATTACCCCTTGTTTAGCTTAATAATTTGGGTCGATAGAGAAGGAAGCATTAGCTCTATTTTACTCTAGATGTTTTGAACCATTGAAAGAAATGAACTAATCTTTTGAAATAGGACAAGATGGTACAGAATGAACAGGCATTGGACATAAGGCTAGAATTTCTTGCCTATGCATTAGTTTTAACATGACAGTACAAATGAATCCAGTTGTGGAACAGTAATGTATCAATCAAATATTTGAGCTAAAATGAAGTCAGACAGTTTGGACATGGTATTAGACACGCAGAACTCAACTACTTGAATAACTAGAACCCAAATTTAATCCCAAGAAATCTGAACAAGCAGCTGGAAGCCAGCATCGTGCTGAGCAATGACAAGAACCAAATTAAATACAGAGGTGGGAGTTGATACCAGACTATATGACAACTAGGCTAAACGAATTAAATGTGATAATCAAACTAACAGGGGGGACATAAATTTGGTTGTGATGCAGCCAAGGGAATAAGCAGGGGAGCAGAAGCAAACCAAATGACATGTAAAAAAAGGAGTGTTTCAGATGGACAGGGTTGATGGTGAGGTTACCAGAGAGATAGCATGCCCTCAAATAGCCCAAATAATCACACCATGAGCATAAGATATAGATATATTGTTAACAGGAAATAGAAGTTTAGTGGATGAAGACATGATATGGATAATGACATACAATGTGATACACATAGAATGTATGTAGAGTAAGATGTTTTAAAACAATGCAAGGGTTGAATCAAAGCTAACTTCTAACAAACCAACATCCAAGTATGAGACAATTCAAAGGATTTCAGGACTAATTTGTTGGGCATAGATAAACGGAGATGAAGAGGGAAATTGTAGGATATCACACTGTGCATACATCATTTGCAATCTCATTTTTTATATGATGACTCACAGCTCTCCTTTAATCTTAGTTCTCAAACATATAGGATTAGTTTGGTTACACAAATCATATTTTAGGCCATCATAATCGTATATTGACTCTACAGAATCTTTTGCAAACAAATTTGGACCTTTCAACCAATAAACCAAAACCTGGATAGGACTAAATTCAAAATATACATACTTAATTAGGGTAATAACATTATCAACATACCAAACAGCTCATTTAACCAGATTGGCATAAGGAGATATTTAGAATCACAATTTGGATGTCATATCCTTTCGTGGACGCATAGCAGTAGCACAGGACACACTAACACAATCAGCTACCTATGCTAATCATAAGTAAGGCAGAAAATACCCTTTTACAGCTAAAATCATCCACTTAAACATAGTAACATTCGTCTACGACATATTATGTCCTTAAGGGACAATTTCAACTAATAGAGGACCCAACTTGAGGAAAATGATTAGTTACATACAAAGTTCACCCCTATAAGGTTATATCAACAAAATATTACTAATTAACTGATTTACAGGTCCATACATACAACTCAGACTAATTCAAGAAACGCAAATATTCATGCTCATTGGTATCCTAGCAATTAGGCTGAAATCGATCCAACTAACCAATCTTAAGCGTAAGCAATGGGCTCGATACCTACTGACCAGCTGAAGCCAAACAAATTCATAGACACATGCTAAACTGATTAGACGAAACAAGAATGACAAACATAAGATTCCATACTTGGAATTTAATCTAAAACATCAAAAATATGCAAACAACATGCTAAACACGATCACACAGCAATAACAAACATAAAACATGATGATACCCAAACCAATCTAACTGCAACAATAAGCACCGATTTGAGTGAAATGATAACAACAAAGCATCATAGCATGATTTTTACACTAACGGGATTTTAACGGAATACTGAGTCAAAATGTATCAGATTTTACCTTTTTTGTGTGCAGTGAACTGAGATCGTCGGGGTCTCGAATCTACTCTCGTTGTGAACAGATTAGAACTCGACACAAATGAATCCGAAAATCTCTGTCGTGGCCAAAGTCCACCAAGACAGATCGAATGTTTAACGATCCTAAAGTTAGACCGATAATCGAACGAATGAAAGTCGTAAAACCTAAGGATTTCTGGAAAAATTTGAGGCGATTGGAACTTGTGTTTTGTAGAGGGCTTTTGCGGTTCCAGATCTTGTGATTATCCGGTCTGTCTTTTGTTTAAAAATCGATTTCATTTTTTTGCTCTCCAAATCCGTTCCTCCTCTCTTTTTTTTCCCCCCTAGAGAAGGTCGAAATCTTCCCTTTTATGGGGGAATTTGATGAGCATAGGTGAGTGGAGGGGAGCGGGGGACAGGAATGAGTGGAGAGGAGCGGGTAACGTGGGAAGAGAGAGGAAAGGGTAGGGGTGCGGCGGTGAAGAGAAAGAGGAGAAAGGAAAGAGAGAGGGAAAGGGGGAGAGAATGAGGGAGGCGGCTGAAGGCATTAGGTTTAGGGAAATAAAAAAAATTGGGCCGGGTCGGGTATTGTGGTGTGGACTGGACCGGGTAGGAATGAGTAATGGGCTGCTGATGTTAAATGAATAGTGGGCTGAAAAATGTGGACTGGGTATTAAAATGTGGGCTGATTATTGTATTTGTATTTTGGGCCATTAATTTGGCTGAAAATTGTTGATCCTTCCTCCTTCATCTAAATAATTTTGGGCTTCTAATTTAATAACTAGTACAATATATACTATGTGAAGACAAATAATAATTAGTATGTAGAAAGTAAAGGATTTAATAAAGTAAAATTAATTTAACGAGTACAAAATCCGAAAATAAAGTGATGACGAACCATTTAAAATTTGTAATGAAGTAATGAAAGTAACGATGTTAATAGTAATAAAAATAGTAGTGAAAACAAAGTATTTAGCTCGTTAATAAATTTAAAAGCCCAAGGAAATAAATAGGAATAAAGGAGGGACAAAATTGGGTGTCAACAGTGGGGATGCGATATCTTGGGGGTCTAAGAAGCAAACGTATCTTACAGATTCAACTATGGCCGCAGAATTTGTAGCCTTGTCATCCGCTTCTAAGTAAGGGGAATGGCTGAGAAATTTGCTTTTTGATATTTCATTATGGCCTAAGCTCATGCCACTGATTTCTATCCATTGTGATAGTGAGGCCAACTTAGCCCGAGCATACAGTCATATATATAACGAAAATTCTAGGGATATTGGTCTTAGACACAGTTATATAAATCAATTAATTAAATATAGAGTGATCATGGTTGACTATGTACGTTCACTTAATAATCTTGCCGGCCATTAACAAAAGGATTAGCAAGGGACTTGGTGTTGAGAACATCAAGGGGGATGGGTTAAACCCCATAAAAAAGGACCATTAAGGGTAAAGCCTCAACTTGA
Organism: Lycium barbarum; assembly: GCF_019175385.1. Taxonomy (NCBI): domain Eukaryota; kingdom Viridiplantae; phylum Streptophyta; class Magnoliopsida; order Solanales; family Solanaceae; genus Lycium; species Lycium barbarum. The sequence continues at coordinate 25,193,609 of NC_083345.1, read as the reverse complement.
TGCTTGATATAACGTCCGGTCTCTAGTTCAATGAGTGACAACATTCTTTATTGGTTGATAGCACTTGTTGTTACCGGCCCAAAGTAAGTGCTTTGTCCTACAAAATGTTTAAAGAAGGTTGAGTTTATAAACTCTTAATAGACCTATAGGTGGGTGCTCTTGCAGGAGCACATTAATAAGGGTCAACCTATGTAGATGCAAAGTGGGCCGCTTCAAGAAGCTTTGGTTTGGTTTATATGCATTCGCGAGAGGATTGGAATACAAGGCCTTATGGTGTTGGTTTTAAAGGAATAATGTAATAGAATTCATGTGTGAGATACATCCTATTTTACAATATGGTGGTCGGTTCAAAAGACTTGTCTTGCCTAACTATTCCATTTAATAGAGATTGTATTCCACTACTGTAAAGTTCAATCGCCAGATACTTTATCTATGCATGGATTCATGTGTCTCTTTATTTGTAAAGGAAGTGTTGGGTTGTTATTTTCACTTGAAAATGGTGGGAGATTGTTGGAATTTTCAAGAGAAGATAAAAGGAATAGGCAAAAAGAAAAAGTATTTTTCTTTCTGCAAAATGGAAAAGTACATTTCTTTATGAAACAATACATCTCTTGTTGAAACAATACATCTCTTCCCTAAAGGTTGTGTCGTTTCAGGTTCAAGGGTTAAAGACATCTTCTATAAATAGAGAAACACCCTGGGAATATTAACATCATAAGAAATGTTCCAAATACCAACATTCTTCCTTAAGAAAAACTGCAAAAGTTTAGTGACTGCAGCATTAAATCTTGTTTGTTCAGAGACTTGTTTTAATTATTTTTTGGCTTTGCTTCATTCTATCCCCGGAGAATATTTGTAAGGGACAAATAATTCTCTTTGGAAAGTGATCCAAATAAGGTATACGGCTTGAAGCATATTTAGATTCCTCACCACAAACACACATGTTTCTAACAAAATTTCTTCCTTGTCTTTACAAGTATAAACAATTAATGCAATTGTGTTAATGTAACTATGAGATTAAGATCAACTCTAACGTATTTCAAAAAAATAAAAAAATCACAATTTCTTAAAAATATCCAAACTACACATTTTACCTCCCTAAAAGTAATTAATCAATAAAATTCGCCAATACTATAATTTAAAAGATTACTCCATCACAAGTAAATACAAAATTGCTTTCAAAATAACAAAATAATAAGACATGAAGATCAATAGCAAGTGAAGATTTAAATTTTTGCTACATATTTTTCTAAAGAAATGTTCCATGATATTCACCCTCACGATATTCTCAATTAGCAAATATGCAATATTATGGCTAGCTATTTTGAGTTACTCTCAATCTTCATATTCCTATAGATGAATAAATCTTTAATTATTCATTTGTTAAAGAAATTTGAGAGTCAATAGTAGTGCTAATTATGGAGTTCGACATGTGATTTGACATAGGAACTGTTTGGCAAGTCCCCAACATTCAGCGTTAGACGTGTTTAAGGCTCATAATTGAACGTTTGGCGCATAAGCCTTACGCGTGAGCCTGATCTGTGCTATAATTTACTGATTTGAAAATTACAATGAAAGCACAACAAACAATCTCGTTTAAGTGGAACAATGAGATTAAATAATGTTTGAGAAACCAGAACTACGTACGTCGATCATGAATTTAAACTCATTTTCTATATATAATATAATGGAAAATTACCCCAAAAAGGAGGAGTGAAGCAAATAATAAAAATTTGGTCTACAAAACCTAATTTCTGATTATGGGCTTAAGTTGATCTGATGGATTACAGCTGGCTTTAGCAAAGTTCTCGAGTGGTCAATCTTTTACTTAGCTTGTGTAATTGTATTTGTGCATAGTCGGCGCCGGGTTTAATTATTTAGACTCTAGTTAGTTAGTTTACTTTACCAGAGTTAGATGTAATTACAATTTATAGAAAATTTGTACAGTTGTTAACTTTCAATATAATAAGAAATTCCCTCCATTTTAATTCTCTCTACCATTTTTCATCTCAATTTAACAATAAATTCCCTCCATTTCAATTCTCTCACTCCACCATTTCTCGCACATACACAACTCTTGTTCCTTTCTCTCTGGCAAATGAGATTCACAAATGCATTGAAATCTTATTGTTTGAGGCAGTGGGATTTTGGAGTGAATCCAATTCAATTTCCCCAACACGTTTATAATTGCTTGAGGAAGGTACGTATTTTGCATCTTTTGATACCTTTTGCTTCTTATTCTTGATGAATGTTGTATGTTCCTATGGGGCTTCTGCTAACGTTGGCTTATCCTTGCTCACTTCATCTTTATGAGTCCGCTCTCAAAGGTTTGTTGTCTTTCATCAATTCGCCATCGGTCATCTATGAATGCATAGTTTGATTTTACTTAATTAGCTTGAACTGCTTCTTCGAGGTTATCATTGCACAACAATTTGGCTTATTTTGTTACTTTATGGCTTTTAGCCAATAGATACTCTATTTTGCTCGTCTTGGAGATGTTGACATTTGCAATTATTAATATATTAATAAGGATTAATTCAAGTTAATAAGATGTTAATCATGTATTTGCAATAAAATTCATTGGATTTTGTCGTATAAAAATTTATTTACTAATAGAAAAATATGAGTTGTTTAATTCAAATTTCTAAAATATTCATACTATAAAAAGTAGGCAGTTTTTCTTCTTTTTTTATTTTTTTATAAAATTTTCTTACTTTTTTATTTTTCTACGGGTGTGTTCGGTATGGACGAAAATATTTTCCTGGAAAATGTGTTTTTGGAAAATAGGTGAATTTCTACTTATTTTCTCATGTTCAGTTGGGTTGGGCAAAGTTCTACTATTTTTTATTTCTTGAAAGTGAGTATTTTGCATAAATGACACACCTTGATTTGCGGAAATATAAACAAAAGCAGTTTTTATCAAAAACAACTTATATCTAGAAGGCATACTATTACAACCCGTAGGTCAACCGTATTTTACGGATCCTTAATACTGGGATGCCTAACACCTTTCCCGGGGGATCACCAGAACCCTTACCCATACTTTTGTACAGATTGGTTTCTTTTAAAATTTAACTGTTTTAAATGAACCCTTTCGAACTAGTTTTCCTAATTTATCTATAAGCTAGGTGGCTACTCTAAAACAATGTCCATTTAGAGCACCATCCACATAGAAGTTTATTTTTTCCTTTTTCCTGGTACGATTAACAACCGTACTTTTCCAGGACACTTTCCTTTTTAAATGAGGCAAGCACAAATGCGAATCGGAAAAAATACGACCCGCTGTAGTTCCGTCTAATAGGAATATGACACGTAATAAATACAATTATTAAAAAAAATACCTGAATAAGACAGATCTAAGCCTCAATTGACACTTTAAAAAGAAAAAGACAAAAAAAAAAAAAGATTAAAAAATAAATAAGTGGTGTGTTAGTTTTAAGGGCAAATATGAGTCAAAAAATGAGTAGAGAGGTAGTTTTAGCAAAATAGGTGGATGAAGGGTATATATTTAAACCTTTGAGATAGTCCCGGGGCCTTTTTTGACCTATTCCGTATTATATAATATAATATAGGTATATATATTTTGCCGATTTATATTTTATATATATTAAATAATTATAATATAGGTATAAATACTTTGTCAATTTATATATATATATATATATATATATATATATATATATATATATATATATATATAATTAAGTGTTGTGTGTTTTTCTAAAAGGATTTAATATATCAAAATAAGTCAGAGAAAATTTTGTCTAATAATTTAATTAGTTTTGGTTCGCATTTGGTTTGGCGCGATTTTCTGATTTTGGACATCCATAGGTAAACGTTAGGGATCGGAGAACAAAAGGAAGAAAAGAAATGCAAAACTAGAATAAATTATTCGTTGCTTCTTGCAGGTATTACCGAACATATCACCCAAACATCTTCAAGAAAAAAAATTATTGAAGCCATGGTGAGGATTAACTTTTAAGATTAAAGATTAATGTTTAAGGCTAATTTTTGGTTTTCTCTTCTCCTTTCATTTGCTTTCCAGTTTGCCAATGTAAGAGGAACAATAACTGTTGTGCATAAAAAAGTTAAATTGAAAGAATAAATTTAAAGTAATTAGCAGGTTACTTGAGAATTTCTTAATCCTTCTAAGATGCGAATATTTAGACTAAGCTCCTAAGGTAGAATCTCTCATTCTTAATGGTGTATATGAGCCAGAGTACATCAACTCAAACAGAGCAAAAGTTAAAAGGTCTTAAGTTATGACCAAGACGTATCGTTGTGCATCCAATTAACAGCCCTCAAAGTACCTCAAAAGGATATGGAATTTCAAAATATAACTTCTAATCATGTCACTTTAGCTACGTCCAAAATATTTATAATTTTAGACTAATAAAACATTAATAATTGTTATTCAATTCCACCACTACTACTCCAAGATGGCATAATTCATTATATTAAGGAAGAGACAGTATTCCAATTGAAAGACTTGTGTCCCCAATTAATGAAATAATTAAAGTTGGGGTTTGAAGTGTCACTAAGTTGAGAGCTAAAATTGAAGGGATGGTGCGTTAAAAAAAAAATTTAGGTGCGAAAAATTGTTAAAGAGGGTGCGGGAGAACAGTGTAGTACCAAATGAGAGAGAATCTGCTTGTGGACATAGTTCTTGCTTATGAGTGATCTCATGCAATACATAATCTGCAATCGTCACTTGCAATTCTCACAACTGAAACTTAATAAAGAATTGGTAAAAATCATCCACATGAGCCCTTTAAAATTAAAATAAAATGTTCTTACTCTGATCATCACTCTAATGCCTTTTTCTCAAGAAACCCTTCTTGGTAAAAATAGCAACGAATACTCTACAAAGTTCAACTTCATCAAAATAAACTCGTTTCAGATGTCAAAAGTAGCTTAACTGAACTCACAAAAATGCTCTAAGTTAGGGGCGTCAAATGGGCGGGTTGGTCTGAAGTTCAGCATGTCAAAATAGCATGAGTTAATAAATAAGCAGATCACTGACGCGCTCAAAATTTACTTGAGCTGAAAGGGATTGAGTTGAAATGGGGTAAAACCCGGATCATAACTCAACTCGTCCAATTCTATCTATGTTTTAAATTCTTTGTTTGTTTTCTTAAAATTTGTTTGACCACCTACTAAAACTTTTTCCCTTATATTATGAATATGTCTAACATATCAAATAAGAAAAAGACTCTCACGCTCAATCTAGGCTGCAACCTACATATCAACCTAGTTTTTAAATGAGTTGAATTAAATGGATCAAAATGAGTTGTGTTAATAAAATAAGCCGATTAGCCTTAACATGATTGTTTCCGCGGGGGGGGGGGGGGGGGGGGGGGGGGATCTATGTATTTACTTCGTGGGGGAAAGCTTAGTTGTTACATACATTTAAACAAGGACACATCTCTTTTAATTGGACTATTTGTATTTACTTCTTGGGAGAAAGCTTAGTTGTTACATTTAAATAAGGATACATCTCTTTTAATTGGACTACTAGAGAATAAGTGTCCCAACACTTGATCTGTTAGTAAATAATGACAATATTGAGTCATTTTGACGATGATGGCAGTGGCACACAAGTGACCGTATATTAACGAAGGTTAAAATTATTCTATTTGGTATAGTTCAAGGGCAAATTTGGTCTTTTGCCCTTTTTTAATTACACGTAAAGGTCCATCAGTTGCGGAAAACTTTTACGATGAGTGAGGCATAAGTTTGACGTGGTTTGTGAGGAGTATTTAATTAAAATTATAATGTGGTACCCATCACTTTATGTTCCTCATTCTTCTTCATTTCTTCTTCCACGCCATTTTCTTCCTCTTCAATCTTTGACTCTTTTCTCTCTCCTCTTTCCTCTTTTTTTCTCATTTTCATCAATTTTGAAAACATATTTTATTATATACAGATCAAAATTCTTTTAGATATTCTTCGGTTTCATTATCCAGTTTTTCAATTTATTTTTAAAAATTCAATTAAACTCTGAACAACCTTAAAAGAAAATTAATACCTGAAAAAAGGTTTTTAATGTAAAATTGATAACTAAAAATAAATTTAGGATACCTCTGAAAGTAAAAACGCCTTGGAGAATTTATTGAATTTCCTTTTTGTCTTTTTATTTTGGTATATATTCAATTTAAATTCGCTACATTCTACACCTAAGAAATCCAAAATTCTTAGTGCCTTCAAAGTAGACCCTGGATCTAGGGGTGTGAAAAAACCTGTTTAGCTGATAAATTGAACCATCAAAGTCTTCAAACACAACTGGTTTGGCCACATCTTTCACAGAAAAATAACACTGAAATATACTTAGAAAGCAAATTTAATAAGACCTTATGTATTTATTGGGTTATCGATTTAACCGTTAATAGAACTTAAAAATCGAAAATCGAATTGATAGTCCAATAAAAAAATCACAAAATAGTTTAAAATTCATTAACCCATTAACTATATCGATAAAGTAATAACATTTTTTTCATTTCAGTTTATCGGTTAAACAGGTTTTTCACACCCCTAGATGTTGTATCTACTTTGTTGGCACTTGAAATTTTGAATTTCTCGGGTGTAGATGTAGCAACGTTGAATAGAATATATACCAAAAGAAAAGAAAAAAAGAAAAAGAAGTCCAATAAACAAAAAAGAAGGCCAACAAATTCCCCAAGGTGTTTTTACTTTCAGAAGTATCCTAAATTCTTTTTTAGTTATCAATTTTTACGTTAAAAACTTTTTTTGCGTATAATAAAATAGGTTTTCAAAATTAATGAAAAACAGAAAAATGAGGAAAGAGAACAAAGAAAAAACTGAAGAGGAAGAAACGGAGGAGAATGAGGAGCATAAAGTGATGGGTCAAACATTATAACTTTAAAGGGTCAAATATACCCATGTACTATCAGAAAAAAGGTTAAATATACCCTTCGTTATACTTTGAGTCCAAATATACCCTTTCCGTTATACTTTGAGTCTAAATATACCCTTCCCCCATTAAAATTATCTAAGGTGGACATGAGATCTGACGTGACACTGACAACTCGGTGAGGTGAACACCACATGGCATGCCACCTCACCGCCCAACCCATTTACCCCTCTCTTCCCCTTTTTCTTCCACCATTACTATCACCTCCCCCTCCATAGCTTCCCACCATTAGCACCACCACACCACCATCTCCATTATCCAACAACCAAGATAATAATATGTTTTGAATTGTCACAACGAGTACTATGCATGACATAGTAATGGACACATAACACACAATCTTCTGCCTTTATCAGTATGGAAGACAGGGGTCCTCTTTTCCTAATAAATTAATGTCAGATCTTATATGACATTAAAAAAAAAGTTTTACTTCGATATCGATCTAATATTATTTATGATAGCTTACTTCGATATCGATCTAAGATTATTTATGACAGCCTAATACGAAGGCAAAATAGTGAAATGTACATATATCTAGCTGGACTTTACAATTACTTGTCCTTTAGAAGTCACCGACAGAACTATCTGGATTAGAAATTTGAAAAAAGAATTATAGGTGTGGTAGACCCACTAGATCTCATCAATTAAAATCAGCAACTTTTAACAATGATTATGTTTATCACATGAAATGATGGATATGGCCCCTCTAATTAAGTGAAGATTTTGGTATAGGGAGAGGTGATCTACTCCCTTACATATGAGTTGGGCGGTGAGGTGGCATGCCATGTGGTGTCTACCTCATCGAGTTTTCAGTGTCACATCAGATCTCATGTCCACCTTAGACAATTTTAACGGAGAAAGAGTATATTTGGACTCAAAGTATCACAGAGGGGTACATTTGGACTCAAAGTATAATGGAAAATGTATATTTGGACTCAAAGTATAACGAAGGGTATATTTAACCATTTTCTGATAGTACAGGGGTATATTTGACCCTTTTCCGTAATTTTAATTAAATACTCCCTCACACACCATGTCATACTTATGCATCACCCATTGTAAAAAATTTCATCAGTTGTGAGAAGTATAAATAAGCTACTTGAGTAATGGCGGGGGCTCTTTTAAGTTGGGGTGTCAGTGGGTTTTTAAAAATCGACTTAACCAAACTGTACCAAACCAGCTTTAGGTTTCTTTTAATAGAATCGACAGTTTTATTAGAAATTTATAACCGTACCGAATAATTAGGTAGGTTTTTAATTTTATAAAAATTAACCGAAAAAATATTGAACTGTACCGAATAATATATGTGTAAAATATATTTTATAAATTAAATTTAAAAATATTGAAATTTTTTGCTTTAGACTCGGGGTGATGGAAATGACTACAAGTTGGTGACATACTAAACACTCATAATCCTATCACTCTGGAACCTAATATACTACTCCTATCAAAACTAAAGTAGACCTATTATACTAATTCTATCAAACCTAATTAGTTCTAGCATCTCGAGTAGTAACTAGTAGCTATAAGGTATTCCAATGATATTGAGTAGGAAGCTACGAGTTATTAGAAATTTCTCTTATTGGTATACTTAATCTTAGTAAATTCAGTTCTAGAGACACATCTTAATTGATTACTTCCTGCTTGTGTGATCTAAATTATATTTTTCTTTTTGCTTAACATTGTTTTACAAATCGTAAAATAGCGGTATGAATCTCTATTCTAGTTGTCTTTCATGTATTCTTGATTCATCCCCTTTAAACAGTAAAAATGTGTAGAGAGTTTTTGTTAAAATCCTACACAAGTATACATGGTAGCGTGTTCAAACTTTTACTAGTGACTTATATTTTTTTAAGAAAAAATCCGAAAATTAACCAAACTGTACCGTTACCAAAGGGAAATCGAGATGATGGGACGGTTTCGAAAAGTCTAATTTTGATTATACAATATAATAACCGAAAAAATGATACGGTATAAATTTTATAAAATAACCGCCTGAACGGTACCATTGACACCCCTACTTTTAAGACCAAAATAAAATGAAGGATATACGGTGTATATAATTCTCCTCTTTTCTATAGTTAAGGGACAAAATTGACCCTCCCCCATTGTCCGGTTGCCGTATATATCTTCCTAATATTTCGATTTAGGCACTTGTTTTTTTTTTTTTTTTTTTACTAGCCTTTTCCAATTCGGTTGGAATATACTTATATATACGAAAATCATTTAACAGATCCCGAATAGGAAACCAATAAGAAGCCTAAAATTTAGGAGGAATATACCAGTGAAGATCCCCAGGTGGTTAATTAGCAGAATCCTAGTTGTATATAAAGATATATACTCATCACCCTTATACCTCTCTTCATCCCATCTAAAACCCTTTCTGTATTAATTTGCTTAATTAAACATAGTCTCTGTCGTTTCTCTTTCTTGCTTTATTTGCACCAATAGCAGGTCTGTTTTTTCTATTCTTTTAATTTGTCCATTTTTCCACCTCTATTAATATGTATATGCATGAGTGCACCGTGTGATATTAGATGTATATTGTAGTAGTTTATACATGTATGTTTGTAAGCATTATATATAGTCTTTTTGAGTTTGTGTACATTAAGATTCTTTGTTTTTCTCACACGCAATTAGAGAAAGAAGAATGGCGACATATTTCAACTGCCAAGGCTATTAACGTGATGTGATTCTTGAAATATCAAGAATTCAACATTTTCAAGTTGATTAGCATGCCGTGATTTATTAAATAACAAGATTTTACTATTTTTTTTATTGTGTTGGAGCTTATTCAAAATGTCATCTAGGATACATGAACTGTTTTTTAAATTTGTTTGGACATCTAAGATTTTAACTTCTATAGTTTGGTGGCCAGATGGCTGGAAGTCTTTTTATAATTTGGAATATACACCTATCCTTCAATGATATAATCCAGCCCTACTTAATGGGACATATTAGTACATTTTCTGCCAGATCATGTTGAATTTCTTGTCAGTATTCTTGCTTTTTTTTTTTTTTTTTTTTTTTTTTAATGTTTGGGTTAGAATAATTGTTTGCTGTTTTGAATGTTGTGTATGCTACTCTTTTGGCAGAAAGATGTCTAAAAGTTCCAACGGGGTCTGAATATTGTTGTTTTGATATGCAGATAGATCATTGTAGAAGAGGAGAGCCAAGAAAAACAAGAAGTAGAAATGGCAGGCGATATGAAGGTTTTGAATGCGCTTGATTCGGCCAAAACACAATGGTATCACTTCACAGCAATCATAATAGCTGGCATGGGATTTTTCACCGATGCCTATGATCTGTTCTGCATCTCTCTAGTCACTAAGTTGCTTGGCCGTATTTATTACCATGTGGATGGCTCTCCAAAGCCTGGTTCACTACCTCCCAATGTCTCCGCTGCTGTCAACGGTGTCGCCTTCTGTGGTACCCTTGCAGGACAACTCTTCTTTGGCTGGCTTGGTGACAAAATGGGCAGGAAGAAAGTATATGGCATGACCCTCATGCTCATGTGTTTGTGTTCCATTGCTTCTGGCCTTTCTTTCAGTAGGGAACCTAAGACTGTATTGGCCACCCTCTGCTTCTTTCGCTTCTGGCTTGGTTTTGGAATTGGTGGTGATTACCCGCTTTCTGCTACTATCATGTCTGAATATGCCAACAAAAAGACTAGGGGTGCCTTCATTGCTGCTGTTTTCGCCATGCAAGGATTTGGGATTCTAGCAGGTGGTATCTTTGCCATCATTATCTCTGCTGCATTTCAGGCTAGTTTCAAGGCGCCAGCATATGAAGTGGATGCGCTTGGTTCAACGGTTCCTCAAGCAGATTACGTGTGGAGGATCATATTGATGGTTGGGGCGCTTCCTGCTCTTCTCACTTACTACTGGAGGATGAAGATGCCTGAAACTGCTCGTTACACTGCTCTCGTTGCCAAGAATATTCAGCAGGCCACAGCAGATATGGAAAAGGTTATGCACGTTGACATTGGGACAGAGAAAAAGCAGCCTGCAATTTCTTCTACCACTGTTATAAAGTCCAGCAATGAATTTGGCTTGTTCACGAAACAATTTGTTAGTCGACATGGACTTCACTTGCTTGGCACAACCAGCACATGGTTTCTTCTTGACATTGCATACTACAGCCAAAATTTGTTCCAAAAGGACATCTTCAGTGCAATTGGATGGATTCCTGCTGCCAAGACTATGAATGCAATTGAAGAGGTTTACAAAATTGCAAGGGCGCAAACTCTTATCGCTCTCTGCAGTACTGTGCCTGGCTACTGGTTCACGGTGTTCCTCATTGACAGGATTGGCAGGTTTACTATTCAATTGCTTGGTTTCTCAATGATGACAATATTCATGTTTGCTCTAGCCATTCCTTACGACCACTGGACTCACCCTGGCAACCATATCGGGTTCGTGGTCCTGTATTCACTGACCTTCTTCTTTGCCAACTTTGGACCCAACGCCACCACATTTGTGGTGCCAGCTGAAATTTTCCCTGCTAGATTGCGCTCGACTTGCCATGGAATATCAGCTGCATCTGGGAAGTTAGGGGCAATGGTGGGTGCATTTGGGTTCCTGTATTTGGCTCAGCCACAAGACAAGACCAAGGCTGACGCAGGGTATCCTGCTGGAATTGGGGTCAGGAATTCACTGATTGTCCTTGGCGTAGTCAACCTTCTGGGAACATTTTTCACATTTTTGGTTCCAGAATCTAACGGAAAGTCTCTGGAAGAGATGTCAAGGGAAAATGATGACTCAACTGAGGCAGAAGCAGAAGAGGAGAATCATTCATCCGATAACAGGACAGTTCCTGTGTAAAATTAGTGACTCGTTTCATTTCTTTTCTTTTCATCCTTTATATGTTCTGCAAAGGTTCCAGCAAGGATGATAAGGGCTTTGATCTTTCGAGTACTACTATAGTTTCTTTAGATTGCAGCAACTAGAGTTCCATCTGTTATATGTGTACTATGTTTTGTGTCATATGTACTCCATAATTGGAGTATATTGGATGCAGTATAGAAGTTTCTAATATTACTATAAGACTCCATCTCCATCATTGTAGGATTTGATAAACAAATTTTGAAAAAATATGATTCAGAGCTAAAGATTGAAGAACTTGGTGCAGGCACAAGTATATTTTGATTGATAGTAAGTGTTACCTAATGGAGACCAAACCAAGCTACAGTCTAAACCACGTCAAAGTGCTAGTCACAGTACGATTATGTTTTTACCATTAAGTCAACTTTGATGTTTCTCTCAAAAGTCTCTTTTAAAAATGGATGCTAATTAAGTTGCTAAAACTTCATGAATGATCATATCAAGGAAAAGCAAGCTTACAGATTAAAGTATAAAAAAAAAAACTCATCTCTTTTTAACTTTTCTTGATTGCTCCCTACTCTATAATGTATTGAAGAGCCATTATATTAAAAAACTAGCTTAAATAATTTCGCCCTTCTCAAAATCGTAGGTTCTCATCATGTACAGTGACGAAGCTAGGCTTTTCGTTAAGGATGACTTTAAATAAGTAAATAATATTTTTTTCAGTGAATGGATGCACCAAATTTTTTTAAAAACACTACGTATTGTTTAAGCTAAATCATTATATATTTCTTCATTTGAATCTTCAAACTGAATTATAAGGTATCATAATTAGAGGAATAATCGAACAATGCAAATCGTAATCCACACAAAAGAAAAAGAAAAAGGCACTCATTGACGTCCAAGTCTTACTTGAAAAAAAGCCATACAATAGTTGGCCAACTCTTTCACAATTGTGAATGGATGCACCAAATTTTTTTGAAAACACTACTTATTGTTTAGCTAAATAATTATATATTTCTTCATTTGAATCTTCAAACTGAATTATAACGTATCTTAATTAGAGGAATAATCGAACAATGCAAATCATAATCCACACAAAAGAAAAAGAAAAAGGCACTCACTGATGTCCAAGTCTTACTTGAAAAAAAGCCATACAATTAGCCAACTCTTTCACAATTGCAACCAGCGTGCACATCGCAAGGGCGGTACCAAGCTGGTGATTCATGAGGGACGAATACATAGTCACACAGGAAGGAAAAAATTGGGTGTCAACAAGGACGAGCGTTTGTTTAGGTGGGGGAAGACATAAGAACCCAACCCCTTTATTTTTGGTTAAATCACTCAATTTTATGTTTGAGAACTTTATAGACAAGTTATATTGACCATTTAGGACTTGTTTGGATAGTTTTGGTTGTGGCCCACTGGGTTCAAATGGGGTTAGGGCAGCAAAAACCAGATCTGGACTATGAAGGATTTTAACAGTTACATACATGAGTTTAGGTCAGGTACTAGTCAAAAATGAAGTGCATTGAATGTATGATGCTAATATAAGTGCATTTTGATTACTGGTTCCTTTCTGTCCTGGCACCCTGGCAAAGGGAAAATAACAAATTTTGTACCTTAATCATTACCAAGTAAATTTTAGTAGAGAAATATGCACAAAGATATACTAGGCTTACTCAAGAAATTCCAATAACTCCGCCTGTGTGAGCTTGCTCACATTGCCGGTCCCAAACCCGGATAAAGGAGGAGGGTTGCCGAGGGTCAATCGGAAACAGCCTCCCTACCCAGGTAGGGGTAAGGCTGCGTACATCTTACCCTCCCCAGACCCCACTATTGTGGGATTACACTGGGTAGTGACCAGGACCAGGACTCAAGAAATTCCAATAAGAATGATATAACATTTTTTTTTTTTTAACTAGACTGGCTCAAAACACACCAAATAAGAACAGATCCTCAGAAGCATGGGGAGATTTAACTTATATTCAAGTGAATATACCCTAGAGTTGTATTAACAGAACTAAGAAATACCTATTCCGAAATGAGACGGTCAAAATCTATAAACTTAGAGTTCGATCCACTGCTCTCATTAGAGCCATGTATATAGAGTTGTACAATTCCAAGAAGTATACATTTATACAAAATTTGCATTCAGTGCTACAGAATAGTTGTGGATATGGTGAACATAAAAGTTATTGTGGAGAAAAGGGAAATAGTAAAACTGTTACTGGAATCTGAAATACTAAATTACCACAAGGGAAAAAAAAAATTCTTACACTAACCAAGTGCTTTGTTACTGGGTTCTTATCTCTTGTAAATATTCAAACAACTATTTCTAATGGATTTATCCACTATGACCCCTGGTTTATCTCTGACGTATTACATGTAGAGCTTAGATTTTAAGAGTATTTCTCTTTTATTTTATGCAATGTCTTGTTCTGATTAGTACTCTAAGGACCGTTTGGCCATGAGAATTTTTCATTTTTTTCCCAAAATTTTTTTCACTTTATTTGGAAATTGGCATTTGGCCATGAAAATTCAAAATACAACTTCAAGTGGTATTTAAATTTTGAAAAACATATAAAATCTTGTTTTCACTTTCACTACATTCAAACAACCAAATATTCTTTGCAAAAACTATAACCAAAACCCAACTCCATCTTCAAAATTCCCAAAAAGTGCAAGAGATTTTGTTTTCATGGCCAAATGCCTACTAACTGTAAGACCCAAAATGGTGATTTTCAAGGTATATGAAGTTTAAATTTTATATTTTTGTGAAGTAGGGAAACATAGGGAAAAAGAAACAAACAAAATATTGCAATGTTGAGATTTAGATTTGAACCCAAAACCTTAATCTGGCGTCTTAGACCAACTCGGCCATCTCAACACTTGTTGCAGCGTTAATATGTATCTTATATTATAGAAATTTAAAAATAAAAAAAATTGCCCTCTGTTTTGCATTAAATCCAAAAAAATCAACAGTTTTATGGTTGGAAGATCA